>NC_044315.2:18543358-18848566 GCF_007474595.2 Lynx canadensis
ACCATAAAGTAACAGGGTTATGGCCATTTTACAGAAGAGGGAACTGAGGCCCAGGGAGGAGGCAGTCACACAGTAGGTGGTGACAATGGGTCTCCAGTTCCATCTAATAAATTCAAGGCCAGTTCTTTTTTGTGTTTTTTTTTCCCCTAAAAAATAAATACCCCCAGGCTCACCGTCCTCACTTCTGCCTTGCATTCGCGGGGAATGGGAGAAATTTGGGAAAGGCAAATTAAGCCTCCAAGCACAAATACAAGGAGGCGCTAAGCAACACCTGTGCCCCAGGCTCCTTCAGGCCAGGCGCAGGGGCGCAACTGCTCAGAAACGTTGGTGGGGAGGGGTGCACTTCACGAGGCTGCGAGCCGAGTGTCGACGCTAGCGACAACGGATTCCCAGTTCGCTGCGGGTGGGGGAAGGGCGGCGCTGCCCCCCCCCCCCCCCCACCCCGAGTCGCAAGCTGCACGAGTCCTAAACTCCCAGGACTGAGCCCCGGACACACCGCCCATCGAGGTCACAACCTCAGCTCCTTGGAGCGCCGAGCCTTGGAAGGCGCAGTTCTGACTCCGGCACATTTCCCGGGAAGAAAATAAAGCCCAAAGCCAAGGAAACGACGCCTCCAGGTTATACTGGAGGTGATGCCAGAGCTGAGGCTGGAAACCACGTGTCTTGAATTCAGGACCCGCCTCCTTCCACCCTCTTCCACCTTGAGGCTGGGAAAGGTATGGGCAGAGGGGTCAGGGGGGTCAGGCGAGAGGCCGGATGGGGTGACAGAGAAAAGGCCCGAACAGTGAAGAATCCCCAAAGTAACTAACCCGGGCAACGTTCCCCCAAGTCAAAGGTCAGTGGGTAAAGAGAGCCCGTGAAAAGCGAGATGAACACACGAACCTTTACCTTCATCCTACTCTTGCACACAGTCTTAGCCCCGTCGACGACCTGCGCTCCTCCTCACGCTGGGCACAGCTGTCCTCCGAAGCTTTGGGACCGCTTGGCCTAGATCCAGGCTGAGGAGTGCGAGGGACCTTTCGGGGCTGGGGGGCAGGGGTGAGGGAGGGGGGAAAGATAGAAAGGAGAGAATGAATAAATAGTCGCTCCTAAAGTTCCACATCTTTTTCTGGCAAATTTTTACTCCCCTCCATAGAGCCAATTAAACGCAATAAAACCTTGCATGGAGTCCCTCTTCCTAGCAAAGCGTCGCCAACAATTGCCTAAGGGGTAAACCAAATACGCCTGAGATAATTACACTAAGCCCGGGGCAATGATCTGCCTGCCAGGGTCCTCAGCGCCAGCCAATATTTGTATAGTGTAGGGGTTGTTTGAAGGAAAAAAGAAAAAAAATACTCGCGGAAACTTGAAACCGACTGGTTGGTGCCAGTGTGGTTACACGATCTGTTTTCCTTGAACGGGGGTCTGCAGGCAGCTGGAGCGCGCGCGTACCGCCCCCTCCGCTGCTGCTGCACGCCTGCAAAAACTGCAAAACTTGCCGGAATGAAATCAACCTCGCGGGAAGGAGGGAAAGAGAAGGAGAGCGCGCACCCCCACCGCGGCCGGAGTTCGCCAGCCGGGCCCTGCGCCACGCCGAGAATCCCCCAGAATACTCTGCGGCGGCCGCAGCCGGCTCCCCTCGAAAATGGACACATGTCTCGCGCTCCCGGTCTGAGCTCTTCGCTGCAACCGCAGCCCGGGCTGCGGCGGCCCGCTGGGGCCTCAGTGTCGGGGAGCACTTTCTACCCTTGCCCAGGCCACCCGCTACGCGGGGGCTCGAGGCTTGGGGTGCTTCGCTCCACCCACCTTCGCGGCTCTGCCTTGGTCCA
This sequence comes from Lynx canadensis, assembly GCF_007474595.2. NCBI lineage: Eukaryota > Metazoa > Chordata > Mammalia > Carnivora > Felidae > Lynx > Lynx canadensis. The sequence goes on from NC_044315.2 coordinate 18,545,167, forward strand.
GGTGGCGCGGAACCGCTCCGCCAGCTGAACGCAGTTGGCTCGCTGAGGCCGAAGGCGCTGGCCACTTGGCTCGCGCCCTCCAGGACCGAGCCCGAGGTGGCGACCCGGGTCTGGGACGAGCTCACCCCGGTGAGCGCCCAGCTCGCGGCTTTAGTGTTCAGGTTACGCGCACCTAAGGCTTGCCCCCGCGCGCGCGCTTGAAGGGCCCCTCCACTCTCTTTGTCCCCAGACAGCAGGGAGCCCACTGGCCCAACGGGGACGCCCCAGAGCTGCTCCCAAACAGGAGGCGCTGCTTTTCCAGGAGCCCTCCGTAAATAAACTCTCACAAGACGTCAACAAAAGATGCCTTTGGCCGCTCTGCGTGCAAGGGCAGGACCTGAAGAGCTGCCGACAGCGGCCTCTGCACGGCTATTGGGCCTGGACTGGGCTGTTCTCGCACCATGTCGGGCAAGGGAGAAGGGGCCTCCCCGGCTTTAGTTCTCGCTTTAACTGTAGGCATCCACGGAATTCCTCCGTGGCTTCGCGTGCCCAGGAGGCCGGCTGCTGCTTGGCTCCTTAAACTGCCTCAGTGGACTAAACATCCCGCAGAAACTCCATAGGGGGAGGAAAGATCCCGGCACGGAGTGACAGCGAAAGCATCCTCCCCTGTGACCACCTCCTCTTCTTAGGGCCGGCCACGAGGCTGCTCTTTTCCCCGCGGGTTCTCTTGCACTCTTCGCCTTAACGCGGGTTCCAAAACGTCTGCCGGCCTAGTACCAACTGGTCAAATAGCACTAGCTGGAAATCTAGCTCCTGACTAAAGATAAATTACCAATCTGCCCCACTCGTCTCACTCCTACGACCAGAGGAAGCACCCGACAGGCAGATAGCCTCTGGTCCTGCCCTGGGGCAGCTCACCAAAAGTCGGAAGTTAAAAACGGGGGACCTGCTGTCACCAAGGCTGGACGGCAAGGAGAAATCTCCCAAGCAGTTTGGGCCGACAGCTTTCTGCCTTCGGGCTTAGGCACGGAAAAGAAGACATTAAAAACCCAGTGAGACACCGTCCCTAATTGCTGTTTTCTCCTCAAATGGTAGAACTGGAAGGACCCGTGAAACTTCCAACTTGAGACATTTCATTTCACAAATAATGAAATTGAGGCTCAGAGACAGGAAGAAGGTATATTTTTCCCCCTAAACTCTGCTTTTCCTCCCAAAAGGCAAAGGCAGCCAAAACCAGACTATAACTTCCCTGCAGTCATTTGGGATTCGCCTACGGGTGTGCGGGTGAGTGCTGAGCAGGAACCAGCTTCTTGGGCCCCTGCAGGCACCGGGGCCTCCCCGCTGCGGCTCACCCAGCTTTCTCTCACAGGTCACACCAGGGCCCTGTGGACTGATCACTTTGACTTCCTATTTAATCCTAATTATCTCGCTTCCCCTCAACGTACTAAGAATACCAAAGATCGCGCAGTCAGGACTCACTCTGGTGATGGGACGTGTGAGCTCTCAACTTCTGGCCCCAACTCAGACGTCACCACCCCAGAAGAATGCCTCACTCTGTCCCATCCACCTGCTCCTAAGAAGCGCGGTGGGGCCTCAATCCACCCAGCTCTATCTATCTATCCTAATGTCCTCGTTACAGTCTCTCTCTCCCTCCAGACCGCGGTCTTGGAACGCGAAGAGCCGTCTCCTGCGTCCCTGTACCTGACGCCGATCACCGGGCCTCACATGCGGTTCGTGAGCAAGGAAATTGTGATGAAGCTGGCATCTGACGAAAATGCCCCTGGCTCTCCTCCTCATTAGCTTTTCCCTCCAACCCTCTGGGCATTGGGATTTCTTGCAGAGAAGAGACCTTGAGGCCACGGTGCCCTGAACTTGGCCCAGAGAATGGCCAGTCCAGGAGAAAGGTAGGGTAAGGAACAAGAAGTTCAGAGCAGGTAGGTGGGAAGGGGAGAATGAAAGGGCGGGGACAGAAGGGGGATGCAGGAGAGGAGAGAGGAAGCTGAGTCCTGTCCCCCCATTGCCAGGCGTCGCGACGCTGGTGGGGTGCAGCAGCGGAGACCGCACCGGGCGCTGCACCCCTCCCCGCGAACAGCCTGCGCTCCCTGCCCCTCCCGGCGGGCGGTGAACGCTGCGGGTGGGGGAGCCGGAACAGAGGCGGAGGAGGGGGCGGGGGCGCGGCGCCTTCGTGCCCCTTCTTCAGCGAGAGACGCGGCGGCGGCAGAGTCCCTCAGCCTCGGTCATGTGATAGTCTCGAAGCGCGAGCCGCGGGGGTCTCCGGCGTCTCGGGGACCATTACAAAACGCAGCCAGGAGAGCGCGTCGCTGCCACAGCCGCCGCCGCCTCCTCTCCAGCTCGAGACTGGCCCGGGAGAGCGGCGGCAGCTGCGGCGCGGACGGCTGGGCGGACCGAGGCCGGCCTCGCATCCTCCGGGCCTTCGCAGCCGCCCCCTCGGGCCCGCAGCGCGCGCCCCGCGTCCAGCGCCCCCGCCCCGCCGCGGAGCCCGGCCGCGCGGCTGCTGCAGAGACCAAACTTTCCCGCCCCCACCCCGCCCCCAGCGACCACCTACAGCTCTCTCCCCCGCTCCGCCGCGAGCCGCCGGAGAACCGGGAGCCGCGGGCTGCCCAGAGCCGAGCTTCCTTCTCCTTACCTCGCCTCTCCCCTCCAGGAAAACCGCAACTCCGGGGCGGGCTGGCTAGGTGCCCGGCCGGGGGGCAGCCTCCGGGCGCTGGGAGTCTCGCCGCCCCGGCCTCCGGGAGCACGAGCGCCAACTCGGATTTAAAGGGCCAGAGTCCCGCCCGTCCCGTCCTTCCTCCCAGCCCGCTGGGCCCGGGCTTCCCTCGGACCGAGAAAAAAAGCCAAGAGGAGGCCGGAAGGGCACCCTGCCCTGCCCACGCCTCCGCCGCCGGCTCCGGCGCTCGGCCTCTGACCACCTGGGGGGAGGCGCCGAGAGAGTGTGGCCGGGGAGCTGGCGCGCCCCGCCCGCCACTCTGCGCGCGGGTCGGCCACCGTCCGGCCAGAAGTTGGCGAGCGGCGGAGAGCTGAGCGGGCCCAGGAGGGCAGGCGCGGAGCCCCCCCAAGCAGCTGGCAGAAGGCAGGAGAGAGACGGCGAGAGGGTCTGGGGGCAGAGAGGGCGGGGTGGCGAGGCTGGGCGGGCCGAGCGGGGGTTAGTGGAGACCGCCAGGCCCCCGCTACCGGGTGCCGAGCCACACTGCCGTCCAGCGGGGGCCGGAGGGCGGTAGAGGCGCCGGGGGCGATGCCGCGGCCGGGGAAGAGCTCGTACAGCGACCAAAAGCCGCCCTACTCGTACATCTCGCTGACCGCCATGGCCATCCAGCACTCCGCCGAGAAGATGCTGCCGCTGAGCGACATCTACAAGTTCATCATGGAGCGCTTCCCCTACTACCGCGAGCACACGCAGCGTTGGCAGAACAGCCTGCGCCACAACCTCTCCTTCAACGACTGCTTCATCAAGATCCCGCGGCGGCCGGACCAGCCCGGCAAGGGCAGCTTCTGGGCGCTGCATCCCGACTGCGGCGACATGTTCGAGAACGGCAGCTTCCTGCGGCGCCGAAAGCGCTTCAAGGTGCTGCGCGCCGAACACACTCACCTGCACGCGGGAAGCACCAAGGGCGCGCCGGGCGCCGGGCCCGGAGGGCACCTTCACCCGCACCACCCGCACCACCACCACCACCACCACCACCACCACGCGGCCGCGCACCACCACCATCACCACCACCCGCCCCAGCCGCCGCCCCCGCCGCCGCCGCACATGGTGCATTACTTCCATCAGCAGCCGCCTCCAGCCCCGCAGCCGCCGCCGCACCTCTCGTCGCAGCCCGCGCAGCAGCCGCCCCAGCAGTCGCAGCCCCAGCCACCGTCCCACCCGGGCAAGATGCAGGAGGCGGCGGCGGTGGCGGCGGCCGCGGCGGCCGCGGCGGCCGCGGCGGTGGGGAGCGTGGGGCGCCTGTCGCAGTTCCCGCCCTACGGGTTGGGCTCCGCCGCCGCGGCCGCCGCGGCCGCGGCCGCGTCCACGTCGGGCTTCAAGCACCCGTTCGCCATCGAGAACATCATCAGCCGGGACTACAAGGGCGTGCTGCAGGCCGGCGGGCTGCCCTTGGCGTCGGTCATGCACCACCTGGGTTACCCCGTGCCAGGTCAGCTCGGCAACGTCGTCAGCTCCGTGTGGCCGCACGTGGGCGTCATGGATTCGGTGGCCGCGGCCGCCGCCGCCGCCGCCGCCGCGGGGGTCCCCGTGGGCCCGGAGTACGGGGCCTTCGGGGTGCCGGTCAAGGCCCTGTGCCATTCGGCAAGCCAGAGCCTGCCTGCCGTGCCGGTGCCCATCAAGCCCACCCCCTCGCTGCCGCCGGTGGCCGCGCTGCCTCCGACGCTCACTGTCCCCGCGGCCGCGCAGCAGCCGCCGGCGCCGTCCACCGTGTGCCCTGCGGCTGCGGCCTCTCCCGCCGCCTCCCTGCTGGAGCCCACCGCCCCGACTGCGGCAGAGAGCAAGGGCAGCTCCCTGCACTCGGTGCTGGTGCACTCCTAGGGGACCTGGCGGGCGGGGGAGGCGAAAGCGTGCAGGGACTCCGGGTCCTGGGCTGCCCGGGAGGGAGAGGGCGCCCTGAGGCTGGGCAGAGCTGGGGAGCCTGAGCCTTTGCGGCAAAGGAAGGTCTTCGAACGGACAAACCCGAAAGTGGATTCTCCAGTGGTTGAATAAATATAACACTTATGGTGTCTGTGTTTATACTATGTTGTACAATCAGATTAATGAAAGCCAATTTTCAGGTAAGAGTTTTCTATTGTGATTAATATTGGAAGTTAATAAGTTATGGGGGGAGGGAGCGAAGGAATTTGGGGAAGCTTCAGTCGCTGGCAAATTGGAAATGGATTTAGACCCCTATTCCTGGGAGAAGCTGGTGGAGTTCAACCTCCCCGGGAGAAATCCAACAGAGAATGACGCTTAATACAGACCTCAGCCACCAAGTTTCTCACCCCGGGCAGCGGCCTTTCCTGAACATCCAAGACAAAACTGCTATTCGCTAAGGAAATCTCGTTTTATTTAAGAAGGATAAGAGAGAGCGTTTTCATATCGTTATCTTCCTGGTCAGTTAAATGGGCGAGGACACAGTGTCGTGACTTAAGTCGCTTTGGGAAGGCAGCGGGAACTCCACGAAGGATCTTGGGAAACAGTTCAGTTTCTTGGCTCTGACCCGGGGTCGAGAAGGATAGAAGGAATGGCTAAAGCAATTAGTTTGCACAAAACAGAATGGCAGCGGCTTAAAGAGCAAAGCCTCAGATTCCAAAAGTAAAGTTCGGGGAAACACAACCAAAGAGAGACAATGAAGGCGGCTTTCTACCTGCAATTCGTTTGTGTATCAATCGGACGAGGCCGTTTAGGAGCCCCAAAATAATGTTAATTCCCACGATCCGTTCCCTTTGGGATTTTAAAGAAAAAACATCACTTGCACCGAGGGATTTTGTTCCTCTAAACATGAATGCAAGAATGCCCCATCACCCGACACAGTTGCTCTTAACGCTTCCAGGAGCGTCTCCTGGCGGTTTCCTTCCAGCCGCCGGAAGGACGCGAGAGGATGACCCAGTCCCTTTTGCGCTCTGCGATTTGGTATTCTGCGTGCTGATGGGGCGCGTCCGTCTTTTAGGCGAAATTCTTCAGTTTCAGTTCGCGAATGGAAAAGAAACTTGCCGCGCTGTCGTCCCTTCCCCCCTTTTTGAGCCCCAGGAATAGCACTTTACTCGCAACAAACTTTTGGGAACGAAGGGGGGCGGGTAGGGAGGAGGCAGCTGCCCTTGACCTCCGAGTCACCTTTGGCTTGCGTCCGCGCCGCGTTCGGGTTGTGACTTTGTGACAAGTTCCTGTCTGCCAGTGTTGTACGCGGTGTTTTCCATTAAAGCTTCTCTCTGGATCTGCCGCTGCGGGTGTGAAGGTGTTTCGCTTCTCAAGAGAGGAGGCGGCAGTTTGAGTGTCCACTGGGCGGTCAGGGGGCTTTACACACCCTCCCCCCTTCCCTTTATTTCTTAACTTCAAAGCTTCATAGGAGTGAGTTCACGGAGAGCCGCCAGCAAGGACATGTTTCCTCCACTGCTCCTTGTATCCGTTGGCGCAATTACCTCCTATTCGACCCATCCTGATCCTGGTTTCCGGAGCTCTAGCCCACCTCAGTGCTGGAGACCCGATTAGCAAAAACTTGCAACAGTGAATTGTTTGTTCCCTCTTGAGGTTCGTATCAATACACGGTCACCAACGCCCGACACCCTTTCCCTTTTCTGAGGGCCTCTCCGAGGGCGGGCCACGGCCTGGGACTCCGTACCCTTGGGTAGGCGCCCTTAAGTCTGGGGGGCCGACCCGGGGCTGGGAAGTCGGGTCACTCACTGCCACTGCCACCGCGGCCCACATAAACGAGGAGCGCGGGCCCAGCCACCGCGGCCTGGGAAGACCTGTTGCGCACCTGCTCCGGGCCGCGTCCTCCGCGAGCGGGGCCGCGGAGGCGACCGCAGCCTGGAGCCCGGAGCTGCCCAGCGCCAGGCCCGCTAGAGCCTGAGGCTCCGCAGTCCTCCAACCCCCGGAGGGAACTTGCGGGCGGAAGCGGCCGCAGAGCTGCGCGGGGAGCTGGCCAGGCGGCCCGGCCGGGTGAGGGCGACCCATCTGGGGCCGGGAAAGCCGCCGCAGGTCCTCTGCTCTCCAGCCTCGAACAGGGCTCCATCTGGAACCGACTTCCCTCTGCCCAGCCAGGCCCAACGGAAGCGTCCTCTAACCTTTCATCAGAAAAAGGGCCAACAAGACCTGCACAAAGTAATGACACCGGAGCCGGGGAGCGGGCGCGGGGGGTGGGGGCTGGGGTGGCTACATCTTCAAATAGGTATTTCCACACATCCCTTATGTATAACTTGCATCGATCGAAGCGTGCAGCTAGTTTTGGTCTGGGAAGCAGGCTTAGGTCACTGCCTCCTTGAGGGCTGAAACAATTCCAGTGTATCCCCTATCCTTTCAACTTGAGACTCTGGAAGGTTCTCTGCAGTTTTCCTCTACACTAGTCTGATGCTGTTGAAAGAAAAGAAGAGGGGACACTGACATGGGGGTCACAGATTTGGAAAGGCTTGGGAGTCTGGTTTCTTTGTTCTCCTCTGGGTGAGTTGGTGCCTAGACATCCTGGGTTTGGACCCTCTGGTTTGGATGAGTCAGTTGGCTCCAAGAAGGGGGACACTAGATCCCAAGGGTTTGTTCAAAAGAATACCGCTTCTTTCTTGTCCACCCGCCCCAAAAGTGTGCTTTTTAGCGGAGCCCAGGAAAGGGCACTTCCAGGAAAGGACTGTGACCCAAATTGTCCTTTAGCACCCAGAGAGCTGGCTAAGCGACAGCCCCTCCCGAGAAGAAAGGAGCCTGTGGGCCACAGTGAAAGGAATGGATGAATAATTGATCCTCATAGTTTTCCTGGACCCTCTTGGCACATTCCCTCCTACCTCTGGGTGGAAGACACTGTTTTGTTTTGCTTTTGCTAGAAGCAAAGAGAGAAAGGAGAAGGGAAGGCAAAGTGAACTTACAGATGAGTCAACTCAAGTTTTTATCCAGGAGGAGATCCAGGAACCCAAAGGAAGCAATGCAGGGCATTGAGAGTGGAGAACATGGGAATTAAATTCATGTAAATAAAAAATTTACATGGAGGGGTGTCTGCCAAAATTCTGATCACAAGGGAGATCCCAGCTAAAGCCCTGGATACCAATACTATCCTGAAGACCCCTCTTAACTAAGATGGGGTCTACAGTCTAACTGTAACTAGCTTGTGTGGGGCTTTATCCCTTTAAGCAACCACCACCCCATTCCCATGCCAGGAACCTGGCAAGATTAATCTGGGCAGATCTGTGAGATACCAGGACTGGGAAGACCCCAGCCCTGAAGCTGACTGCTCATCACCAGAATCAGATTTTCATACCTATGTGCCAAAAAAAAAAAAAAAAAAAAAAAAAATCTATTCAAAGACATTGGAACCTGATTCAGTGTTTATTTTAAACATGTGTATGGGGTCAAGCTATTAAAAAAAAGTATTGTCCTGGTGATACTCAAAGTGTATAGAGAACTATTAAAGCTAATTATAAATTGATAGTGATATTCTGGTAACCCTCTCCACTGAGTACATGATTGCACCTGATCTCACAGTATTCTCTCTCTAGCAACAGGTCGGGATAGAGGGAAAGTAAATTCTAGGTAGAAATGAGAGGCAAGCAGAGACACTTAAAAATTTATGACCATTTCAGTTCATGCATTCAATAAAATCACTCCCAGTATGCTAAGTCCTAGGGGAGAGAAAGTGAACTTGCATTCTTGGTTTCCAGGATGATAGAAAAGAATGTGTTTGTTTAGCCTGTGTCCCACTTACCTGAATGCATGGCACCCTAAGCAAGATGGGAAGAAGCAATGAGAGAAGAGAAAGATTTCGGTGTAGATACCTTTGCAATATAGGTGGGAGGAAAACAACTTGGAATCATCCATTTGATTATATTTGCTCGGGAAGCTGAGGCAAGAGCTAAGGGCCCAGGGAGGACAAGCCTGTTTTAGCTGCAGTCTTGAGAACAGGCTCTCTTGCAGAGGCCAGGATGGGCACAGTTGGCATCTGGCACTTAGGAAGCCTGTCAGTCAGGCTGGCTTGTGGTCAATTATCTCCTTAAGTAGACTGGCATTAGTCCAGCCAGGAAGGAGGGCTGGTAGCGTCCAGAGGAATCAGAGCCAGTTATCTGGCAGTGGTACTGCTGAGCCCCAAGCATCTTTGCACTGGGGGGGTTGGGAGGTGATCAACACATCTCCTCCTGGGACTCAAAGGTGACATTTGCCTGCTTGGCCCTGGTACAGAAAGACTCCAGAAGAGTATGGACACAGCATGCCTTAGGAGAAGAAACAGTGATTCTCAAAGCCACCAGGTTTCTTTAAATGCCATACACGGACAATTTCGCCATTTCTGATATGCATAAAATCATAGAGAGATCCTGGTAAACTGTAGTGGGATTTGGTTCCTCCACTGGATAAGGATTCTCATTGTTCATGGTACCTGACTATGAAATGGGCAGAAAGGGTAGTTTGGGGGCATATTCAGGCTTGGATGATGTGGCAAGTGTTTGAAGTGCTAGTCGTGTTAATGGGACCGGGTGCCTATGATTGGGGGGGGGAGGGGGAGGGGGGGTGCGGGGGGGGGTTGGTATTGGAAATGGGAGAGTAAAGAAACAGTTTCAAAAGCCAGTGATAACCTCTCTGTAGTTAAAAAGGCAAAGTGAGGATTCAAGTGGAGGTGGGAAGTCCTTGAATTCCAAAGAGCAAAACGGTTTCTTCAAGTCCAACATTTTCATTTTGCTCATTGAAAATATTTTCATTAACTTTATCTGTCAAAGCTGAAATGCTACCTTATACCCTTTGGGGGAGATTGAAGAGATCTGCTTGGGATTTCAATTCAGTCTTAAACCATTGTTTAAATGGTATGAGTTTGGCAAAACTCCAGATGTACTCTGTCCCAAGCACTTTTCCCCCTTAACTATCCCCCGTGTATTTTAAGGAAAATTTAAGCCATATGTTGCTCTTTCCCCCTTGCATCCAAATGTAGCTTTATTGAATTTTAGCATGGTCCATGAAATTCAAATTCTGAGCCTTAAACTATAATATATTCATATGATCTACAACACAGTCACATGATATGCACATATATCATTAAGCAGAAAATAAAGCTTCTGCGAACTATAGTTGTATTATCATAGTAACATTTCTTTAGACTGAAGAACCCTGCAGAGAATGCCTTATTAAAAAAGGATTTTATGAAATTATCAAAAAATTTCAGAAAAGCTAAACCGGTGATGCATGAAAATATTTTTAATAGACTACTGCTAAGAAGACGTTTGGATTATGCCTAGTTTGATACAAATAGTTCTTTCCTGCCACAAAGAACAGGTCTTTTGTGTGCAAGAGACACCCAAGCTTTGCTTGTAAGTCACAGATCTCAATATTGTGGCATCATTTAAAAACTGCATTGAAATAAGCTTTCCCATCTGAGTGACCTCCAGCCCCTGTCAGCACCTTCACAGACAGCGTGTTTTTACTATTACCGTGGATGAACACTTAGTAAGAAAGGAGCTGGAGAGCTGGAGTCCAGGCCCAGCTGAACTAGATTCATTCCAGAAAGGATCCACAACCCTGAAACACACAGATGAAAAAAGGGGGGGAGGGAAAGGGGTTGGGGGAGGGAGAGAGGAAGGAAGTGAGGAAAGAAGCAGAGAGAGAGGCAGATGTAACCATCTAATACTGACAAACCAAATATATATATACATATTTATATTTATATATACACACACAGTTTTCTGACCTAATACTGCATTAGTTTTCTCTCAGGAAACTATAATCAATTCTTTCAATGTATGCACCTATAACACTACTTACCTGAAGTGATCTTGGCTTAAAAACAATATTCGTCTTCTCTTAAAAATGTTGCCCAGCTAGAGAGGACAGGGAATTAAACAACTAAGTGGCAGCCTCATTTATTGACTAAAAAGACGAGGCTTTAGTCTAAGAATTTATCCCAGGTGAGAATTCTGTGACATGAATTTTGTCATAAGTTTTGCAACTTATTTTATAGGTATGTAACCTGTATCCCCAGAGGGAAAGGTTTAAACAAATTATGCTATTTATATATTATGCAATATCATGCAGCCACCACAAATAATGCTTATGAAATTTTACTCATATAGACAATGTTTATGCACCAAATATTAACAGTGCGACCTTCAGATGGGTGAAATCGTAAGTCATCTTATTTTCTTGTTTTCCACATGTTCTAGGTGGTTTTGAATTGTCTACATACACTGATCATGTTTTCCTTTTATATATTTTTTTCCATTTTTTAAGTGTATTTATTCTTGAGAGAGGGAGAGATTGAGAATGTGCACACAGGGGAGGGTGGGGGGGTGGGGTAGGCAGAGAGAGAAGGAGAGACAGAGAATCCCAAGCAGGCTCAGCACTGTCAGCGCAGAGCCCAACGCGGGGTTCAATCTCAAAAACCGAGAGATCATGACCTGAGCCGAAATCAAGAGTCAGACGCTTAATGATGAGCCACCCAGGTGCTCCTGGTCATGTTTTACTCTTATAACCAGGGGAAAGATTACTTAAAGATCTATCCAGCCAGTGCAACTACAATTTCAACAAAATTTAAATTATTATTTTTTAATGTAGCACCCTAAATATGGGGGAGGGGTGATGAACGGACTGATTAAAATGGATTTTAAATTTTTTTTTTCAACGTTTATTTATTTTTGGGACAGAGAGAGACAGAGCATGAACGGGCGAGGGGCAGAGAGAGAGGGAGACACAGAATCGGAAACAGGCTCCAGGCTCTGAGCCATCAGCCCAGAGCCCGACGCGGGGCTCGAACTCACGGACCGCGAGATCGTGACCTGGCTGAAGTCGGACGCTTAACCGACTGCGCCACCCAGGCGCCCCTAAAATGGATTTTAAAGACAAAGAGTGGCAGAGAAGATGGAACCACACACCTTGCTGTCTTCCTGCTGTGCCTTTGACAAGACTTCTCACTGCAGACCCCTCTGGTGGGAGGCTGTCACTTTAAGTTTTGACCCTCCGAGAGTTTTGTGAGAATTGCTGTCCCATAAAGCTAGAATAGGAAAGTGTGAAAGGGTTGAAATTACAAAGAGGGCTTGCTAAAGAATATATCTCACTTTCTCTTTTAATAATCTGTACACACCCATCATGGGGCTCAAACTCAAAACCCCAAGATCAAGAGTCAAATGCTCTTCTGACTGAGCCAACCAGCCACCCCAAATCTCACGTTCCCGTGTTGCCTTTCCTATCAGCGTCCTCTGTTTTCATCTTTCGCGTTGCATGAAATTTTGTGGTAGCCTCAAACTCTTTTTGATACTAGGCAGATAGGGAGGGAGGCAAACCATAAGAGGTTCTTAAGGACCGAGAACAAACTAAGGGTAGATGGAGGGTGGGGGAGAGGGGAAAGTGGGTGATGGGCAGGGAGGAGGGCACTTGCTGGGATGAGCCCTGGGTGTTGTATGAAAACCAATTTGACAATAAATTATATTTAAAAAGAAACTAGGCAGATAATGAATGCTAAGTAAATACATTCTGCTAGCTTAGGTATTTCCTCCCAAATGAAAAATAAGATACAGTTTTCCAGAACAGTAATGTAATTTTCCTTTTTCCTAGTTGGCAAATTTTTGTGTCGTGCCAGTGTTTTCAAGAGGAACGCTTTAGATACTATTAGTGCTAGTCCAAGTAAAACTGCATTGTCTTCCCTGTTTACACTGAAATCGTTTCTTTTCAAAAAAAAAAAAAAATGCAAAAGTCTGGGTTGCCTGGATGGCTCAGTCAGTAGAGCATCTTGATCTTGGGGTGGTGAGTTCGAGCCCCATGTTGGGCATAAAGATTAAATTTTTTTTAATGAAAAATACAAGTCTGTAACCATCCAGAATATGCACGTTTTCAGAAGATTAAACAGGCCTCAACTGTTAGGCCAGAAGCCTGATTACCTCCAAAAATAGCCACAGATCATTGAGATTTAGGTTTTTTTTTTTTTAAATAAGTTACACCGGAGAACTAAAACTGTTAAAATTACGAGACTGGGTTTTTAACCCAAGAGAGTTAGAGAACCAAAGTATAATCAAATATATCTTGCTTTACCAGCTTAGAGGACAAAATAACATCCTATGTCTTCGATATACAAAACTGTTTAACTTTCACCCCAGTTATTACTGAAAAACATCTTCTTTCTCCCCTGCCAGGGGATCCCAAGCTGACTCAGGCCTGGTTACTCCCACCTGACAAAGAAAAATCTGTAAAGTCAAATCAACCCGCTAACGCTGCTTCTCAAACTTGAGGCGCATGTGAGTCACCTGGGCCCCCCTCCGCTGGGCCCCACCTCCAAAGATTCTGATTCAGCAGGTGTGAAGCGGAGCCTGAGATTATACATTTCTAATGAGCTACCAGGTGGTAATGATTTTGCTGGGCCCCAGATCACACCCTTGAGAAGTTCCGTGCTAACAGAGATTTGTTTTGTTTTCCATCAGTTGACCTCAGTTACAACCATCTCAGTCCATCAGAGATACCCAAATAACTTTGAACATCACAGAAAAGGCATGAGTTGAGATCTCTTTTTTCTCTCAAAAACTCCCTGGTGTCTATCAGATCTACCCATCGCTTTCCCAGATGTCTGAGTATTTTCTACTAACGCTCGAGGGAAGGGGGCCTGTTGATTTCAGCGGGAGTCATGATCCCACAGTCGTGGGATGCAGCGCGGAGATTGCTTGAGATTCTCTCTCTTTCTCTCTGTCTGCCCTTCTCCCCCATTTGGGTGCGTGCTTGCTCTCTCAAATAAAAAAAAAAAAATAATAACGCACAAGGGAAACAGAAAAACTCCAGAGTTCGAGCCTCCCTGCTGTAAGTCACATAAAGACAGAATAGTCAGATTGGAAAGCAGCAATCTTCTTACTTCGTCAGAGGCAGCTGAGGCAGCAGCTACTCGAAAAGCAAGTTAGTAAACACCGGAGCTAGAAGTCAGGGGTCTTCTTTCTATTCTCCCCTTTACATCATAAGTCAACCCCTTCACAAAGGCATTTTACCCGATGGGTTTAAGGAACTGTTACTTCACTTCCTTAATGTGGTGCAATTATGTTCGCAGACCATGCTTTCCCATGATGCTTCATGCGTCATAGGTATTTTTTTTTAAGTTTGTTTATTTTGAGAGAGAGAGAGCATGTGAGCATGAGCGAGAGAGGGACAGAAAGAGAGGGGGGAGAGAGAATCCCAAGCAGGCTCTGCACTGTCAGCATGGAGCCCAAAGCAGGGCTCAAACTCACGAACCGTACGATCATGACCTGAGCAGAAACCAAGAGTTGGAGACTCAACTGACTGAGCCACCCAGGCGCCCCCTGAGGTATTTTTATGCCCACTGTTTTATATAGGGGAGATAGGCTTTATTCTGAATTTTATTCTGATAGCTTTTTAAAAATGTTTTTATGTTTATTTTTTAAGAGAGAGAGAGAGAGAGAATGGGGGAGGGGTACAGAGAGAGGGAGACACAGAATCCAAATCAGGCTCCAGGCTCTGAGCTGTCAGCACAGACCCAGATGTGGGGCTCGGGCCCCCAAACTGTGAGTTCATGACCTGAGCCGAAGTCGGACGCTTAACCTACTGAGCCACCCAGGTGCCCCTGTTCCGATAGGTTTTATACGTATGCAGGCTTAGATCTACACCTTGCAGAATGGAGTTCGTGAAGATGTTCAAATGATGCATGAATTTAGTGAACTCACACTGCCTAAAAATGGAGCCATTCAAGCCAAATACTTATAAAAATGCTTTGGTTCTCAGGACTGAGGCACTAAATAGCGTGCATTCTTTTTTGTTTTGTTTTTATTTATTTTGAAGGAGACAGAGCCCCAGCAGGGGAGGGGCAGAGAGAGAGGAGAGGGAGAATCCCAAGCAGGCTCCACATGTGAGCAGATGCCAATGTGGGGCTTGTACCCAAGAGCCCCGGAAACCACGACCTGAGCCTAAATCAAGAGGCTGACGCTCAATCGGCTGAGCCCCCCAGGTGCCCCAAGTGGTGTGCATTCTAACAAAACAACTGTTACCAGGACTTGAGCTAGGGTTCCCTCTGGTCCTAGAGAGTTCATGAAATTTTCCGCAGCCTCCTCGAATGTCCTGTGACAGATTCACACCCCTATTCTCTGGGGACTTTTAGTCAGTGGCTTTAGAATGTGTAGAAGGGAGACAGGCATTGTCGCTCTTAGTTGTGTCTAACTTAAAAGGCCAGCTCCCAGAGACCTGGTTTACTTTGAGGATCATCTCAGTGTAAAAGCACACTGCCCTTTTAGTTGCCAACACTCCAGGTGTCCCCGGCAAGGCACGAGAGCAAATACTAATGCCTTGAAGGTTTGCGCTTACCTTACTTCATTGAATTTAAATATTGATTATTTCTAAAAGTGTTTCTACTGTCTCTCTACCAGGAATTTCTCACTGGGTGTCTTTGCCATCCAGACTAGTCTTATGGTTTGCTTCGTTTTGACTCTGGGTCTTTTTGATCTCCCCCTCCTCTCTGGCTACTTACTTTGCCCTTCATTCTACTCCCACCACTCCCAATTCCCATTAACTTCTTAATGAGGGACCATTTGATTCTGTTTCTCTCTTTGTAGACTGTAATCATTGGGATTTCACCTTCGACCGTGGAAGTGGTCTATCAACTTCTTTTCCTACATGAAGACTGAGGAATTAAGATGTTAAGCTATTAAAATCACATTTTTTTTTTTTTTTTTTGGAGCTCCTGGGTGGCTCAGTCTGTTAAGCATCCGACTTTGGCTCAGGCCATGATCTCACGGTTCGTGAGTTCGAGCCCCACGTCAGGCTCTGTGCTGAAGGCTCAGTGCCTGGAGCCTGCTTTGGATTCTGTGTCTCCCTCTCTTTCTGCCCCTTCCCTGCTTGTGCTCTGTCTCTCAAAAATAAATAAACATTGAAAAAAAAATGTTAATCACATTTTTTAAATCTATCTGCACAACTTCATCCTACAAGCATTTATTCAATGTGGTAATGTAGGAACTATGCCAGGTGCTGACGGTAAGATATGTTCCCCACTGCACCAACTATTAACCTATTGTCTCTCATCTCCAAGCGTGCCCTTTCCAACTCCGTGATGCCGGAGCTGGGACTTTGCAAACCGCATTTCGGCTTTGCCCGCTGGTTATATACTGGGTCCTGGTAATATGGGGCTCTGGTGGCGGTTAGCAAGGGTGGAAAAAAGAAAAGGGATTTGCTCCTTTCTGCTTGTTCCTTCAGGGGTTCCCTTTCCGCTTGTGATTCCTGGAAGCATCATGCAGGCAAAACTTCTTCACCTGGCAGTGTCTTCCTATAGCAGCAACTGAACCCAGTTGGAAGTTTTCCCAGCCTTTGAAGAACCAACCTCATTTCCCACCCCATCTCAGAGACCCCAGCACCAGTTAGCAGGTGCTTTCTGGGTTCTGACCTTCAGCTTCATGGGGGATCACCTCGGAGTTTCTGAGTGTTAATAATTCCAACTTCTTCCCTTTGTACTCTCCAGCCTAGGGGCGGAAGCTGCTTTCTGCAGTTGCTACATCTGTGATAGTTTAGAATTCTCTGTCCCCGCCTTCAGCTGTTAACATCTTTACATCCAGTTAACTATTCGTTACATTAAATTCTCCTTGTGAAAAGAACTGGAATGCTTTCTGTCCCCTGACTGGATTTTGATGCATCTGCCCGCAAGGACCTGACAGTCTGAAGCAGAAGCTTGTCTCCCCTGACAAAGATATGTACAAAATAAGTGCAGGGTAGCTTGGAGGAGAATGTTCAGGTTCAAATTTATAATACGAAACAATATGCATAGGCATAGATTTGCTAGTATGTACCAACTAAGAAAAACAGGAAAAATGTATTCCTTTTAGAAGTGATAAAATACACTCTTTTAAAATAAATCTGTTGCCTGGGGCGCCTGGGTGGCTCAGTTGGTTGAGCGTCAGTCGGGCTTCCACTCAGGTCATGATCTCGCGGTTTGTGGGTTGGAGCCCCGCATTGGGTTCTGTGCCGACAGCTCAGAACCTGGAGCCTCTTTCGGATTCTGTGTCTCCCTCTCTCTCTGCCCCTCCCCCACTCGTGCTCCATCTCACTCTGTCTCAGAAATAAATAAACATTACAAAAAGTTTTAAATAAAACTGTTGGGGGCGCCCGGGTGGCTCAGTCGGTTAAGCGTCTGACTCTTGATTTCCGCTCAGGCCATGATCTCACGGTTCCTGAGTTCCAGCCCTGCGTTGGGCTCTGTGCTGACAGTGTAGAACCTGCTTGAGATTCTCTCTCTCCTTCTCTCTCTGCCCCTCCCTGCTCACTCTCTCTCTCAAAAATAAATAAACATTATAAATAAAACTGTTAACACATGTCCCGTATTTACAGTAACACAACCTTGTGTTCTCTCTGCAGGACTTCATAGCAATGCGGCTCTGAAAAGCAGCATCGGTTCGCAGGTAAGTTCTGAGATCTCAGTGTGCCAGACCCTGTCCAGGAGCTAATTCCCCAGGATGAGACTACTCTAGACTGCTCTGTTTGACCTTCACTAAGAGTCAAGGAAGAAAAATGACCCAGGGAAGGTAGGAGGCTAGAGAGCAAAAAATCCTGGGAAGGTAGGAAGCTAGAGAGCAAAGCAAATCAATTAAATATAAGGTCAAAACTAATTGAGTAGGTCAAAGGTATATAGAGTGTTTTTTGAAATTTCTGAATTTGACAGTTCTGCGTATAGATGTAACATGAGGATATTGACTTTTTAAACTAGTTACGATAATAAAAGTAAATCGTGAGTGGCCAAAGCCGGAGCTCTTCACTGGAGAGATACTGGCTGACCTGAAGCCCCGAAGAATGTCCCACAAACGATAGCAAGTTGGAACAAACACACCTCGGGGACTTCTGTATAGTTTTCTCATGAGAGCAGCAAAGATAAATTTCAAAATAGCAGTTTTGACAGAGTATCCAAGTGCTTTAGAAACCAAATAGCTCTTGAGGAGCTCAAGAGAAACTGCAGCATTGTGGGGTCCACACAAGATCAATTGGAAAACAAGTTGGCCCATTACTTACTTTTTGGCTGCCTTGATACGAATTTGTGTGGAAACTTTGAAAGTTTCTAAAGATATCTTTTTTATCGTCTTTTCTCTGCTGATATAATACTTGACTTATGGGAAGTTCTTAAAGATTCGTTGAAGAGGAAGAATAATTGAGTTAATACATCTCACCATCCCCGACGTAACAAATTCAAATGTGGAGACCCTCTGCCTAACTGCTCTAAACAACAACAACAACAACAACAAAACCTTAGATAACTAAATCCTAGTAAGCTTAAATGGCTAGGAGAGAGAGATTCAGCTACTTGGCCAAGGTCATTTAACTACTTTGTGAAGGAGCCAAGATTGGGTCTCAAGGCAGCCAAATTCACACCCTGCTCTCATCCAGTGTTCAACTGCTTTGAAAAGTCTCTGAAACTCTGTGTGTTTTGGTTTTCACATCTGTAAAACTGGACAAAGAATACCTACCTAATTAGGTTTAATTTAACCAATAAATAAAATCCAGTTTGTTGACAATCAGAATTGAAATTCCTATTTTCAAAAACCAATTGAGAAATGTTTCTTAGTAACTGGAGACAGATTGGGGGAAAAAAAAACCGCTCCTAAAAATTAGTATGATTTAATAAAGGAGGCCAGCTGAAAAGGGGAAATTGTTTTGGACAATATTTTTTTTAAAACACTAGATCCAGGCAATATTTCTTACAACTTTTCAAAGCCACGTGCTGATTTTAAAACCATATTTATAGAAACAATTTCCTGGCTTTAAAATTAATTTTGGTATTATATAGTATTTCCTTAAAAAGTAACTTTTCCTGGTTTCGAAAGTATTAGAAGCATATTAAAAGGAAAATTGTGAAATGATTTGAACATTACTTATGATGAAATTTTGAAATATATCATGGCAAGAAGGCAAATCTTGAAACTGACCGTAATTGAAAGTCCCCGTGAGAATGTGGATTCACCCAGGATGATGACCAACAAAGCGCCATATAAATCATAACTGCTCTCTGCACCCCAGACATATTTTTTTTTTTTTTTGGTCTATTTCTCTCAAGCTAGCTCTCAATTCCTTCTAATTTTTTTTTTCAACGTTTATTTATTTTTGGGACAGAGAGAGACAGAGCATGAACAGGGGAGGGGCAGAGAGAGAGGGAGACACAGAATCGGAAGCAGGCTCCAGGCTCTGAGCCATCAGCCCATAGCCCGACGTGGGGCTCGAACTCACGGACCGCGAGATCGTGACCTGGCTGAAGTCGGACGCTCAACGGACTGCGCCACCCAGGCGCCCCTCTCAATTCCTTCTATATCCAACTATTAAATTTTGTCTTTCTTTCAAAACCCAACTTCAAAACCAACTATTATAGTGCCTAACTGATTGTAGGAACGCACTATTTCCTTTCTTTTTTCCAAGAAGTCTTAACAATTTACCCTCCTCTGATCTCTGTTATTCTTTTTTTTTTTCACTTTTTTTTTTTTTCAGACAGAGCTCAAGTGGGGGAGAGGGGTGGGGGGGGGTGGAGAGAGAGAGAGATTGAGAATCTTAGGTTCCACGCTCAGTGTGGAAAAGTTCATGTGAGGCTCGATTCCATGACTCTAGGATCATGACCTGAACCGAATCAAGAGTCGGATGCTCAACCAACTGAGCCAGCCAGGAGCCCCCCTCTGGTCGCTGTTATTAATCTCCCTTTTCCTCATTCTTAGAGCATGTTGTCAGATCTATGGCCCAGTGTGCCTTGATTTAGGCTGGGTGTGTGACTAGCTCTCCTGCCAAAATAAATCTGTAGAATAGCATGGACTTCAACCTTATGGAAGTCTTCATATTCCTCACTGCACTGTGTTTTCCACACAGTATGTACTAAATGTGTGTGTGTGTGTAGGTGTGTGTAACAGAATTACATTTAGCTAGTCTCCTTTGAAGCTGACTTCTAAAGAGACAAGTAAATTCTCTCTTGTCCAACTCGATTTGTATCTCCTGATATCCATTCCATGTCCTGCAACCTGAAATTATGTGAGGCTGACGGTCTCCACCTCATATTCTTGTAGCCATTGAAAGCGCTCAATTTAAGACATAACAGGTGTCCCAACTGGAGATGGGCAACTTGCTCCAGAAGCAGATTTAAATCAACCAGAAAGATCATTTTAAAGTTCTAACCCTAGACATCTCACTATAAGAAATTGTGGTCTTTGTGAACATCATTCAAAAGGCACCATGGTACAATGAGAAGGGCTTGACCTTTGAACCCCATATCTAAAAATTTACTACCTCAAGTGCTTTAATGATAACAATTGATTGAATATTTATGGTCTAACATTAATCCACAGAATAACCTAAAGCAGTAAGTCTAGTCCAAATCCCATCCCTATTTTACTGATAAAGATACTGAAGATCAGAGAGTCAACTTTCTTTCCAAGGTTACACAGCTAGTTAATGATTGTAGCAGGACTGGAACTCAAGGCAATGAAACTCAAGCCCCAACTCTTAACTTCAAGTGATACTGCTTTATTAAGTTTGTTAGCTTCAGGGACGTGGGGTTGGGGGGCTCAGTTGGTTGAGGGTCCGACTCTTAATTTCAGGTCAGGTCATGATTCCAGGGTTGTGAGATTGAGCCCCCTGTCAGGCTCTGCATTGAGCCTGCTTGGGATTCTTTCTCTCTTTCTCCCTCTGCCTCTCTCTCTGAAAATAAATAAAAATAAATAAACTAAAAAACAAACAAAAATAAATACACAGATAATTTCTACCTCATTGGGTTGTTGAGGTAGCAATCCAATGAACACTTTCACCTAGAACTGTGGAACTTTATCAACCCAAATCAATCTGAGTTAAGATCTTTGGTAGAAACAAGGGAACCTCCTATATAATGCCCTAAATTCCATCCTCTGTATTCCAACTGATTATTGGCTTCCCAATGACCCAGGTAGAATTGGGTCTCCAACAGGGAGCAAGATGCCTTCCTTGGTCCTTAGCAGTTTAAACACATTTGCTGTGAATGATTGAGGACTTTAAAAGAGCACTCGCCACATTTTATTGACAGTAGCTTTTCCCTTTACAAATAGGAACAATTGTGTGAATTTACATATGTATCAACCTGAGATGGGTTAGCTGTGTAAAACACTGGTGAGGAAAACTAAGGTCTAGAAGGGAAACTGTCTTTAGTTTCACAAAGGATAGGAAATCTTAACTCCTGCTTCCCACTGAGAAAAATAATGGACAAAGAAAGTACAAATGACCTATAGTCCCCCTCCTCTTTTTCCACAACAAATGGTCGACATCCAGTGACAATATTATGATGTTGATTTTGTTTAAAGCTGGCATATCGTCAATTTTAATTTCTTTCTTCTTTCTTCTTTACATATGGTGAGATAAGGCCAGTGAGTGTGTACCTTCTGATGACTCACTTCCTTTTGATCCTCTCCCTCTTTTTTTTTTTTTTAATTTTTTTTTTCAACGTTTTTATTTATTTTTGGGACAGAGACAGAGCATGAACGGGGGAGGGGCAGAGAGAGAGGGAGACACAGAATCGGAAACAGGCTCCAGGCTCCGAGCCATCAGCCCAGAGCCTGACGCGGGGCTCGAACTCACGGACTGTGAGATCGTGACCTGGCTGAAGTCGGACGCTTAACCGACTGCGCCACCCAGGTGCCCCATCTCCCTAACTCTTATTCAACCGAGATGACCATTTCCAGGGGCTTACACCTGGCACTACATATATTTTTTGTCCCTCATGTAATTAATAGATGAGGGGACCTGAGTTCTAGGGTCTGCGATTCCCTCTCTGCCGCTTTGACACCGGGAAAAGTACAGAATTTCTCTGAGATGTAGTAGCCTCATTCACAAATGGTAGCTCCATATGGATCAAGCACTCCTTATGTAAGGCACAGCGTGCTGGGGCAGTGTGCAGGGAGGATAATGTTGCCTTGGTTCCTCTGTAAAACCCTTGCAAGATAAAGTGCCCAGAAGCTTCACCTGGCTCCAAAGGGTGCTCGTTTTCATCCTGAGGAGATCATGTAAATGAAAGCTCTTTGTTAACTGTTAGGTGTGCCACAAATACTAGCAATGCAGACGTTCGTGATGAGGGTAGAGATGGTGATGGCCATGAAGAGGAAGACGCTGTGTGTAGGAAAGGGTTGATCCCACTCTTCTGGACTGAGGGTTCTGGAGAGGGTACCGGAGAGGCAAACAGCACCTTCGCTGGTATGGAAATGGGACAGGAAATGGGAGAAGTGTCTGCCTTGGTCGTCTACTGGAAGGTTGCTCCGTGGAGACTACAGCACATATATAAACATCGGGTTCAAGTTCCTAGTGACCAGATTCCTGAGATCTTGATTATATGTGTCAGTAAACAGCTTAACATACACCCCAGACAAGACCCCAGGCAGAGTTAGGCAGAAACTCAGACACAGAAGCGCCTGCTGTGTTGTTGGTAACTTTCTAAACGTCTCAATGAAATTTACAGATTGAAATTTTTTCAGAGCATCTCACTGGGAAAAACAGTCCCCTCCACATACTGTTATTTTTAGGATGTTGAGTACTCTCTGCCGTAAAAGATCAAAGTGAAACATTTGACATCCACACTAGTTTGCTCCTTGAAGTTAAATAAGATTAAAATATAGGAATGACAAAATTTTGTCTCTCATTTTTTTTTTGCATACGATGCCAATACAGTTTCTAAAAGGAATCTCAAAGTTATTATACTCTATTACTATCATTCTTATCATAGATGGCTCTATGTATATCATAGCATGATTTGTACTAGAGCCAAGATTCAGAACTCTAGAGCCAAATATCCGTTTAATTTTTTGTAATGTTTGTCATTGTGGATATAATCAGTGTGGATAAGAATCTAAAATAAGAGTTCAAAATTATTTGTATAAATACAAATGCAAATGCTTAGCGCCAGCAATATTTGTTTTCTACTGATCCTGTAACAGATTACCATACACTTAGTGGCTTAACACAATGCAGCTCTGGAGGTCAGAAGTTCAAAATCAGTTTCACAGGGCTAACATCAACATTTGACATAGTTGGCTCCTTCTGGAGACTCTGAGTGGAGAATCCGTTTCTTTACCTTTTTCTATTTTTAGTAGCCGCCTATATTTGGTTTGTGGCCCCTTCCTTCATCCTCAGAGTCTGCTTCCTTTATCGCATCACCTTCTCCTGTTCCATGGGCAAATTTCCCTCTGCCTCCCTCTCACAAGGACACTTGTGATGATGATATTTATGGCCTCCAGGATAATCTCTCCGTCTCAAGATCTTTTACTTAATCACATTTGCAAAATCTCCTTTGCCATATAAGTTAACGTTCGCAGATTCTGTGGATTAGGTTGTGGGCATTTTGGGGAGCCACGGTGCTGCCTACCACACAGGTGAATCGCTCATAACTGGGGCCTTGTGTAGACCTCACCCAGATGTCCTAATGATAAAACAGCTTTTAATTTCATGTCTTGATTTCTTTATAACAGTGAGGTTTTTTTAATGTTTATTTATATTTGAGATAGAGAGAGCAGGGGAAGGGCAGAAAGAGAGGGAGACCGAGGCTCCGAAGCAGGCTCTGTGCTGACAGCAGAGAGTCCTGACGTGGGGCTGGAACTCACAAACCACAAGATCATGACCTGAGCCGAAGTCAGACACTTAGCCACCCAGGGGCCCCAGTGAGTTTTATGGAGAACTCCAACTGGAGCAGGTGACATTCAAAATCATGAGACCAAAATTAATAGAATAAAAGAGAAAGTTGGGGCACCTGGCTGGCTCAGTCGGTAGAGCATGTGACTCCCGATCTCGAGATCATCAATTCGAGCCCCATGTGTAGAGTGTACTTAAAAATAAATAAAACCTTGGGGCACCTCGTGGCTCAGTCGGTTAAGTGTCCGACTCCGGCTCAGGTCATGATCTTGCTGTCTGTGGGTTTGAGCCCAGTGTCGGGCTCCGTGCTGACAGCTCAGAGCCTGGAGTCTGCTTTGGATTCTGTGTCTCCCTCTCTCTCTGCTCCTACCCCACTGGCGCTCTGTCTCTGTCTCTCTCTCAAAATAAATAAGCCTTAAAAAAAAAATAATAAATGAAACCTTAAAACAAGGAGAGAGACAGAGATAAAGTAATAAATTAAAAAGTCCCAATGTAAAAAGCCCCTCATATTAATTGAGGACAAGGTGATTTTATCCAGAGATCCTTTGCTTGCTCTCAATCTCCCTATGTTTAATTAAAAACTAACTCAAAGCTAATGAAAGCCAGCCTATGTTGAAAATCTTCAGGAGTAAACAAAACAAAAGATGCTTAACAGAGATGTATTAGTACTTTATCTAAGCGATTCCTCCTGAAACAATTTTCTTGTCGTTTTTGATACTAATATAATATAAAAAAAGTCAAATCAGAAATATGATGCAGTACAATCTCCTAAAAAAGAAATTCAATTTTCCAGGAATAGCTAATTCCTGAAACTTGAGATGCATCTTCAAGTATCTAGACCAAGTGTGTGCAGTCTGACTAGCCTGTCAGTAAAACCATAAAATGTATTTGAAAGAATCCTTAACAACCTAATGTAGGGTGAACAACAGACATTTAACCTTGCTAGAAAAATGCAAAGCTATCAGAAGAGAAATCTACATTTGACCTTTGAAGTGAGGTCAGCATTTCTGATCTCATCCCTGAAGGGGTAGGAGAGAAAGAGGGGAGTCTGGTGGAGGGGGAAATCTGACCTTGATCCCTGTGGCTTTAAGAACCATGGATCCACCCAAAAGTAATGATATTCAGAGAAGCATCAAGGGGGGGGGGGACGGTGAGGATGACTGGTCCTCACTTCAGTGAAAAGGCAGAGGTTTACGCTGTAACACCTGAGGATCTTCACATTTCCACATTTAAAGAAAATTTTTGTGTATGAGTTAATATTACGTGTAAATTTCAGGGGTTCGTGGCAACACCTGGTGATTCCTTTACGGACCATATGACAGAACAAATTGCACAGGGTGCTATTTTATTTTCAAGAGGACTCATGACATGTGCTCAAGTAATACAGATCCGCTCATCTAAAAGTCAACTTAAAGCTCAATTTTTTTTTAATGTTTATTTATTTATTTTGAGAGAGAGAGAGAGTGAGCAGGGGAGGGGCAGAGAGAGGGAGACAGAGAACCCAAAGCAGCAGGCTCCTTACTGTCAGCTCAGAGCCCAACACGGAGGGGTGGGGCGGGGCTCGACTTCACAAACTCTGAAATCCACGACCTGACCTGAAACCACTGAACCACCCCGGGCGCCCTGACTTAAAGTTCAATTGTTCACTGTTGTCATTTCTTACCGAGCATGTGTAGAAAGTGTTTTGTATTCCAAACAGCATTCCTCCCCCCAAAACAATTTCATTTTCATTTATCTCTTTTTTTCAAAAGTAATCTCTATGCCTATGCAGGGCTTGAAATTGCGACACGGAGATTAAGAGTTGCACGGTGTACCAACTGAGCCAGTTCAGGTGCCCCACCTGCAAACAATTTTAAATGTCTTTTCCAGTAATAGGAAGGGATGGTTGGTATCCTCCATTCGTCTCAATAGTTGCCTTTCTAAAATACCAACTTCATTGTCATAACTCAAATTGAATGTTAATAATCCCAAACTGCCGCTATGTAAAGAAACTGGTGTGCTTGTGTGAAAAGCAGATCACGCACAGATTATGCATTATTTCCAGTAATGGAAAAACTGAGGCACACGAAGAATGAGCAGACCAAAACCTCCAGTCGACAATGCTAGCCCAGTGAACTGACACCTGACTTTTGACCTCCAGTCAGATCATGAAAAATATACTAACTTCCCTCCCCAAAGCTGAACAGTTTTTTTTAATTAAGATTATTAACTGCAAATTTAAAATGTTAAAAAAATTTAATCCTTTTTAATCTTCTAAAGTATTGCTTCAAACGCAAATTCCCTGGAAGATTACTTCAGTTGTGCACTTCCTCCAGTCCTATGCTGACCCAACCATACTTATCTATGGATTTTGTTTTGTTTTATTATTTGATTAAGTCTCTTGCTACCCTTCTCTCTGGCAGGCAGGGGAATCATCTATCTGGAATGGAGCGTTTAGATTTGCTACTTTTAAACTCAAGGATTAGCTTTGCACTTGGGGAATCTTTGGGTAGCATCAAACCCTACAGAATTCTGCAATTTAATTTCACTTATGAATGTAAAGGGCTTACAGCTGTCTTTACAGTTCAATGAGGATTTACCAAGATGTTGCTCTCCCCAGTGGCAGAGACAAGTCTCCAACCAACAGGACTTCTGCGCTCCCCAAAGTAGATGGTTTGACCAAGGAGGATGAAATTAGCGCGCGCGCGCGTACACACACACACACACACACACACACACACACAGCATACCATCTGAGACTTTCAGAAAATGCAGATCTGGGGGGAAATCTTAGAGCATAAATTACTTTGAGGATTTTTAATTTTTTTTGTCTTTTTTTTTTTGCTAGATCTTAGTTGGAGAGATTTGTGCTCTTTCACATGCGCAGCTGTGGAGTCTCTGGGGAGATATCTTGCTCCTTTTCATTTTTGCATATCTGCCAAAAACCAAGATCTAAGCACCAAACGTACTGTCCTAAGCCCCGCACGTAATATAGGTAGATTCTCCAAAGGATGTTAGACAAGGAACTGATTAAAATCCAAAGTGGGCAGTGAGGCAGCCCCAGGGGTGGCATGATAAGGGGGAGAGACAGCTGAACAGGTGGGAGCCAAGCCTTTGTTTTGTGGTTGTGTTTGTTGTTATTGCTGTTTGTTTGATTAGTTCTCATTGTGGCTGTAACCATTTTTTTTTTTAATTTTTTTTTCAACGTTTATTTATTTTTTTTTGGGACAGAGAGAGACAGAGCATGAACGGGGGAGGGGCAGAGGGAGAGAGGGAGACACAGAATCGGAAACAGGCTCCAGGCTCTGAGCCATCAGCCCAGAGCCCGACGCGGGGCTCGAACTCACGGACCGCGAGATCGTGACCTGGCTGAAGTCGGACGCTTAACCGACTGCGCCACCCAGGCGCCCCTGGCTGTAACCATTTTTATAGAGTCGGCCAAATTAACAGAACTTTTGCTGCATACTGGTGAGATAAATATTGGTTACACAAATATATCACTGAACAAACCTGAAATTGATCCTTGCTTTGTGACCTTGGCCAAGCAATTTGATCTCTGTGCCTTTATTTCTTTGTCTCATGAGTTAATCCCAGTAAACTCTAGCATTTATTCTGGCTTCAAATAGTAATGGTTAATATTTACCGAGCACTTACTGTGGGTTGGGCAATATTCTAAGCACTTCCATATACTAACTCCTTTAATCTTCACAAAATCTTAAAAAAAAGTAAAGAGTAATATTACGCTCACTTAATGGATAAGGAGTCTGAGGCAGTAAAGTTAAATAATGTGTCCAGTGTCAAATAGCTTGTAAGTGACAAAATCAAAATGTAACTAGAAAGATGGACTCCAAACTTCATACTTTAATGAGAATTCTATACCATGTCTCTAAAATATGGAAAACAAAGAAAGGATGTGAATTTTTATATACTACCTCAAACTAGATCTCTCCAAAATGTAACCATTTTATTTTTAGAATATATTGACCTTAATCTTTGAATTCCACCCTAACCTGAATGCTCACCCCCTTTCAAAGACCAATTTTATCTCCAGGTTCCCCCACCCTTAATGTCATCTCTTAGTTTACGTCATTTTTGGCTCGTATCTTGGCTCTCTGAATGTGGCTCAGTAGATGATAGGAGAGAAGGCATTGTCAATCATTTGAGAACAAACAGGAACAAAAGTTGAATTTTTGTGCTTTGGAGAATGCATAGAAATGTCAAATGAAAGTCCAATAAGAAACAGATCACACATTTGAATTAAAGTAATTAGAAGGGTTTATTTATTTATTTAAAAAAATTTTTTAATGTTTATTTATTTTTGAGAGAGAGAAAGACAAAGCATGAGTGGGGAAGGGGCAGAGAGCGAGAGGGAGACACAGAGTCCAAAGCAGGCTCCAGGCTCTGAGCTGTCAGCACAGAGCCAGAGGCAGGACTTGAACTCACAAACTGTGAGATCATGACCTGAGCCAAAGTCGGGTGCTTAACTGACTGAGCCACCCAGGCGTCCCAAGGAGGTTTTATTTTTAAATGGACTTGACATTTATATGGAGTTTAAGGGAACCACAAGGAATAATACACCAACCTGGGGTTTAGTAGCAACAGAACTGTTAACCACCCTCCCTGGCCTGAAGGAAAGGAAGTGGTTACCAGAAGCCTGAAGGAGAGAGTTTTGTTGAGCAGCCACCTTTGGGGGAGTAACGACCTTGGATGGAGGGAAGTGCCCAGCCTGAGGCCAGCGGTCAGAGAGAGAAGAGGGATTAAATACTTGACGTCACTTTTTTCTCTCTCCTATCTCCTAGAAAGGCTTCCCACTGGCCAAATCCAACAGGAAA
Organism: Lynx canadensis; assembly: GCF_007474595.2. Taxonomy (NCBI): domain Eukaryota; kingdom Metazoa; phylum Chordata; class Mammalia; order Carnivora; family Felidae; genus Lynx; species Lynx canadensis. The sequence continues at coordinate 18,573,196 of NC_044315.2, forward strand.
CCATTGGCAAGGGAGTCGGTTTGTGTGAATCTACACAGATTAGCCTCCTGGGGGAGGGAGCAAGGTAGACAAGGATGAAGAGTACATGGTGAGGAGCAAATGAAGATACCAGGTGGACCTATATCAAGCTGATATTCACTAGAGAGAGCCGCTGTGGGTCCAGACAGGTCATATCCCCCAGAAATAAATTCCCAAGAACAACAGGTAGCTCAAAACTACCTATCCAAACCCCTAGAGCCTTTAATGCTTACCAAATGGTTTGCTTTTACCACCATTTATCTACAAAACATCTCTTTTGTAAGTAATTTTGAAGAAATTCCTTTCTTTATGCTCTAGTCTGAGACTTCAAGGTCAAAATGTTAGTTTTTTTCTAAGAACATTGTGTAAAAGTTTTGGGGAATTAACCAATTTGACTTGCATCTCAAACCCACCAGACCCTCCAGCAAAGTGTCAGGATACAGCAGTTACTAGTTTTATCATTAAAGTATTGATAACTTTCAAAGAAAAGGAAATTATATTCTGCATTCTTGTGGCACCCATCAATAAACCACCTAGCATCTTCGTATCTTTTCCGTTCAAAGCACCTTTCCATTCTTTTATTAGTGGCTCCTCCCATTCTCTATTCAAAGCAGGGCAAGGTTTGTTCTGCTTTGTTCTGTTTTTTTTTTTTCCAATTAATAAACCTTAAGGGATGACATATTAGGCAATTGCCTAAGATCATGCTGTAGAACAACATGGTGCTGGAAGAAATGTAGGAATCTAATCATTGTTAAACAGCAATACCTCAGGACCTCGCTGGAGATCTCTGGTTTGAAATGAAAGGAATGACATGGTCTGGTTGTGTCTTGAAAAGATCACTCAGGTTGCTGTTAGAAGGATCCATTGGAAGTAAAGAGTAATGTCAAGGGGACTCATCAAGAGGCCATGGGAGTACATTGACGGAGGGATGATGATCGTTTGGATTTAGGAGGTGTGGAAAAAAAGATAAGACGGAGGAAGGTATTTAAAAGGTCAACTCAGCAGGACTTGACAACAGATGGGACCTAGTGTACTAGGGAGAGGGAGGTGTTGAGAATAGTTCCTAGGTTTTTGGCTTACCTACCTGGATTCATCTCATCCATCCTTGAAATTAACCCTGGAAGGAGATTAGGTGTGGGATAAGGGAGGAAGATCAAGAGTTCACTCTTCGATGTGTTGAATTTTAGTTCTTTTGAGTAATTCGAGTGGAGATGACAGGAAGAAACCTCTGTGATGCGTAAAATGCCGAGGTGCGTGTTTCTGGCACATCATGAAAAACAATCCGTGACTGTTGTTGTTATGTTACTATTCCTTCCATAATCTGCACCCAGTTTACCCATCCAGACCGAAGCAGTACTATTTGTTTTCAGATAAAAGTCGTCATCTTATTTCCATCTAATCTATTGCCAACCTGTCCTGTCCTTATGGCCCAGTTCAGATGTCACTTCATCCATGCTCTAAGCTTTTTCTTATTACCAATAAAACCTCCAGCTTCTGGAATCCTGTAAAAATGTGTGATTCTCCAGATCTGGATGTTGGCATTAATCCAAACTGTGCCAGCCTCTGACCAGAATCCCTTATTTCTCTAGCTCTGACACTCACACTCAGTTATCTTCTCTTAGATATCTTCTCCAAGACCAATTTTTGATGTTCCTTCCATTTTCCCCAGCAGCACCCCTCCCATCTTCCCTTCCTCCCCTACCCATCATTTCAACCACATTCTTGTCAATGTGGTTGAAGTTTTGTGTTTCAGCTCTTTTGTTACAACTGCCTAGCAAAATCGAACCCTGGACCCATCATCCACCACCTCCAGGACTTTATCTAGGCTGTGAATACCACTGGAGAAGATGTCTCCTCACCAAGAGCAGTCAGAACATTGAAGCAACTATAAATTTGTGCTATGGTCCTTGCACACAATTGGTTCCCTCCCTACAATCAGGCAATTCTTGTAAGTGTCCCTAAATTTCCAACCCACCATCTCCCCACCCCGTAGCTGTCAGCAGATGATTTTGCTTCTTTCTACAGGCCATAAAGAAGACTCCAGATGGGGCCTCCATTTTCTGGCACAAATGCGTGAACATATCTGAATCTATACCTACACTACCTTAATTTTCTCAGATCATAAGATGGAAAGGGCCCCATCCATATAAAGCTACTTGTTATATAAACTCCATTTTCTACCCCAAGTACCCCCTCCAGGAGTTTGATTTTCTCTCCTGGAACACCAGTGCTTTCTTCTGTATGACTGCCTCCCATCATCATTTAAACATGTTCAATTCACTCCCACCTTTAAGTTAAAACAAAATGTCTCCCTTGCAGTCACAAAAGACACCCTCTTGCAGTCCTGTGTCTTCCTACTCTTCTCCCTCTCCCATCCTCCAGGCTCGGCCTCCACTTTATTTACTCTCTTGGGGATACTCGATACTTCTTAAATCTGACTCTTTCCTTTGCTTTCATCATGTTGGATTCACCTAGTTTTACTTTAAACCTTCTGATCAGTCCTTCTCCATTACGGTCTCCTCAAATGCTTGTGTGTTCTGAGTCTCTCTTCTTTCTTGACCTTCTCTTTGGGCAAACTTACTACTCACGTAGGCTGCAAATTACCACCTGTGCTGATGGTCCCCAGAGCATAAGTATCTCGACGCCAATTTCCCTGTTGATGTTCAGGCTCAAATATTCAACCATCTCCTGAATATCACTAATTGATTGTCCCACAGGCACCTCAGGTTTATTAGGATTATCACATACTCGTCACTTTCCCTCAAACTGCTCTTTCTTCTGTATTCTGTATCTTAATGGATGGCAGTGTAATTTCTAATACAAATCTGAACGTCACCTTTTAGTGTCTAAGTTCCTTAAGGCACAAATAGTATCTAGCACCTCGTGCAATGCTTGGCACACACTAGGGACTCATTACATACATACTGAAGAAATGAATAAATTACTCCTTACTCTCGTTTATCCCTCATATTCAATAAATTACCAAGTCCTGTCAATTCTTCCTTCCAAATACTCTTCAAATCTTTCTTGTTATCGTGGACAGTAGCCTAGTCCAGGCCACAATTATTACATTAATTGTCTCTTAATTAATCTCTTCACCTCCAGTCTTGTCTCGTGTAGCAGGGATGGCTAATTATATCCAATATCCACATTCCCTTCTTCCTAGAATTGAACACCATGCCTCCCAGCTAGAGACCACATTTCCCAACCTCCCTGGCAGCCTCGTATGACCAAGCTACAATGTCACCTGGCCAAGGAAGTTCTGGTCAATAACCTGAGAATGGAAGTGACATGTGTACCTTCTGAACCACAGTCTTTAAAAAAAAAAAAACATGTTTGTCCTCCTTTTCTTTTGCCTTTCTGCAGTCTGGATTGTGATGAGACAGTAGTGAGTCAGGTTCAACCTTACAAGTGAAAACCTTAGGGTGTGAAGGAACCACAAGAGAAAAGGAACCCTATCCTCTTGGACTGTTTGCCACCTCAAACTTTTACGGGAGAAATAAATAAATCTGTCTGAAGGAAGCCATGGTTATTTGGCTTCTGTTAAAACAACCAAACCGATGCCCTAACTGTTAATCCCTTCTCTCTCCCAGCCAGAATCTTTCTTCTGAAATACAGCTAAAACAATCTTATTACATTGCAAATCTGATCAGGACTTTCCCCTTGTCTTATTTGTTTGTTTATTTGTGTGAGTAATCTCCATGCCCAACATGGGGCTCAAACTCACGACCCTGGAGGAAGAGTAGCATGCTATATTGACTGAGCCAGCCAGGCACCCCTCCCCTCATCTTACTTATTTTTATAGACTTCAGAGGGCTTAGTATGTGATCTCTTTAAAAAATTTTTTTTTATGTTTATTTATTTTTGAGAGACAGAGAGTACAGAGTGGGAGCAGGAGAGGGACAGAGAGAGTGGGAAACAGAATTCGAAGCAGGCTGCAGGCTCTGAGCTGTCAGCACAGAGCCTGACGGGGGCTTGAACTCATGAACTGCAAGATCATGACCTGAGCCGAAGTTGGACCGACTGAGCCACTCAGGCGCCGCAGTATGTGATCTTTTTTTATAGCAAGCATCCAACAGTGTTGATTATTGATTGACAAATTAGGAAGTTCATTTTCTAGTGGAACCTAAGCTATCAAAGTTTACTCACACTTGTATGTGATATCACACATACTCACCGAATGAGAGAGCAGCTTGAGGCTTCCTCAACGTCTGCAATCACTCTGGATCGGCTTCCCACCCCCACCCCCCGCCCCAACTCCATTATCTGATGACCAGTGAAAGGGTCAGCAATCTTTCTGATGATGAGAATTATCCATAAAGAGGAAGTAGTCCCATATATGCCACTGGCCACTGTAATGGGAAGGAAGGAATACAAAAAATTGGGAGAAGCAGAGAAAATAGCACAGAACTCTGTTGAGTGAGAGGCAGTAGAAAGTTGTTAGGAATTTATTCATACTTGGCAGGGAAGGGGGTACCTGTAACCACGACAGACGAAGCCATTGTAACATCTTGAGCTGCTGCATTTCTACCAGGAAGATGACTATTGCAAATTTCGGTTTCTCTTCAGCTAAAATTTGTTGAGCCCCTCCATGAGAAAATCTCCTAAAATAGTGCAATGTTTCAAGTTCCACTCCCCCTCCGGATAGGAGTGTTAGACTACCTGAGTCTTAGCAGGATCTCCCAGAATAAGACCATGTTTGAAGTCCCCCTGCATGCATCCTCCCAAGATCTAATCCACGCAACTCCTAGAGTTGCCCTAAAACGGGGATAGTGCCAGACACGCCATCGAGTTCAAAGCTACCTCCTGCCCCCAGTGTATGTTTTTTAAAAGATGTTAATTTTGGGGGCACCTGGGCGGCTCAGTCGGTTGAGCGTCCAGCTTCGGCTCAGGTCATGATCTCGCAGTTTGGGAGTTCGAGCCCCGCATCGGGCTCTGTGCTGACAGCTCGGAGCCTGGAGCCCGCTTCGGACTCTGTCTCCCTTTCTCTCTCTGCCCCTTCCCCGCTCACACTCTGTCTCTGTCTCTCAAAAATGAATAAACGTTAAATAAATAAATAAATAAATAAATAAATAATAAAATAATAAAAGATGTTAATTTTTCCACCCTCATATTTTGTTTGATAACTATGAGTTGTCAGTGAGACTCTATCATAAAGTACTATTTATAACGCAGTTGTTTCTCACAAAGCACTCTATTACACTTGTCACTTGGAAGTGACAGCCACATTTTTGTGTGACATACAGAACAAATTAAACTAGCCGAATAAAGGCACCTGGGCAACTGATACCTTCAGTTGGGTCCCTGCAAATCCTCATTCGTTTGTATTTACTTTCTCTTCTTCTTCTTTTCGTCTTTAATTCAAGTTTTATACCTCAAGGAAATTAGCTACACTACATGTTAAAAGGCAATGAGGATCCTTTGGAACCCAGAGTGTCCTTATTCTCGTGAAGTTTTTCAGTGATACAAGTTTTTGTTGTTTTCCCCCCAGGGGTTGTCAATCACAAGGCAGGGAAGAAAGCAACAAGTTTTAAAGCAATGTAAATAATCCAAATTCCCAGTTGCAAAAAATAAATAAATAAATAAATCAGCAAGCAAGCAAGCAGCATGCTTTCTAAAAACTTACCTGCGTTTTCAACCCACTGAAGTTTTGAAAATTCCTGTTGTTGACCTGAGCAGGAGAAATACCTGAAGCCTTGAGGCAGAGTAGCTTTCAGAAGAAAAAAACACATTAATATTTCATGTGGAAGGAATTCTTCAAGGTGCCTATCAGTTCTCCAAACCAGTGACATCATTCGCTTTCACTTCCACGTGTCTTTTGAGTTCCATTTGGTATAATTACCTCTAGTCTTACTTTTACGTGTTTTATCTCATAAAAGCAGTTATCATTATATAGCAATATAATAATAAAAATAAAGTATGTATAATAATTTGCCCCTGGACGGTACACAGCAAACTTTTTGTTGGCTACTGCTACATGCTCTTGGTGGCCATCATAGTAGGCAGAATAATGGTTCCCCCAGATGTTTATGTCCTAATTCCTGGTACCTGTAAGTATGTTACCTTATGTGGCAAAAGCAACCTTGCAGATGTGATCGAGTTAAGGACTTTGAGATGGGGAGATTATTTTGGATTATCTAATCAGTTGGGTCCTTAAAAGTAGAGAACTGTTCCCAGCTGTGGTCAGAAGAAGATGTGACTGTAGAAGAATAGCCAGAGGGATGCAATATCACTGGCTTTGAAGAAGGAGAAAAGGAATCACGAGCCAGGGAATGTGGGTAGCCTCTAGAAGCTGGTAAAGGGGAAGAAACAGATTCTCTGCTAATAATGTTCAAACTTGGGGACATTTGTGTGATTGGTATTGCATTCCTTGTGCTATGCTCTGGTTTTGTACTCAGGGAATATTCCTGGAGAGCTTGACTGGACAACTGAACAGGGCATAACTGACAATGGCAAAAATAGAGTAAACAAAATAAAATAGTTTAATTTTATAGTTACTTTATGTCCTATTTTGACAAAAGTTTCTGGAACCAACCTTGGGAGCATCTTTTCCATTGTGACCTGATAGATGGGCAAAAGTCCTGATAAATATTGGGAAGGTGGCCACAGGAAAGTGAGGGGCAGGACTTCTCTGAAGGCACAGTAGTCCCTTTCTTCAAGGAGACAGCCATGTATTAGTTGATCAGACACTTGACTATTAGCTCCCATTAATTTTAGTTATTAATAATTAGTTGTGATCCAAGGAAATGTGATATAGCCATGAAAATTATCATGCATGTTCATTTTTTTTCACAGATGTTCATGAAACGTTGATAGAAAAAGAAGGTAATAGGACAGTATGAGAATACTTGACAACTTTTATTTGGAAAATTTGGGGAGGATATATAATAAATATTTACAATGTCAATCTCTGGGCAGTAGGCTTTCAGGAGAGGTATATTCTGTGTGCTTATCAATATAACTTTTTTTTTTTTTAACAATGAACTACCTGTACTATATAATAACACATGCTATTGTAACACATGTAAATGTATAACACATGTAAATGTATAGCAACACTAATGTGAACTTTCTAGGGTCATATTTCCATTAATAGCTGTGCAGACATGCTGGGGATATAACAATTCCCCTTGGAGCCTCAGAGCTGGTTACCCCCAATGGCAGACAAAAGTAGGAAACTGACCTTGGTTGAGAAATACCAGCCACATTTCTCATCAGGACATCCTGAAAACCTTTCAAACACTTATCGGTGAAGTATGTTTGCCCCATCTGGTTCTTAATAACCCTCCAGAGATAGGAGAGACAGCCACAATCCCAGCCCAGGCTAAATAATTATACAAAGAGAAAAACAAATGGCCACCTTGCTCTTGGAGTGATAGATACCATTCCAGGACCAATCCTGAACTTTGCCAGCACAAGACAATGTTCAAGAAAGGCTTAAACTTAGAAGCTAACTAATGCCACGACTCAAGGTGCTCAGAATGCTTGAAGTCAAGTGATTGAGAAATTTATGGAGAATACCATATTTTACCTCCTCTGTAACTACCTGTTGAAGATTACCCTTGCATTGCAGTCCTGGTATATAATGTTCGATGCTAATCCTCCGATCCCAGAACTCATTGTTGCCTATGTAGGACATGTCATAGAAGAAGAGAAAGTTGCCATAAGTGAAGATGGACTGAAAGCACTTGTAATTTTCTCCAGTGGAGATATGTGAAGGGCTCTTCATGCCTTGCAGAACACCAATAGGGTTTTTTTTTTTTTTTAATTTACATCCAAATTAGTTAGCATATAGTGCAACAATATCTTCAGGAATAGATTCCTTAGTGCCCCTTACCCATTTAGCCCATCCCCCCTCCCATACGCCTTCCAGTAACCCTCTGTTTGTTCTCCATATTTATGAGTCTCTTCTGTTTTGTCCCCCTCCCTGTTTTTATATCATTTTTGTTTCCCTTCCCTTATGTTCATCTGTTTTGTCTCTTAAAGTTCTCATATGAGTGAAGTCATATGGTATTTGTCTTTCTCTGACTAATTTCACTTAGCATGATACCCTCCAGTTCCATCCACGTAGTTGCAAATGGCAAGATTTCACTCTTTTTGATTGCCAAGTAATACTCCATTGTATATATATACCACATCTTCTTTATCCATTCATCCATGGATGGACATTTGGGCTCTTGCCATACTTTGGCTATTGTCGATAATGCTTCTATAAACATGGGGGTGCATGTGTCCCTTCGAAACAGCACACCTGTATCCCATGGATAAATGCCTAGTAGTGCAATGACTGGGTCGTAGGTAGTTCTATTTTTAGTTTTTTGAGGAACCTCTATACTGTTTTCCAGAGTGGCTGCACCAGCTTGCATTCCCACACCAGTAAGGTTTTTAGGGCAGGAATAGGACAGACTGTACATGTATGTGGGACACCCCCTCAAATGCGATTTTGCCAACATTCAGGACTGGATGTTGAATTAAGACCTCACCACAGCTATAGAAATACTATGGAACTGAAAACTCTGAAGAGGTTGGCATTGCAAAATATCCTTATTTGACTTAGAATGGATTTTATATCATCAGTTCAGATACATTTGTTGACTAAAATGGCAGACACTGAATACAAACTTTTTGTTGATACCAGAAAGAAGCACATTCAGCTGAATTTCCTCACCGCTGCTTTTAAATCACCAGAGACTCTATTGTTGCAGAGGCTTAGACTTCTAGCTCCAATTTGAAGAAATCAGCAGTAGCAGTTCGAGAACAAAACACATAGTTATGTGATTGAACTATAATCACCCATTGGGAAACAGAGTTTCAGGCTTAAGTTGATAGAATTTTTTTAAGCACTGCATTTGTAGTATAGTAAAGATATAGAAGGCAAGATTTGATGTATAAGTACTTTATTGTAATATTTGTCTTTTATAGTAAACAACAGCAACAACAACAACAACAACAAAGCTATGTCAATCTTAAGGGTTTTTTTCTTCAGTTGCTTAGATAAAGGGAAACTGGGCTAATCCATCCTGGTTTGGAATGTAAGACTTTCAAATCTAATATAGTCAAAGTTTCTCATGAAGATCTTCAAAATTAAGTTGTATAATCTTAGGAATTATCTGTATATGCATTGAAACGGGTGTTACTGGATTTGTGGCCAGAGCTATGATATAATAAATTTATTTACAAGTTTTCTTTCTCTTCTTGAAGTAGACTTACCAGCAGCCTTCTGATTGTGGTATGAAAGCAGACAAAAGAAAACTGTATGTATAACATAAAACTAGACTTTATTCTATTTTTTTTTTTAATTTTTTTTTTCAACGTTTATTTATTTTTGGGACAGAGAGAGACAGAGCATGAACGGGGGAGGGGCAGAGAGAGAGGGAGACACAGAATCGGAAACAGGCTCCAGGCTCCGAGCCATCAGCCCAGAGCCTGACGCGGGGCTCGAACTCACGGACCGCGAGATCGTGACCTGGCTGAAGTCGGACGCTTAACCGACTGCGCCACCCAGGCGCCCCAACACTAGACTTTAAAGGATACCGTCCGATACCACTGTTTGTACCAAAAGCATTTGTTTAATGTAGGACACTTAAGAGAGGCATGACTCTAAATCGATAGCTGTTGAAAAGAAAGGACATTTTGTACAAAATTAGCGACCTATTTTACGGTAATTATATTGTATTGGTGTTAGTACTGTTTGTAATTTTTTAAAAAGCAGCTTTCCTATTGTTTCTATCGTACACGACTCTTCTTTCTCTAGCAAGACCATTATAAAGAGGTTGTCCTACTCAATTTGCATTTACAATCAGACCTTCCTAGTCTAAGAATCACAGAATTACCATTCTCGGTGATACAAAACTTTGTTTAAAAAGTTTTTTTAAATTAAAAAAAAATTTTTTTTGCGTGTATTTATTTTTGAGACAGAGAGAGACAGAGCACAAGCGGGGGAGGGACAGAGAGAGAGGGAGACAAAGAATCCGAAGCAGGCTTCAGGCTCTGAGCTGTCAGCACAGAGCCCGACGTGGGGCTTGAGCTCATGAACCTGCGAGATCACGACCTGAGCCAAAGTCAGACTCTCAACTGACTGAGCCACCCAGGCACCCCTAAAAAGTCGGTTTTTATATAAGTGTTAAATTCTTATATTATTCACAAGGAGAAGTCTTATTTCATCATCTATGGTCTCCATAGATGTTGTCATCTACCAAAGACATCTTCAGAAGTTCAAAGGCCAATGGCCAAGTAGAGAGGTCTCAAATTTTAAGATAATCCGTACATCAAAAATTTTTGCTGATTTCCACCTCAAACAAAACTTCACCAGACTCTGAAGTATATGAGTGTCAATGGCCACTTATAATTTTTTAAAATATGTTAAGTAAGTTTAGAAGCTAAGGTGGTGTCTTTGAGTGCTTGGTATATAACCAGTGACATGAGATCTCAACTGGTAGGAACCCCAAAACATTTGAAATAGTGTCTCAGGCAAGAAATAAAAAAAAAACATAGTTAAGGTAAGTTTTTGTTTTCCAACAGCCAGCAGCTAATTGAATAATGGTTCTACGTTTCAGCACTCTAGACACCAAGCTAGTGAAACAGAGCACCTCCCTCCCGTAGTGACAAAGAACAGTTGTGGGTCTTAGCTCTCGCTAGCTCTGGATCCCAGCTTCCCTTAGGATCTGGAGATGGACAGCTGGTGCCAGGTGTGTGCTGAAAGAATTCCCGGGAAACTCATGGAAATAGGTAAATTCACAGTAAACCTGATTTAAGTTCCTGCGTGGCCAAGAAATTTACTTTTTGCCTATAGATGTTTTGAAGCCCCAGTAGGGGTCTACCTTTCAGCTTGCTCCTAACTGTTCACTTCCTTTAGTGAGTAATGATCATTATCAGCATCACCAGTAACACTTTTGGTCTTCCTCTTTGCTAGGTATTGTGCCAATAATGCTGATATGTGGTATTTATCATTTTTTGTTCTCATAGGACCCTGAGGTGGGTGTTAGCCTTATCTTCGTTCATGAGGTTGAAAAACGGTTTCGGTCGTTCCTGTTTCACGCAGGGGCTATGTGGCACAGTCCGGTGTTGAACCTGGGCAGTCTGACTCCACAGCCTACTATCTTAACCGCTTTTCTACCAACCACTCCACTCAATAAAGGAAAAAGGATTCATCGTCTTTGGACATTTCACAGATTACCATTATGCCAGTGTTGTATTCCTCACCACCAACTAAGTAACCATATCGTCTTCTCTAAGAGCTCCTCTCTGTTTTATAAAATATCTTATTCTTGCTCTAGGCATAAACACTGGGGAGTGGGGGAGGGTGCTGCAGAGAAAAGGGGGCCTTCTCACCCCTGGAGAGCTGATTAATTTACAATTAGCAAAGGCTAAAAGGTCCTTTTCTGAAACTTTTGCTTGGGGGCCTAGAATTAAAACTTAGTCGCCGAATCCTGTCTCTTTTTTGAGGAAGAAGATCCATCACTGGGTCTCGTGTTCCCTCTTCACAGCTCAACTGAGACAATCCCCTGATGTGGAGTTTTAGGGGAGCCTCTGCTGGTCATCTTTTATATAGTTTTTTTGTGCTGATTCTCAAAACTTGATCTTTTACTTTTCCAACCATATATTATAAAAATAAATATACAGAGAAGATGAAAGCATTTGAAAAAATAGGGCAGTGGACAGCCATAGACCCATCCTCACTTAGACTCAACCCCCATATACCTGCTGCCTAGTTGTTAACATATTTTGGCATATTTGAATTTATAGCGACCCTTCACTACTAAATACTGTAGTGTATATCTTCTAAGAATAAGAACATTCTCTTACATAATCACATATGCTTAGCATACCTAAGAAAATTAAAACTATTACCCTAATATCATATAATATGCAGTCCACATTCAAATTCTCCCATTTGTTTCAAACGTGTTTCCTATGACTGATCTCTTCTAAACCAGTTTAAGACAACGTATATGCTGGTTGCGTCTCATTAGTGTTTTTCATTCTAGAAGAAACTTTCCCTATCCCTCCTTTGTGTGTGTGTGATGCCAGCATTTTTGAAGATACTGAGAAGTTTTTGTGTAATGTTCCACATTCTGTATGTGTTGGATTGTTGACTCTTGGAGTCATTAACCTGTTTCTCTAGCCCTTATAGTTGCTGTAAACTTAAGGTTTGAGGGTTTGAATGGGTTTTGGCAGAAATATTTCAGAGGTGATGCTTTTGTGCTTGGGGTACATGATGTCAGGTGTGTTATTCTAATGTAAGATGAGACCTTGCCTTTGTAAAGATGTTTCATTCTCCTTGAAATTAGCAAGACATCTGTGGGATTACGCTTTGGCATGCTTAAAATACACTCTTCTACTGCATCTTTTCATCTGATGGCTTTATAATCCATTGATGATCCTTCCATTTACCTTCCATCTTCATTGACTGGCTTTCATTCTTCTGTAAAGAGTTTAAAATAATTATTTTTCTCCATGTGATTATGACACCAACTTATTGTGTGCTTTTAACTGGGGGGGGGAATTGATTTCAGTTTTAGAGTTTTTCTTTTTTTTTAACTTTTTATTTATTTATTATTATTATACCCTTTTGGAAGAGGGAAAAAAAGAGCAGGGGAGAGAGGCAGAGGGAGAGAGAGAATCTCAAGCAGGCTCCACGCTCAGTGCAGAGCCTGACACAGGGCTCGATCCCACGACCCTGGGAACATGACCTGAGCCAAGATCAAGAGTCAGATGCTCAACTGACTGAGCCATCCAGGTGCCCCTAGGGTTTTTCTTTTTGACCGCTTTTACCTTTTTGTAAAAAGAACACTTACAGAGTTCAACGTTTAAAGTATATGACAAGATAGACACCCCAAAAAATTGAAAGCAAGAACTCGAACAGAAATTTGTACGCTCATGTTTAAAGTAGCGTTATTCACAGGAGCCAAAAGGTGGAAGGAACCCAAGTGCATAGTGATGGATGAATGGAGACACAAAATGTGGTACATTCACACAATAGAATATTATTCAGCCTTAAAGATGAAGGAAATTCTGCCACATGCTGAATGGATGAACCTTGAGGACATTATGATAGGTGAAATAAGCGAGTCACAAAAAGTCACCTACTGTATGATCCCACTTCTACGAGGTACCTAAAGTAAAAAATTCATAGAGAAAGAATAATGGTTGCCAGGGGTTGGGGGAAGCACAGAATGAAAAGTTGTTTAACAGATGCAGTTTTAGTTCTCAAGATGAGAAGAATTTTGAAGACTGAACGCACAACAATGTGAATGTAGTTCACACTACTGAACTATACATTTAAAAATGGCTCAGATGGTACATTTCCTGTGATGTGTATTTTACCAAAATTAAAATTTATTAAATTAAGAATAAAAGAATACAGACTCAAGGGGCACCTAGGTGGCTCAGTTGGCTATGCATTGGACTTTGGCTCAGGTCACAATCTCATGGTTTGTGAGTTCGAGCCCGCATCGGACTCTGCACTGACAGCTCAGAGCCTGGAGCCTGCTTCAGAGTCTGTGTCTCCCTCTCTCTCTGCCCCTACCCCCCTCATGTTCTCTCTCTCTCTGTCTCTCTCTCTCAAATATAAACATTAAATTTTTTTTTAAAAGTACACAGACTCAGAATGCCTTTACTAGTGAATTCTACAAAACATTTAAAGAATTAAGGCCCATCCTTATCAAATTCTTCCAAAACATTGAAGTGGAAGGAAACACAGCCAAACCCAATTTATAAGGCCAGCATTACCCTTATACCAAAGCCAGATGAGGACACTACAAGAGAAGAAAATTACAGAACAATATCCCTGATAAATGAACATAGATGCAAATATCCTCAACAAATACTAGCAAACTAAATTCAACAATATGTTAAAGGAGCATACACTATGACCAGGTGGGATTTTTTCCCTGGGATGTAAAGATTATCCAACATTAAGGAAATCAATAAATGTGAATTACTACATTAACAGAATGAAGGATAAAAATTATATGATCGCCTCAACAGATGAAGAAAAAAAATTTGACAAAATTCAGCATTTGTTCAAACTCTCAACAGGGGCGCCTGAGTGGCTCAGTTGGTTAAGTGTCTGACTCTTGGTTTTGGCTTAGATCATGGTCTCAAGTTTTTGAGTTCAAGCCACATATCAGCCTCTGTACTGACAGTGCGGAGCCTGCGTGGGATTCCCTCTACCTCTCTCTCTCTGCCCCTCCACTGCTCATGCTCTTTATCTCTCTAAAGAAAGAAACTTAAAAAACAAAAAAGCTCTCAGCAAATTAGGTATAGAAGGAATGTATCTCAACATATAAAGGCCACATATGATCAATCCACACCTGACAACATACTCAATGATGAAAAGCTGAAAGCTTTTTCTCTAAGATCAGGAACAATACGGGGATGTCCACCCTTGCCAATTCTATTCAATGTAGTGCTGAAGTTCTAGCCAGAGACATCAGTCAAGAAACGAAAATAGGGGCGCCTGGGTGGCGCAGTCGGTTAAGCGTCCGACTTCAGCCAGGTCACGATCTCGCGGTCCGTGAGTTCGAGCCCCGCGTCGGGCTCTGGGCTGATGGCTCAGAGCCTGGAGCCTGTTTCCGATTCTGTGTCTCCCTCTCTCTCTGCCCCTCCCCCGTTCATGCTCTGTCTCTCTCTGTCCCAAAAATAAATAAACGTTGAAAAAAAAAATTTAAAAAAAATAAAAAAAAAAAAGAAACGAAAATAAATGACATCCAAAGCAGAAAGGGAAAAGTAGAAATGTCTCTGTTCACAGCTGACATGGAATAATATACAGAATAGCCTAAAATACCAGCAAAAAAAAAAAACTGCTAGAAATGATAAAGACAGCAAAAGCAAATATATAAAAATCAATTCTGTTTCTATACAGTAACCATGCACCATTTGCAAAAGAAAGAAAACAATCCCGTTTAAAATAGCATCAAAAAGAGTGAAATACTTAGGAATAAATTTAACCAAGGAGGTAAAAGTTGCTCAGCCTGAAAACTATAAAACACTGATGAAGTGAAGAAGAAACAAATAAATGGAAAGATACCCCATGCTCATGGATTGAAAGAATTAATAGTGTTCATACTCCCCAAAGCTATCTACAGATTCAGTGCAATCTCTATAAAAATTCAAATGGTATTTTTCACAGAAATAGAAAAAAATCCTTTTTTTTTTTCATTGTCAAGTCGGCTAACATACAGTGTGGTCTTGGCTTCAGGAGTAGATTCCCATGATTCATCACTTTACAACACCCAGTGCTCATCCCAACACTTGTCCTCCTTGGTACCCATCATCCATTTTCTCCACCCCACCAACTCCCAACCTCCCACCCCCATCAACCCTCAGTTTGTGCTCGGTATTGAAGAGTCTCTTATGGTTTGCCTCCCTCTCTGTTAAACAATCCTATTTTTGTAAGGAGATTATATGGAATCCCAAATTTAAAAAAAAAAAAGACCCTAAATAGCCAAAACAATCTTGAGCAAGAAGAACAAAACTAGAGACATCACACCTCCTGATTTCAAACTATATTACAAAGCTATATCAATGAAAGCAATAAGATGTTGGCATAAAAATAGACGTTAGATAAATGGGACAAAATAGAGAGCCCAGAAATAAATCTGCACGTATATGGTCAATTAATTTTTGACGAGGGCACCAAGATTGCAAAATGGGGAAAGGATAATGTTTTCAATGAATGGTGTTGGGAAAACTGTGTAACCACACACAGAAGAATGAAATGGAGCCCTATGTTACACCTTAAAGAAAAATCAACTCAAAATGGATTGAATGCTTAAATGTGAGCATTTAATAAAACTCCTCAAAGAACACATAGAGGGAAAGCTCCTTGACATTGGCATTGGCAATGAATGATTTTTGGGGGTATGACACCAAAAGCACAAACAACAAAAGCAAAAATAAACAAAACTTAAAATTAGACAAAAATATACATCAAACTAAAATGCTACAGCAAAGAAAAACAATCAGCAAATTAAAAGGCAACCTGTAGAATGAAAGAAAATACTTGCAAACCATGTATCTGATCAGAGGTTAATAATCAAAATATATAAAGTACTCCTACAACGGAATGACAACAACAAAAAAACTTCATCAAAATACATTTTAAAAAGGGCAAAGGACTTGAATAGACATTTCTCCAAAGAAAACATACCAGTGACCAACAGGTACGTGAAAAGGTGCTCAACATCATTAATCATCAGGGAAATGCAAATTAAAACCACGAGATAATATCTCACACCTGTAAGGGTGGTCGTTATTATAAAAGCAAAAGAGAACAAGACGTTTGTAAGGACGTGGAAAAAAGGGAACCCTGGTCTGTTGGTGGGAATGTACAGCGATACAGCATTTATGGACGATAGTGTGGAGGATCCTAAAATTTAAAAACAGGGCTATCATATGATCCAGCAATCACACTTTTGTGTATACATGCAAAAGAATTGAAAGCAGGGTCTTAAGGAGAAATCCACCCTCCCATGTTCACTGCGACATTATTCACAATGCCAAGATACGGAAACAACCTAAATGTTCATCAACAGATGAATGGATAAAGAAAATGTAGTGTAGGGGTGCCTGGGTGGTTCAGGGAGTTAAGCTTCCAACTCTTGATTTTGGCTCAGGCCATGGATCACCATCGTGAGATCAAGCCTGGAGTAGAGCTGCATGCTAGGCATAGAGCCTATTTAGGATACTCCCCCTCTGCCTCTGCCCCGCCATTGCGCGTGCGCGCGCTCTCTCTCTTTCGCTCTCTCTCTCTTTCTCTCAGACAAAAATGTAGTATATACATACAATGGAAAATTATTCTGCCTTTAAAAAGGAAAGAAATCCTGCCATTTGCAACAACACAATGGATCTGGAGGACATTACTCTGAATAAAGTAAACCAGACTTGGAAAGACAAGTACTGAATCATCACATTTATATGTAGAACCTAAAATAGTCCAATACATAGAAGCAGAGAGTAGAATGGTTATCAGGAGTTAGGGGGAATAGAAGGCAGGGAGATGATGATCAAAGGGTACAGAGTTTCAGTTACGAAAGATAAATAGAATTTCTCCTAGATAGCCTGGTGCTCATAGCTACAATACTGTATTGTATATTCAGAATTTGCTAAGAAGGTAGGTCTTGTGTTAAGTCCTCTTATTACACACACATTATCATTGCCATGATCATTATCATCATCATCATTGTCATGAAGGGTGTAGAAAGAAACTTTGGCAAGTTTTGGTTGTGTCTATGGCCTTGATGGTGGTGGTTTCATAGGGGTACTTATGCCCAAACTCACCAAGTCGCACATATTAGATATGTACAGCTTTTCATGCGCCAATCATACTTCAATAAAGCAGCAAAACAAAGTATATTAAAAGATATACTTAAGAGAAATCTCACTTCCCACCCCTCTCCCCTCTATTCCTATAGGTAACTATTTTTATTCATTTCTGATTTGTCTTTCTGGAGCTTTATTTTACAAACTTAAGGAACTACATATATGCATTCTTCTTTTCCCTCCTTTCTTACATATCAAGTAATGCAGAATGTGAGGTGTAGATCCAATTTTATCCCTTTGCAGAAAGATTATAATGAAGTAAATGGATTCATAGCTTTGTATGTTTTAGATGTTATAGAAAAGGTATCCCCTCTTACTGATGGGAACAGTGGAAGTCACACACATCTCTGCAGGAGAATCTCTGGCAACTTTTATTTCCACTGTTACTCAAATGGAGAAGACTGTTCCTCGTGCCCATGAGCAGGCAGACAGATGCACACGCACTATATTTAGTCTTGTAAAGAAACAAGATGTTTAGATTTTGATAACGATTATCAGGTTCTTTTTTTTAATGTTTATTTATTTTGGGAGAGAGAGAGAAAGAGCAGGGGAGGGTCAGAGAGAGAGAGAGAGAAGAGAATCCCAAGCAGGCTGTGCACTACCAGCCCATCCTCAGGGTGGGGCTCCATCCCATGAATCACAAGACCATGACCAGAGTCTCAACCAAGAGTCTGAGCCTCAACCAACTGAGCCACCCAGGTGCACCAATTGTCATCAGTTGCTAATTGACATTAGTCTCTTTGTCAAGGTTTCTACACTTGAGTTTGCTTTTTCTAATAACGTTGATGATAAAACCTTAAGAAAACAACCAACGTCTGCTACTCAGAACAAATGCATAAGACCCCAAAATACATCAAGTGAAAATGACATAACTGAAAGAAGAATTAGATAGCTCTGCAGTTATAGTTGGATATTTCAATGCTTCTCCCTTAATGACTGATGAAGTAGACAGAAAACATACAGAATCAGCTAGCTAGGCAGATCTTATTAATGATAACTGCTGTTTCTCTGCTTAAGTTCCATCCAGATGTCTGGCATGGAATGTGCGTAACATGGTCTTTCAGCTTCTCATCGGTTGGGAACTTGGAGAAATGAGAGCGTGAAAGCTGCATAACCAGCAATGCAGGGTATGGAGAACACGTTAAATGATCAGTCGCTTTCACTCTGACTTGTCCCAAGAACTGACCTGATTGAAGAACGTTTCAAGCAACCCCCATCATCACTGTAAATGTGAGTCATTGCCATCATCATCATCATCATCATCATCATCATCATCATGAAGGGTGGGCCAACCTGAACTACTGTGCTTACAAGGACCTTCAAGGACCCCTTAAAGAATTAGAGTTGCTCCCTCCTTCATTGTCCTAGAAATCACCCACCAAGTTCTCCAGAACCCCATCAGGAAATGAAAAGCTTTGACTTTAACCTTGCAAGAATTTACACAGTAGCGACAACGCCCGGAACCAGACTGGAAGTGTGCGCCCAAATGGAAGATCTAACTCTATGATAATCAGGAAGTCCCAAAGCTCTCCTCTAAGTCACTCTGGTTCAATTTCGTACACCTCAGAGCTATTCCAATGATTCAGGAAGTATAGCAAACTCATATTTTATCTTCTCTTGTTCTCACTGAATAGCAAAGGTCAAGTACCAAGCCTAGAAGAAATACCATGGGAGCGTGTATGCTAGCGAATGGGTCGTCTGGGAAAGAATGCCTGACTCGTGGTTATGATTTAACAATGGGGCATAGAGACACGTCCCAGCCACAGGTTCCCAACAGAATTGTTTACAAAGGCTGAGCATTTACCTGAGGCCATGAGATAATCAACATTCAAGGCATGGCAATTCATGTTTTGGAGGGTTTTGAGGAAAATAGATTACATAGGTCTGGTTGTACCTTGGAGGACCAGTCCAGAACAGAAAGGATTTTGAAGATAGAGAAATCTGTGAATATTGGCACTGAGCAAAAGTTTCTTTACCAAGATTCCTTAGAGAAGAGTCTATTTTACCAGTTTCTAGTATGTGGCTTATATTCTAAAAACTAATTGTAGACCATTTTTGTAACTTCTCTACATGAGTTTTCAAGTTTTGTATGAGATAACTTTTTAAATGCCTTTGGAAAAGGCAAAGAAATTAGGAGGCTGACACATGTTCTTCAAGAGAATAAGCAATTGACCTTTATCCCATTTAACCAAATAACATATAAGGTAAATATAAAAACATAAAACTGAGGCATGTGTAAGGAGGCAACACTGAGGCTGGTGCAAGTCATCAGCTGCTCAGACTTCTAAGCTGTTGGCCTCCTTTGGTTTCCTTCTTTAAATCTGTCTTTTCTAGAAAACAGTGAGACCCACGCCGACTATCACATAGCAGAGACCTTTCGGTAGACCTAGGAGGTTTAATTTTTCTGTTAAACTTAGATAAATATAAGGAGATTAAAGGCCTCTTCAAATGTTAGGCAGAGCCATTGTCCAGAATGGAACGTACTTGCCATGATAGGCTGCCTTTTTCCTTTGGAGCTGTCCCAATCATAGTATATGAAAAGCAATAAGAAAGACTCTGACACCTGCACTCAAGGAGGCTGGGAATACAGAGGAACCAAGAGCTTTTCATAGTTATTGAAACTAAACAACTAAGTGTGTCAGACGAAGTCATAATACATGCTGCCTCCCTCCCCACCATAAAATCCGTTTTTCTGGTTTTTGATTCAAGTGCACACAAGTCTGCAGAGTAAGAAAAAAGGAGAAAGTGAAGAAGGAAGCTCGTACGGCAATTTTGTCCAAAATTGCTCTGTTTATATTCCGTGCTTACTAGGTTTGGTGCTAAGAAAGAGTTTTCCAACAGTCAGTCTGTGTCCTAAACTAGGCCGGAGCACTTCATTTTGGCCCTTGGGAGATTAACCGGCCACTTGAATGCTGATTTAGTGCTTAAAGAACTAAAGACTTTAAAAGTCATGGGGCTGTAGCTTGCAGAGTTTTGAAAATAAATCTTTCAGTCTGCAACGCCAGGCAATGCAGCTGCATATATTTTTAAAGGGCCAAGGTTTGTATTCATCTCAAACAGTTTCTGTGAATTCCCAAGTAAGAGAATGTCATCAAATTATAGTATACGTTCCTCCTGCAAACTTTCACCCCCAAAGAAACTAATCCGAGGACATTTTTAAGCCTATTAGTTAATGTGAATGCATATGCTTCGTGTCCCATTGACGCAGTGGACACAAGTAACATAGTTTGTTACGGGGCAAAAAATATGATTGACGAATGACATTAAAGGAAATGTCTGTTCATGAGGATGAAGTTAAAGATCACTCTCCTTTCACCCCAGAAAAATTTCTGTTCTAGTCTTTGCTGGCAGTAAGGGGAAACCCAGTTAAAATCTCATTAAAGAACCATCCCAACATCACAAGGGCTTAAAAGAAAGACTTAACATATTAATTTGCAGAACAAAGCCCGCCCAGGCCTACAAACAATCTATTAGCACATTTGGCAGTGTGGGGCTTTAACACCCAGTTATTACTACAACCTCGGGAAGCCGGGGCCTTCCCCCATCCTCACCCCGCCCCCAACCCCTTTGCACCTGGACCCTGGTTTTTGTGTGTGTGTTATGAAGAGGGTTATTTTGCCTTGGAGAGAGGAGGACTTTCATGACTTCAAACATGGACATTAGATCAAGTTTTTATCTTCTCCCATAATCCTGTCTTTGATGTCACCAGACTGAAACCTCTCAGAATAGAAAGGGGGCGATGTGAAAAGAGGCCTAGTTAATTTATATGTTTAAGTGCTGCTGCCCTAATTCGCAGGGTAGCGTTTTCATTGTCTTCTGCTTTGCATCCTAAAGGCAGGCTTACACCAGGCAATTATGAATGGCCCTTCTGAACAAATAATTGAAATTCACAAGTTGTGGGGTAGGGTGAAACAATGTCTGGGTTGGAGGTGTGAGGTCATACATATTCCCTTGGGCATTATTCAAGTTACAGACATTCTCCTCCCAGGATGAGTATTTGTCTTACATTAGCTGTATTGGTGACTAATCAGGTAAACTATGTGTACTAAGGATTAATCGTGGGGAGTCACTCCTTACAAGGCAATCAGGGACCTGGGGCTTTGCCCTGTGGAAACAGCAGATTCTCCAGGAAACGTGGGGCTCCAACATGGCTGTCCAGTTTCAAAAATGGAACTAAATATAAAATGGATCCGAGTTCTGGAAAACAAAGTCTTGGGGTTAAGAAAAATGGTGACCTGTGGAAATTCTGAGTTCTACCATCCAAACGCTGTATCTTTTCTACACAGCCAGGCTAGTGTCTACAAAGGAAGCTTGGTGTGAATGTTCAAAGACGAACGTATTTGCACATGTGCAATTTATACTCACCCTCAGAGCATTAATTAGAAATTAATTACTCCAAGCCAAATTCTGCCCTCATGTGTATGTCCAAATTGCCTAATATACTGGCATGTTCTCCAAGGGAAAGAGTGTTGCTGGCTTGTAAAACAGAATAGGATTTTGCATTATCATGAGTATTTGTTCTGCAGTTTAATTCAGTATAAGGCAGCACAAATAAAATGGGTCCTGCTCACTGAACTTTTAAAAGAATCTCTTAATAAAGTAAAGGGACTCTCATTTCTGAGTCTGTCTTACTACTCAGGGCTCCGAATTAATGGCCCCTATCACATCCCAGTGAAAAAGCCACTGAATCTCAACAGGACTGTTGTAATAAAAACAAACAAACAAAAAACGCTAATGAGGAATCTTGCCTTTCTTCCTTGTTTCTTAGTACCTATGGGCTACTGTGTGGAGTGCAAATAAAAAATATGCAAATTGAAGAGTGTGTAATGGCAGTATTTACTGCTAAAAATGGTAAATCATTTGGT
The DNA here is from genome assembly GCF_007474595.2 of Lynx canadensis. Lineage (NCBI taxonomy): Eukaryota > Metazoa > Chordata > Mammalia > Carnivora > Felidae > Lynx > Lynx canadensis. The sequence continues at coordinate 18,595,404 of NC_044315.2, forward strand.
GAATGGTGACTTTTCTGGAAGATTCTAAACTCCACCAACTACACCTGTATGAAAGACTCTCTAACCTTTTCTACCACATACAAGGAAATTTGTTGTGTTCTCCCAACAAGATTTCCTGAAGTTAAAATTTAGAGCAACGAAAGGGACTGTCTCCTCTACCTAAAACCTGAATTAATACTGTGATCCTCTTGTATGAAATTCTGTTTTCTCTTCTTTGTTCCAGAAAGCGTTTGAATTGCCAAGGAACTCTCAGAATAAAATGAAAGGGTTGGACTTGTAGAAATTTATAGGCATCTATATCGATGTATGCAATACAGGTAAGCAAAACTAAACAAATGCAGATCTAGAAATTCATGCGATGTCGTTTGTAATCATAAATTGTAAATTTGTCCATGCCTCTTAATAGGGACTTAAATAAATATGGTACTTCTGTGAAATGGATGGGACCATTAAAAAGAATGAGTTTAGCGGTTAAGCATCCGACTTTGGCTCAGGTCATGATCTCATGGTCCGTGAGTCTGAGCCCCGCGACGGGCGCTGTGCTGACAGCTCAGAGCCTGGAGCCTACTTCAGATTCTGTCTCTCTCTCTCTGCCCCTCCCCTGCTTACTTGTTCTCTCTCTCTCTCCTCAAAAATAAATAAACATTAAAAAAAAATTTTTTTAAATAATGAGTTTAGCTTCAGAGATGGTTTATGGAATTTAACCCCCCCCATTGAAAATGTTACGGTGTTCCTGTAATGCATAATTCCAATGTAAAATAAATTTAAACCATGAAACTCAAAACTCCTTTCGTGCTAAATCAAAATAGCTTCTTTCTAGATTTTTTTAGATTGTGAGAGTATCTTGCAACACATTTTGTATAAATTTATCAAAGTTGGTTCTTTCCTTACTTCCTCCCTCTCTCCTCCTTTCCTTTTTTCCTTTCCTTCCTTTTTTTTTCCCATTCCTTCCTTTCTTTTATCTGCCTCTGCTTTGCCAGTGTCCCGCACAGGTGTCTATGAAGAAATGCAGCATTCGATAGATCTATATACATTTGTAGAAATTATGTGAGAGATGTGTTGTTGAGTTAAAAAAAACCAGAGATAGGGTATCATATATAGTGTGGTAATACTTATCAAAAAAATGTCAGTTGTGAATGCCTAGAAACATTTATGGACGTACCTGTAAGCGACTGGTAATGTTAACACTAAGAAATGGGATAGGATTGTGGGGAACATGGGAGAGATGGATATTCTTATTTTTCACTTAACCCTTTCATACTATTTTAAGATGTATTTTATCATTAGGAGTTTTTTTTTCAATATTTTGAAGAAAACTTAAAAGGTGAGGAAACTGGGAGTATAAAATTTTAAAAATCCCGTTGGTGTGGATATAGCCGCCTAGATGAAGCCCCTAGACTTGAGGCTTTCTAGCAGCCGATGCTCAAACACCTGAATGTGAACGAAAATCGCAATGTGAATTCTTCCAATTCCAGCAAGCGGAGTGGATCTACTCTGAAACAACAGACAGAGTTTCCATTTTCCCTACCATTTGGGTTTGGTTCCTTGAGACAAAGACTTTAATGATCCTCAGTTTTTCTGGTTCAATAGAGAAAACAAGTATTGGAAAACCAAAAGCAGAGCAGGATGGAACAGTGGTCAAGAGCAAGGCTACGTCAGAGAGCCTGCGTTTGAATCTTGCCGTCAATACTTACTAACTTTGTGACCTTGGGCAAGTTACTTAATCTCTCTGTTCTCAGTGCCCTCCTCTGCATAATGGAAATAACAGTTCTCATTTCAAAGCATTACTGGGAACATTAAATAAGACTATGTACTATGATTGGCACCATTGCTGTGCACATAATAAGCACTTAATAATTACTGGCTACGATTACAGATTTTTTAAATCTTATTATTTATTTATTTATTCATTTATTGAGAGACTGCAAGTGCATGCCTCATGTGCATCTAAGTGGGGAGGGGCAAAGGGAGAGGGAGAGAGAGAATCTTAAGCACCTCCATGCCCAACACGGAGCCCAAGGCAGGGCTCATCTCATGGCCACGAGATCATGACCTGAGCCGAAATCAAGAGTCAGACGTTTAACTGATTGAGCCACCCAGGTGCCCCAAGATTTTTTTATCTGAATATGTTCTAGGAGTGACATCCTCACATAGAGAATCTGATTGAATCCACAGAGCAAGAGACAAGAGGTTCCGAAACCTGAGTGACAGTCCATGGGACTGGCCATGGATCATTGTAGCACATATTTTATTCTCTGGTTTTCCACAGATCTGAATGTATTTATTAAACAAGTTGACTTAGTACCCAGTACCTTCCATGACTGAGACCCCATCCTCTTGTAGAAATTTCAGATGGATGGGCTCAGCACAGGGGACCACCTCAGGGGAGGATGGGTCGGCCATATAGCATGAGACCTTACAGCTAGCGTCATCCGTAAGTGAATTTACAAGACCCAGACTCCGAAACTTGATCAGTGTTTTATGGGGGGAGTTCACTTTATTTGCACTCCAAAGCCTGATGTATAAAGCCAAACCATGGGAAATATACCTGTGATATAGACGAGGTAACTCATGTTGCATGACTAGAGTGGGCTCCATGTGAATGATCTACATGGGAAACCAAATTAGATGGTTGGTTGATGGTTGCGGACTCAGACCTGGGGGAGCTGTGCGTACAAATGTGGTGCATTTTTACAGATCTCTTCCAAAGATCCATTCTTGCCCAAATGGCTGAGGAAAAGCCAGGGGCTGAGATTCCCTCTAGGACTGAAGTTAGATAGATGGGCTCCTTTTCTTTAGCTGATATAACTGTCAGCCCTTCCCAGACTGACATTTCTTTCCTTCAATATATTAATACGGTGCCTTCTGTAAGGTCTGGGCAAGCACGATCTCTTTCGGGGAAACTCCTAAAGGAGGAGTACTCTGAGTACTCATCATATAAACCATCTTATAGCTTAGTTCTCAGATGATAGATTTTTTTTGGGGGGGGGGGATTAAAGCCTATAGAGCTGTGCTTCCCAAACTATCTATAGTGAAAAACTATAGATTTTTGTATAGTCCCCACCCCCACCCCAGTGCACTGTGGACTGATATTTTTGTTCAATACAATAAAAGTGTCACAGTTATGTCACTCTGCTATAAACATTTCTAGACCGTCTCTGTCACTTTTTGTACTTCCCTTTTGGGACTGGTAACAGTTCAAGGACCACTGCCAATCCACAAACCAGGCTTTGAGGAGCAGCACACCCAAATTACATATTTGGTTGAATTTTAAAGTATTTTTTAAAATAAACACTGATTTCCTAAACATATGTTTCTCCTTATTTCCTGAGCATACAGTAGGCTGTTCCCCCTTCTCCTTTAATTAAGAGTCTCTTTCTTCTCTTTTTTTATCCTCACTTCTAGAAGTCCTGGTAGGTTTCTGAGGGTCTACTCAAGTGATAACTCAGCTGGACAGTCTTTTCTCCTCCTCAGACCAAAGTAGCACTTCGTGTCTCCCAGATTACGTGACAGGATCTTAGCTGACACATCCCAGAAGCAGACTCTGAGTCAAGGATTCACGTACAAAGAAAGTTGATTTCAAGAAACAACGGTAGCGGGGAACACAGCCAATGACGTGTTTATTATTTAGAATGAATATAAATTCAAGCAGGGTTCACATATGTGATTTTATTACCAGATGTCAAGTGAGTAGGGTATCAGCCTTCACACTTCAGAAGGAGTCAGTAAATAGATTAATTCTTAATATTTTCTTTAATTGAGAGACTTTGGCTTTCTTGCAGTTGAACCCAAGTACACCATTAACCTGACTGCATATCCCTGGACGGATAAGCTCTCTGTGAGCGTGGCATCCTCTCAGGTGCAGGTAGTAAGTCACTGTTCTAGGCGGAGCAGTGCTTCTCAAACTTTAGTGTGTGCACATATCACCCTAGCATCTTGTAAAAATGCAGATTCTGATTCAGTATATCACAGGTAGGGTCCTCGATTCTGCTTTCCTGTCCAACATCCTAGTGATGCTGAAGCTGCTGGTCCTGAGACCACATTTTGAGTAGCAAAGGCACAGGTATTAGAATGAACTGTGTGATCTGTTAGGTTGCTGGCCCATTGGAAACCCTTGTTGTAAAACATCTGAAAAGGCTTCAACTTCACGTCCACTGCTATGTTGGAGCCAGTTCATACCAGCTCCCAAGAGCCAGTTAAATCTTCAGGGATTTCACAAGCCAATTGTTAACACAACTGGTAGCTACAAATCAGTCATGGAGGAAGTATTTACACCATAGAAATTGGCAAATGCTACAGAACAGGGTTTGTATTTTTTAGAGAGCCAGTACGTCAACATTTGCTTGCTTCCAACCCTCAATACTACCCTGCCCTGTCAGGCACATACCTAGACTGCTGTGAAGATCCTTTGGTCCTAAGTGGGGTGTGGGTTAGGGAGGACTACAGAACATAAGAACACAAAAATCTCTAACCAGAAATCACCATGGAAATACAGGGCTAGGTGGTGGCTTTTGTTGTTGTTGTTGTTATTACTATTAGTTTGTTGTTCAGAATTTTTACTATGAAAATATTTCAACAAAGCAAAACTGTCTGTTATACTGTTATCCATAAAAGTGGAAAGCCTGAAATATTATGTAGCCATTAAAAAAGTATTACTAAGCCAATAGAAATGTAAAATATATATAGATTATGGCAAGCAGAAAAAAAACAGGATACAAACAGGGAATTTGTTTTTTGACAATGGGTTAATTTCACCTACGTAGAAGAATGCATGCATATGACAAAAGGAAGGAAATGTATACAAACAAAAAAGTTATGTTATAGTGCTAGCATTAGGAATTTTGAAAATTTTTCTGAATATTGTTGTCTTTGCAAATAAAACATAACAAAGCATCATAGTTAAGTCTCGCTATGTGTTTTTCCATCTTAAAAAAAAAAGTACAACTAAAAGTAAGAGCAACCAAAGTCAGGAGAAATAGTAATAATAGTTAACATTTACTAAGTGTTATATGTGAAGGGCACGATTGTATGTTCTTTATAAGACTTAGCTCATTCTGGGGCACCTGGGTGGCTCAGTCGGTGAAGCTCCCGACTTTGGCTCAGGTCATGATCTTATGGTCTGTGAGTTCAAGCCCCACGTCGGGCTCTGTGCTGACAGCTCAGAGCCTGGAGCCTGCTTCAGATCCTGTGTCTCCCTCTCTCTCTGCCTCTCTCTCTGGGCTTGTGCTCTGTCTCTCTCTGTCTCTGAAAAATAAACGAGCATTAAAAAAAAATTTTTTAAAAACAAAGAATTAGCTCATTTCACAACTACTGACATTTTTCTGATGAGGAAACTGAGGCATGTGGAGGTTTTGTAATTTTCCCAAAGATAGGCAGCCGATAAACCACACAGTTGGGTTTCATATCGAAGTCTTCTTTATACTGATACATTCTTGACCTTTGTAAAATGGGTTTTATAAAATTCTTTAAGGACCAATAATCCTGTCTGGGGCAAGAAAGATTCGGCTATAATGGTTCATTTGTTTTTTTTTTTAAAGACAGCCACTTTGACCTATAAATGAAAAATATAATTTTTTTTAGAAGTGAATTTTTTATAAGTTTATTTATTTTTGAGAGAGAGAAGGAGGGAGAGAGACAGGCAGGTAGAGAATCCCAAGCAGGCTCCTGGCCCACAGTGCAGAGCCTGACGTGGGGCTCGAACTCAAGAACCGTGAGATCATGACCTGGGCTGAAACCAAGAGTCGGACGCTCAACCGAGTGACCCAGGTGTCCCGAAAAATACATATCTAAAGGCAATTTGTAGGAGACGTGACGACAACTGTCCTGAAGTAATCAGATCTGTGCTGAGGTGAGAAGAGGCTTCTTGTTCCTCTAGGCAGAGGTAAGCTGCAACCCGGCTCTAGCTTGTCCCCTAGATATCTCCACTTCATGTTCCTCTAATAGCAAAAAAGATATTGCGTGGTTTAATATTAGGATGTTGGAAAACATCTGATCTCTTTTTCCTCCCGTTCATCATCAACCAGTGTGGATAAATAGTATGCAGTTCATCCTATTGTGTTCATTTGTCTGGGAGAGGAATGTATGATGGTTAGTCATTCAACAGACATTTGTTAAGATCCCAAAGTGTCGAGATTCTTAGAAAATGCATAATGTAAGTATAGTATATACAAATATAAAATATAATCCTTCTCATCTACAGCCATACAAGGAATTGTATTCAGTGAAATGCTATTAATTTTACCAGCACAGAGTACCAACTGTCCTATTAAATATAGCAGATAAAATTCCTACCCTTGTTTCTTTAAAAAATGTAGTGTAGTGAAAAGTAATGCCAGATGGATAAATAAGTGACTTTGTGCTAACATATTATGAAATGAATTAGAAAATATTGTGGTTGCATTATTTTCATTTTAAGGTCGAGGCACATTTTCCCTTAGAAAGAGTCAATATGTGATTTTACAAATAACACAGAATTGGGGACTAGATACAATCGGAACCATCAACCCCTTATTGAAATAATATTATTTCAATAAGATTGCACTCAAGCATCACAGAATAGATTTTGCAATTATCTGGTTGCCTTTCACTGTCAGTTGAACAAGAAATTCAGACTGGAGGTCTTCCATTTCAAAACAAAGTTTAACTGAATTCAAGTTGGTTTTTGCAAACAAGCATTTTTCATTTTAAAAATTGTTAAACAGAATTGACCGTCTTGGTAACTTTCCAGCTCCAAAACGCAAATAAATTGTCCTCTAGGTGCTCCTTGTGTATTGTTACAAAACCTACATCCTTTTCACCTCTTTTATAGTCCCTTTTATGGCTATTAATTTTTAATTCTGGAGACATAGTCACTGTGTTTCTGGTTCTCTGGTGGGAGATAAATGTGATTTAGATCCTGTTTTATGTATACTTGGGGTTGATGGTTCTGATTGTATCTAGTCCCCAAGAGAAAAATTGCTGGTTTCCACAACCCCTTCCTGGCTGGTCATAAAACAAATATTAAATAATGGCAATAAGCTACGAACCTCCTATAGTGCTCCAATTTTCAATTAAATGATTGCCGATGAAGTATGGCTGATGGAAAAACGGATCATGTAGAGAATTCACATGATGTACCCAAGGTATAGACAATACATATTCCTTGGACCCTTGAGACGTACTAGTGCAGGTACAGAATGTCAACTGTTATTTCTTGAGCCCTGCTTTTGTAACTTACAGCCGTCTGGCATGTTGGGAGCACAGACACTACCCAAGTCGTGTTTTCTCCAAACCGGATTGCAGATTCCCAAACACAACTGGTTTAGGCACCTAAACAAACACTATAAATCTGTTACATTTAATATTTTGTGTACCCGCCGACCCCCCCCAACAGCCATTTAATGAGAGGTTTGTGGAAGACTAAATGCTTTTAAACCGTTCAGCTCTTCAATTATTTTTAGCAAAGAATCTGCTAGAAGACTTTAAAAGCACAAGTATTCATGATATTCTGGAGCTAATCTAAGTATACTCTAATTTAATAACTGATTCTGTGTACAGAAAACTATCTGTTTATAATCAGATTATAAACAAACTGTTTATAATAACAATGCTGTTATTGTCAGTCTTCCACAGATTCTGCCACCACATCAGCTAAAATGTATAGTGTAGGTCCCAAAGTGTTGCAAAGAAAGATGTTTAAGTGGGTATTAGGATCAAATTGTGTGTGTACATATGCATGACCTTCTGTAGCTCCCCCGCCCAGTCCCCCCCACCCCCACCCCTACCCCCACCACAAACACACATTAAGTCAAATAGGGATACTTTCTCTCTCATATATCTTTGAAAGACCTTTCTAGGAAACTACTGGGTATGGCCCTCTTCTCAAATTCTTACAATGTATTCCTCCTCCCAAAATTATGTTACATTTTTTTCTTTGTAGCGGTAAAAATATTCATGAGCCTAATTTAAAGCTAAATGGTACCACTTAACTAGGGATCTCTTTACAGATTGCTGCAATGCTGAACACTCCTTTAGCTGATCCCAAAGACAGACTTAGTCTTTATCTTTACAACATTAACCAAACGATGAACATTCACAAGAGGGAGGGGCCTTTCAGATAGATGCTAATATGTGATTTGCAAAGAATCATCAAAAATAGATTGCTTCAGAGCCGTGCGGCATTAAATGAATGTGGGATTCGGTTATGGGAAACGGGGGAACGTGCTTTGAGTGCTTATATATCATCTTTTACCAAGGAAGGAAGGAAGGAAAGAAGGGAGACAATTTTATGATGAGAGAAAAGAGAACTGGATTGGAGTTTGGGGGGCGGTGTCTAAGAATTGGTCCTGGCAATTTTTATACCATTTACTAGCTGAGTCACCTGAGGAAAGTCAGTCCAGTTTCCTGAATACGAATATGCTTTACTGAAAACAGTAATGATAACACGCACCTTCCAGCAAATGAAGTGAGAGTTACATATAAGAGCTTTAGAAACTGCATACCCACATAGGTCAATTCAGTGTGTTAACTCAACTTCTGTTTCTCTTACATCCCCTGGGTGAGAAGTGAAAAGCCTCGCTTTCTCACGTTAGTTGAATTGTATTTGTGATATGAGGGTTTTAAAACATGTCCTAAAGAGTCGCTGGCTTTAGACATTAGTCAGAACTCATAGACCAATGTTCTTCCAATTTCAGTATTTATACAAATTTCCGGAGATCGTGTTAAAATGCGGGTCTGGGTGAGGCCTGGGCTTCTGCTTGTCTAACCAGCTCACAGGGAGGACCGGAGCTTGCCGACCAGGTTTGGTTCTTGATAACATCAGGGGCTGCTTCAACACTCCCGTGCACTGAGCACACATTACTTATTGGATCAGAGCGCAGAGTTGTAAGTGCTGCTGCTGATGTCACTTGGGTTTTTTCCATGGTGATAAATACATCCTCTGGGAATGATTGCCGCCAACAAAGAGGACTGTAAACGGAATGACGGGGTGAGGCAAGCAAGCGGGAGAGTGGTCTGTGGAAGAATCTGCTGCTTCTCCTCCTTCTCCTGGCTGTCACTCATGATGAATGGCTCTGTGCAGAAAGGTTGGACTCAAGTGCAGTGGTGATTTCCAATTAAACTCTGCGTGCGTCCTTTGCCATGCCCTTCATTAACATACTGTCCATAAGATGTACCATAATTATGGTCCATGATACATACCGTATCAAGGTGGAGACAAACCTTTATTCTGGTGGCTTGTTCCAAACCTGAGAGTCGGCCTTTCTTATTCGGGGACTTCATTTGCTGTGTTAAAGCATACGCTTTGGCTTTGCAATATCAAGATGAAGCAATATTAAGAAATATGGATGCCAAATGAGAATGAAAAGCACAAAGACAAGCCAGTCTTCACTGAAGTCACGAATACACCACTGTCTCTATCATTTTATCGATTCACTCATCCAACAAATATTTATTGAGTCCCAACAACATGCTAGATGTTGTCCTGGGACCTAGACTAGAGCAGTGAACAAAATGAACTCCCTGTCCTGATAGAGCTTACAGTTTGGATACACAACTAAATACGGAACATGTCGGGTAGGGATAACTGAAAAGATACAGTAAGGAAGAAAGGGAAAGATGTGGGAGTTCTATTTTACATGGGGGGCTGGGAACAGGGGTGGTAGGGGGCAGAGAGGGCCTAAAGGAAGGGAAAACAAGATACGTGGATATAAAGCTAAAGAGATAATTAGGCAGAGAGAAAGGAAGGATCAAGAACTCTAAGATTTCTGCCTTGAGCAACTGCAAGAATCAGGTTGCCAGTTTAACGAGGACCTTATGTAAGTAAAAATAAACCAAGTATTAAAATATTCTGAGCACCGTTCTTGTAAATTCAATTTTAAATTGAGTTTTAAACTGATAGGGAAAAGAGGAGAAGAAGAAAATGGGCATTGTTGTGTCTGAAAATCCGATAATAAGCAGTCCTCTTTAAGATATATGTCAATGATGTTTCTAAGAACTAGAGAATAATGTTTCATTTAAACTATTTTTTACATAAATGGTAATTATTATTTTCAATACACAGTCTTCTTTTTTAAAAGTGTATCTAATTTGCATGCACATATTCCTATAATACCTACATTTATTTTTTTTATTTTTTTAAAAGGAAATTTATTGTCAAATTGGTTTCCATACAACACCCAGTGCTCATCCCAACAGGTGCCCTCCTCAGTGCCCATCACCCACTCCCCTCCCTCCCACCCCCCATCAACCCTCAGTTTGTTCTCAGTTTTTAAGAGTCTCTTATGGTTTGGCTCTCTCCCTCTCCAACCTTTTTTTTTTTTCTTCCCCTCCTCCATGGTCTTCTGTTAAGTTTCTCAGGATCCACATAAGAGTGAAAACATATGGTATCTGTCTTTCTCTGTGTGACTTATTTCACTTAGCATAAGACTCTCCAGTTCCATCCACGTTGCTACAAAAGGCCAGATTTCATTCTTTCTCACTGCCAAGTAGTATTCCATTGTATATATAAACCACGTCTTCTTTATCCATTTGTCAGTTGATGGACATTTAGGCTCATTCCATAATTTGGCTATTGTTGAAATTGCTGCTATAAACATTGGGGTACATGTGCCCCTATGCGTCAGCACTCCTGTATCCCTTGGGTAAATTCCTAGCAGTGCTATTGCTGGGTCATAGGGTAGCTCTATTTATGATAAAAAACTGATACTATATATTTATTTTAGAAGATTTGTTAATATATCATTAGGTCAAATCAATACATCAAAAAGTCAAAAAGAAACATCTTATCTGTAGATGTAGAAAAAGCTTCTGATAAAATTCAACACTAGGGAGCTTCTGTTTCCAGGAATACAGAGCAAACTATACTTTTCCCCATTCCTCTCACTAAATACAACTAAAAACCCTGGATGTTATGTATTAAACAAATATACAAAAACTCTGAAAGGTAAAGAGAAGAAGGCAGAATGGCTAGGGAGCTTGGGATCCAAAAGATGGCACAGTGGTGAACCCCCCAGGTTTTCTTTTTACCTAATACCTCCCAGACTTAGAGCGGAAGAAATGAGAAACACCAGTGAGCACAGATGAAAAAAAGTGCCGTGAAGCCTGCTGTCTCTCATCAAAGGACCATGAAAGGGGTTGCCTTGAAAGATGCAAACTCTTGGCCAATAACCACCTACCTCAACCAAGCACCACAGAGAAGACTCACCCGTCCCTACGCCCACCAGCAAAGACTGAGTGGGAGGCTTGGACTTCCACCTTTGTGGGGCTACAACAGGCATCTTACTAACTCGCCACGATGGAATCAGAAAAGGCCAAATAGGGAGCTGAGGCTTTCATCCCCACTGCTGGGAACTAGCCTTCCCCACACCTCCGCTGTGTCACTGGAGACCAAGTGGGCAACATGGACTTCCACCCCAATGTGGCAGTTATGTAGAGCTTCTTCTCTCCCAGATGGCGTAACATCAGAGGATGCTAGCGAAGGGTCAAGACTTTTCCCACCGCCCAGCGGTAATTGGGCCACCTCCCCAGTGGTGGCAGTGAGGACCACAGAAGGGCCAGAACTCCCATCTCCCACAGACAGTAATGAGGAATCCTTCCAACTCAGGTATCAACTGAGGCTGAGTGGAACTGGACTTCTGCTTCTACTTGGCAGTAATGAGGCAGCTCACTCTTTCACTGTGATGGAGTAGTGTCAGAGAAAGCCAGCTGGAACAGAAGGTGTGAATAAGATCCCAAGTCTTATAACATAAGATGAAAATGCCCAGGTTTTGCATAAAAGTCACTCATCATACCAAGGGCCAGGAAAATCCCAAACTGTATGCAAAGGTAATCAATAGAGGCCAATAGAGACAGAATTATCTGGCAAATCTTTTAAAGCAGCCATGATGAAAATGCTTCAACAAGCAACTATAAACCTATCGAAACAAATGAAAGATAGAAAGCTTTTGCAAAGAACTAGAAAATATGAAGAACCGAACGCGTACTTTAGAAATGAAAATACACTAACTGGAATAAAAAGCTCAGTCGATGGGGGGCAGAAGAAAAACATATCCGTGGACAGAAAGATAGAACAATAGGAACTGCTCTGAAAAACAGAAAGAGACAAACTAGAAAAAAAAAGAAGAAGAAGAAGAAGAAGAACAAAGCCTCAAAGACCTGTAGTACTAAAACAAAAGATCTAGCATCATGTCATCAGATTCTGGAAGAAGAGGGGAAAGAGGGAAGGGCTGCAAAAGTACTTGCAGGAATAACAGCTGAAAACTTGGCAAATTTTGCAAGAGGCATAAACCTACAGATTCAAGAATTTGAGTGACTGTCAAAGAGATGAACCCAAAGAAGTCTATACAAGACATATCATAATTAAATTCCTGATAACTAAAGACCAAAAAAAAAAAAAAACCCACTTTTTAAAAAAATTTTTTTTTAACATTTATTTATTTTTGAGACAGAGAGAGACAGAGCATGAACGGGGGAGGGTCAGAGAGAGAGGGAGACACAGAATCTGAAACAGGCTCCAGGTTCTGAGCAGTCAGCACAGAGCCTGACGCCGGGCTCGAACTCACATACCGCGAGATCGTGACCTGAGCCGAAGTCAGACGCTTAACTGACTGAGCCACCCAGGCGCCCCAAAACCCCACTTTTTAAAGCAGCCAGAGAAAAATGACATCATACCTACAAGGGAAAAACAGTAAGGATTATAGCATATTTCTCATCAGAAAGCACGGAGGCCAGAATAAAGCGATAGAGTATTTTTCAGGTGAAATGAGCCAGAGAAAAACAAATAATACATGGTATCACTTAATTGTGGAACCTATAACCTCATACTAATGAAAGTAAAACTCATAGAAACAAAGAGTAGAAAAGTGACTACCATGGGCTGGGGGATGGGGAAATAGGGACAGTTTGGTAAAAGGGTACAAACATTCAGCTATAAGATTAATAAATTTTGAGGATCTGATGTATAACATGGTGACTATAGTGGCTAACAGTGCACTTGTATAATTGAAACCTGCTAAGGGAGGATTTAAATCTTCTCGCTTAAAAGAAAAAGGTAAATATGTGAGGTGATGATTAATGTTAATTAACTTAATAGAGGAGGGTCTTGGGCACCTGGGTGGCTCTATCAGTTAAGCATCTGATTTCAGCTCAGGTCTTAATCTCATGGTTTGTGAGTTCACACCCTACATCAGGCTCTGCACCAACAGTGTGGAGCCTGCCTGGGATTCTCTCTCGTCCTTTCTCTCTGCCCCTCCCCCCACTTTCTCATATGCTCGCTCACTCTCTCTCTCTCTCTCAAAATCAATAAATAAACTTTAAAAAAACAGGGGAGGGTCTTTTCACAATGTATACCTGTTTCAAATCATCAATCATGCACTTTAAATATCTTACAATTTTGTCCATTATATCTCAATAAAGCAAAAAGAAAAGAAGGATCTTTGAGTCTACTGTGATAAACAAAAAGGAGATGTGGGAGCTAAAAATGTCTTTAGAGAAGAATGACATCTAGCAAATGGAGAAGGAAATACAGAAGTAGCAAACCACCATTATGCAACCACCGACATAATTGAGTCGAGGATCGTGAATGAATGTTAAAAACAATTTGATGAAAGGTTATCAGGGAATAGGATGTTCACACATCTCCAAGCATGATCCTACAGAATCTTTATTAATTATAAACGGAAATATATATATCTTTACAATGGAGAAATCTTGTGCACATCGCCTGAATCAAATAATCAAATTTGGCGTTATCAGTGATGGGACAAGTTGTCACTGTGTGTCTCCTCATACGATATCACGGAAAGTGCATATCACCCTATAGGGTAGTCTTATGAAAAACGTTTAGCCCTAAGATATATGAAAAAATAATTTTACAAACCCAGATGGTGGAATGTTCTACAAGGTGACTGCTCTGGTCTCCTCAGAAGTATCAGTAACATGAAAGACAAAAAAGGCAGGAGCTGATTGTACTAGATCAAAACGAGACTAAAGAAACAGGACAACTAAATGCTATGTGTAATCCTAAAAGAAATCTAGATTTTTTTTTTAGAAATATTTTTATTTATTTATATTTATTTTTTAAAGTTCATTCATTTATTTTGAGAGAAAAGAGCGAGAGAGCGTGTGTGTGAGTGGAGGAATGGCACAGAAAGAGGGGAGAAAGAGAGAATCCCAAGCAGGCTCCACACCATCAGTGCAAAGCCCTACATGGGGCTCAAACTGACAAACCGTGAGATCATGATCTGAGCCAAAAACAAGCATCAGACACTTAACCCACTGAGCCACCCAGGCACCCTGGATTCTAGATTTTTTAAAAAGGTGTACAAAGACAGTATTGGAGTAATTGATGAAATCTGGTTGTGAGCTATATATTAGATAATATTGTATTTATCCTAAATATCCTGAGAATGATAGTGGTATTGTGATTATGAAGGAAAATTCACGCTGAAGTATTTCAAAGTGAAGTGTCATGACATTTGCAAGTTACTTTCAAATGAATCAGGAAAAAAGAGAGAGAAAGAGAGACAGTACGTGTGTGAGAGAGAGATACAGAGAGAGAGAGAGAGAGAAAGCTCACGAATGTGGCAAAATATTGACAGTTGATGAATACAGGTGAAGGGTATAGAGCTGTCGTGATTATTTATTGCTGCATACCACATAAATCCAACCCTTACTGGCTAAAAAAAAAAAAAATAGCCATTCTATTTTACAATTTGGAAAGGGCTTGGATAGATTATCATTCTACTCTATGTGGCATCACCTGGAGTCCCTCTGTGGCTTTCAAATGATGGGTGGACTCTTCCAGAGACTCCAAACCATGCCTGGTACCTCGATGGGATGGATGAATGGCTGGATCTGGCTGGAACCTTCTACCTCTCCGTGTAGTCCCAAGGTGTCTCTGCATTGTATTTCCATCATGGTAGTTGAACTTATGTGATGGCTCAGGGCCTGAAGAAACTGTACCAGAAATAACCAGTCCCTCTTAAAAGCTAGGCCCAGTACTGCTACAGGGTAACGTCTGCCATTTTCTTCTGTTTAAAGAAGTCACAATAGCCCAGATTCAAAGGAAGGGGAAAGAAGCCTTTGGTCTCAATGAAAAGAGCGTCAAGTGATTTGTGTCCATGTCTAGTCTTCTAGAATAGTTTCTGTAGTTTTGAATATTTCCAAACTCAAAACTCAGGGTAGGGTAGGGAAATCCAAAATGAGTATATATAGCAGTTTTTGCAAGTACATTCATACCCTAAGCTCCTAGAAATAGAATTACTTTTCATTTTGATAGATATTTCCAAGTTGCTCTCCAAAGAGAGTATGTCACTCATTTGCCTACCAAACGTGTGTGCATGACTGAATTCTCCATATTTGGTGGTAGATTTATTTATTTATTTATTTATTTATTTATTTATTTATTTTGAGAGAGAGAGAGAGAGCAATCAGGGGAGGCCCAGAGAGGGGGAGAGAGAGAATCCCAAGCGGGCTCTGTGATGTCAGCACAGATCCCGACACAGGGCTCAAACTCACAAACCATGAGCTCAGATCAAACCATTCAGCTCAGATCATGACCTGAGCTGAAACCAAGATCGGACATTTACCCAGCGGAGCCATCCAGGAGGCCCTGGTGGTAGTTTTAAAACATATTTCCAATTTGACACTCCTCTTATTATAAAATAGTCTAATTATTCCAGATGTAGTGACTTGCTTCTAAGGAACAGATGACAGAAGTGACAATATGTGATGTCCAAGACCAGGTCCTAAAAGGGAAAGCTGCTTTCACCTGTATCTCTGTCACGCTCTCTGGGAGACCTGAATTGACACGTAAGAATTCTGGCCAGGAGGGCAAGCAGGCTTTAAGAGAGCTAACCCAGGGCACAGATGCACAGATTAAAAAAAAAAAAAATCTTTACATAATAGCATAATATATAATAAATAAGTATACTCAAATTCCCTAGGTCATACTTTTCATCCCCATTGACTTACTACTTCAACATAAGAATATGAAAAATAGGTATGCATTTGAAATTATATGTTCAGTACTATTTACTTTTATGCTAAGTAGATGCTGTTATTTAAAAACAAAACAGCCATAAGCCTGATTAGTGAAATTAGAAGTTATTAATAGTAGGACTAACTAAATAAGTACTATGTGTGAGAGAATATAACAGTGTGTTATGACGTTTCTATCTTTTGATGCAGCAATTTATTTGAATTCTTTTTTAAAAGTCTTGGGCTTAAAAGATTTTTTTAAATAAAACGGACTTAAAAATTTTCAAGTCATATTATTGTACATGCTTCAGATATGCAAATGCAAGACTTTTTTTTAAGTTTATTTCTTTATTTTGAGAAAGAGAGAGACAGAGACAGAGAACACGAGCAGGGGAGGGGCAAAGAGAGAGGGAGAGAGAGAATCCCAAGCCCACTCCACACTGTCAGGGCAGAGTCCAAGGGAAGACTTGACTCGCAAACCATGCGATCATGACCTGAGCTGAAATCAAGAGTTGGATACTTAACCGACCGAGCCACCCAGAGGCCCTAAATGCAAGACTTTTTAAAAGGAGAACTCGGGGCGCCTGGGTGGCGCAGTCGGTTAAGCGTCCGACTTCAGCCAGGTCACGATCTCGCGGTCCGTGAGTTCGAGCCCCGCGTCAGGCTCTGGGCTGATGGCTCGGAGCCTGGAGCCTGTTTCCGATTCTGTGTCTCCCTCTCTCTCTGCCCCTCCCCTGTTCATGCTCTGTCTCTCTCTGTCCCAAAAATAAATAAAAAAAAAACGTTGAAAAAAAAATAATAAAAAAAAATAAAATAAAAGGAGAACTCAAATACAGTAGAAATAAGTACATAGATAAAATTCATTAAAAAACGAAATGCATCTTTCTGTCCCATGATAGAGTAGATATTTTTTTTTTTTACTGTTTTCTTTTTCCAGTAACACTTCTGGAACTGCCTGCAGTCTGCAGGGCATCCTTTGTTTCTTTTATGCAGTGGTGAACCTGAATGCAGTCAAAAATAAGATATACTTTAAATAAGTTGTGGCGATGAAAAGTACAGAGAATATGACATTAGAGAATATTGTCGGTAATATTGTAATATGCTTACCACGGTAAGCATTTCATAGTATACAGGATTGTTGAATTACTATGTTGCACACCTGAAGCTAACATTATGTGTCAACTCTACTTCAATAAAAATTTAAAAAGATTTTAATGGGCAATGAAGAATTTATAGATAAAAATACAATTCTTATGGGAGAAAGGTTTGTAATAAAAACAAAACTGAAGAGATTGCAGTTATCCTAGTTCACCTTTTGAATAGAGATCTACAAAACTAAACTACATTTGCATTTTAATAAGGGAAAATTTCTTTTCAATGTTCTCATTTACCAAAAGGAGTCATTGTCTTGGCTGTTTAATTAAAAAGAAGAAAACAAAAGGTAAGATATACTTTGACTTACAGTTCTGTTCTTACCAAGAGCCCACATTGCACTAACGCCTGGTGTCAGTCCAAAGGGATATTAGTCAAGCTCACATCCTCCCAGCAAAGGCATGTAAGCACAGAATACTTAGCAACAGTAGGATTTAGACACTGGTGACCCAATGACACCCATCTCCTCCACAAGTACAGGCTTGTTGTGTGGACCACCTTGCTTTCAGTCAGGTGCTTTGCACTTCATCATCATAAGCCAACTCTATCTAAATTGTCTGTGATTTTTAAACACTCTGAAGCACATTAAATGTCATCACTAATTAAGCCCCTCTCTCTCAAGGCAAACGGTTTGAAAGCACAGAGCTAATTTGAACTTGGAAAGTCAAGGGTAAATCGCAAACAAGTCACAGTTTTAGCAAAGAAATTTGAAAAGGTCCTGTTTAACATGGCTGCCATTTTTTCTGGTGGCACTTCGTGATTAATTAATTTTTTTTTTATTTTTAATTTATTTTTTTTAGTTCTGAGGCAGTCTGATTTCAAAACAAGAATTGTTTGGGTGTTTTTTTTTTTCAGTATAATCGTTTTTGTTGCCACCTATATATAATATCAAACAATCAGGAGATCAGTCAGTTCATCCTTTATGAAGTGCCTTATGACTTCTTCAGGGATCATTAAACAGTTTTGGGGAGGGTTTGGCTGGATCTGTTTTACTATAATCGTTTACCAAACATTCATTCTCAATGTGTTTCCAAACTCCAGTGGACATTCTGTTGGTCTCACACTTTGAGAATCTGATTTTACAGCAGGCCAACATTTTAACATCTTTCTGTGGCCAGCATCAATGACAGCCATCTTGTAGGCATGTGACTCAGGAGGCTGGCTCCTTCTGTTTAGTTTGTTACTTACACAAGATATAAGCAATCTTTTACTTAACATTTTCTACAGTTTTATTAAAATCTTCATAGAAATTTTTTAAAACCCCTTGATTTGAAACCCCATTTTTTAGGGGCGCCTGGGTGGCTCAGTCAGTTAGGCATCCGACTTCAGCTCAGGTCACAATCTGGCAGTCCGTGAGTTCGAGCCCCGCGTCGGGCTCTGGGCTGATGGCTCAGAGCCTGGGGCCTGCTTCCGATTCTGTGTCTCCCTCTCTCTCTGCCCCTCCCCCGTTCATGCTCTGTCTCTCTCTGTCTCAAAAATAAATAAACGTTAAAAAAAAATTTAGAAACCCCATTTTTTAAATCAAAGGAGCAAGGAGGAACAACTTTTGTTTTTGTGATTCAACATGTCCATCTAGAATGTATAATAATATTAGAAATCAAATGAGGATTTTGAGTTTCCAAATTTACATTTGCCTGGCCAGGTGTCTCAACATCATTCATTGACTAGTTCCTCGACAAAAGAGTTAGCTTTTGGTATCTTTCAGGTATTAAACACTCAAAAATCTGGACTACACACCATTAAGTCAGATTTTTATAATATTTACCGGAAGATCACGAAGCATGTAGGACCTTGCCATGTTTCCTTGCCTTTGGTACGTTAGCCTCTTCAGGACTTATCAGCTCTTACTACGATGGATTTATGGACGAAATAAAAGGATTTGAAAAAAGCAAATCAATTGTGGCACAGTCTGCCATGTAATAGAGGTTCCATATTTACGAGTTCTGCTCACTTATTTGAATTTAGAGGAAAGATTTGATGTTTAGAGAAATTGAAAATGATGGTGAATAAGAAATGTTAGTTTATCTCTGGCTTTCGATTTTGTTCCCTCTTTGCTTTTCATGATTATGAGCGTACATACCTAGGTTAGATGTGGCCTGTTCACAAACGACAACCAAAAGCCAGAGATTAAAACATTAAAGTAAAAAAAGACCATGAAATTTATTTCCAAAGCAACTGGTTTATCGTCAGAGAGAATAGCTAGCTAGCAATGTGTTGGTTCAAGTGATGTAATTGTCACTCTCCACAAAGGAATCACCTCTCATTAGACTTAGCCTCATTTCTCGAATAAGACATCATCATAAATATGATATAGGATTCATTTCAAAAGATCAGACCTATTAAATCAGAACTGGAGACTGCTAGAAGATATAATTTTTAAGTACATTAAACACTCTAAAACACATGACCCTCCTTCCCCCAGATACCTCTGAGGAAATGTAATTAAAATGTAGTCTGTTTCGTGGCATTTTTTGAAGGGAAAACTCATCAGATCTTTACAGCATTAGAATATTGCATACCACGAGTGTTTGACTTTATTCCACTGGATTCCACAATAAGTGCAGAGTACTTATCTCTGCTTATAATGGAGAACATGAAATGTGTGAAGGCATGCTTCAAATGATGAAGAAAATGTAAATGCATCGAGTTTAAGGGGAAATAGACTATCTGCTAATTGCTTCAAGAATTGAGTGATTTCGAAGACCTCAGGAGAGGGTTCATTTCTCTGATTTGCATACACTTCGCTCATGCTACCTGGCTTACTACAAATGCCTCGATGATGTGTGTGTGCAGTGTTCCTCATCAACACCAGAGATTGAGAAGGATCCGGTGGCTCTGGGGACCAGAGAGCTTCTTCCTGCTAAAGAAACTGCCCCTCAGTGATAGCCCACCCTTAGGAGAGCAGACTTCATGTTTGATAAATGATCTGGTTGTCTTATAGGCCCTTGTTCCTATTATCCTTATTTTTTTTTTTATTCGCCGAAAACTAATGGGTTTAATTTTCATGGTGATTCCGGAGAACTTATTGGTTAATGTAACACTTTTATACACCTGTAGAGACTCTCTCTTTGTCTAATTAAAAGGGTAGGAAAAGAACCGATGTTATTGTTTTTATTTCCTTCCAGAGCTTTTAAAACCTGGTAGTGTAAAACATGGAGGACTCTTAAAACCACAACAATCAAATGCAAAGATGGCTTGTAGCCTGCCTTTTACGCAGGTGGAGCGCAAGAACTCCCTAGAGGGAGGTGAACGGGGCTAGAAAGCAAAGGGTGGGAAGAAATGTACAAAGAGGAGGAGGGAAATGGTGAGCGTGCGTCTGTAGAGCATGGGGACAGAGGAGAGCTGCTGAGAAGGGAATATAATGAAGATGGAGAAGAAATTAAAAGACAGGGAAGAAATGGGGACAGAAACGGTATAAAGCAGAAGAATGGCAAGTTAATGGAAGAGGGGAGTGAATTAAAGGAAGAAGAGAAAGAACTAAAAAGGAAGAGATATGTAATTTATAATATGATATGGGTTGTGCATTATAGTAAACCACTAAAACAAAAAAGCCAACACAACCCTCCATGATGTGCCCCATTTTAAGTATAGAGACTACAATAAAAATCAGACCATCAGAGCATGCATTCTGACGCATGATTTTCTGAACTTCATCAACCTGTGCTTCCACATTGAGAAGATTAGCAATGCTTAAGATTAAAGTACTCTTTCCACTCTTCCCATAGCGGACAGAAAATATTTTGAAACAATGCCTCAAAGTAGCAGCTTCTAGATATACATGAGGGTAATCAAAATGTTAGGATTTTTCATTTGTCTTGAGTACACAACCATGATTTGAACCAGGGTAAAGCGTTGAAAAGCATGCCAAGGATAAAATGCACTTTAAAAATTTTTTAAATTCATAAGGTTAACTTTCAGAGAAATCTGTTCAATATGAATGTAAAAATGAATAAAATATAAGGTCATAGGCAAATCACCCTGTTTTCCTGAACCTTGATCATATAATAGAAGTTACATTTGTTACTGAAATGTGAATGAAGATGGAATTCAAGATAAGATATTAATCATAATTAGAATAACTATGACAGGTCGGTGGTGACAAATACTTAACAAGTAGTAAGAATGCTTATTCATAACAAACCTCTTAATTCATTAAATTCTTCATTAAAAGGGCAACCTCTTAATACGTTCAACATAAAGTTGGTATAACATGCTATTTGCATTTTCTCTCTTTTTATTTCCATTTTCGGGGTGTATTGTTAACAAATTGAGATAAATCATTTAAAACATATAATGACTTGGAGATAGTCGCATGATAATTCCCCAAGCAATTGCGCGGTTATAAGTTGTCAGTGTGCATATTAATTTATCATGCCCACCAGCCTCATCTTCATTGATTTGCTACTAGCTGTTAGAAAAACAGATTAAGAAGCACATGCTGTCCTTCTCTGAAAGTTTCATTGAGGCACAAGGAGGGCAAACACTGCTTTCCAATTAGAATCCTGCTGTTTGCAGGGACTTGACAATGACTAATTACAGTCCTAAATGACTTAATATGTTTGAATGCATGATTATTTATAAATACATTTTAGGATCTGCATAAAATAATCATGCCTGTTTTAAACATAAAAGGCTACTTTTTTTGTGCGATGGGCCAAGACCTGTTGAACACCTGAGGTCAAAGGAAAAAAGATGTTTTAAAGTTAACGATAGAACTTGGCCTACGCATCCACCACCTTGTAAAAGGAAAGACAAAAAAAAAAAGTGAGTTGTTTATGCGAAGGAAGTTGTAAGAGGATAAACGTTAGGTTTAAATCTCAGCCCTACTGACAATAAAACTTACCACCATAGGATGTTTGGAGGAGCTCATGGTTCTTAAAACATGTAATTACCTTCTTAGCATTGGCGTGAGAATGAACAGATTAAAAACATGTACAGCATAGCACGTTGACCAGTGCATGGGACAGAGTAAGCCCTCAATAAGTTTTCATTTTTATTGTTATTCTGTACCAGAATGACAGTAGCAGTCGTTAGGATATGGCAGGTCTGGCTGGAGAAGAATTTGTGGATATATAAGTGATTTGGGGAGTTTTGAAACATTTTAGGGAATTCATTTGCTCATCAGTCATTCACTGCTAAGCTTCTATGAGTCAGGCACCATGCTGGGAATGCAAAATAAGATGGGCCCCATGCGCAACCATTGAACTGGGTTCGGTTGCACTTGTACATCACGTAGACGATGAAAACAGAGTAAAGTGAACTTCTGAGTTGTTTGTCAATAAACTACCTTGGACTTTAAAATATTTGAAATAGGAGCACCTGGGTGGCTCAGTCAGTTAAGCATCTGACTCTTGATTTCGGCTCAGGTTATGATCTCATGGTTTCATGTCGGGCTCTGTGCACTGGCCATGCGGAGCCTGCTTAGGATTCTGTCTCTCTCTCTCTCTCTCTGCCCCTCCCCCACTCAAGCTCTTTCTGTCTAAAATTAATAAATAAACTTTAAAAATAAAATCAATAATTGAAATATATATGAATGGAGAAACTATTATGTTAAACATCATGTTTGCACACCAAGGTTTAGCAAATGTTAACTTTGCTTCTATTTTTCATATATCTCTCTGGAGACACCCCTACAGGAGTCCCCACTGATTTCCCACCTGCTGGCATCCAGGCCTTCATGTAACCCCCTCCCCTTGAATGCACATAGGACTTGTGACCTGCTTCCAACAAACAGTATGGCAATGGTGATGGGGTAAACCTCCAATGATTATGTTACATCAGACTCCATTCTAGCAGACTCAAGTGAGTGATTCTCCTTGCCACATGGCAAGGAGCCTGAGTCAGCTTCTAGGATCTGAAAGTGGCCCCAGCCAACAGCTAGCAAAATGAGGGGACCCTCAGTCATGGCTCCATATGGAAATAAATTCTGGTGACACCAGAATGAGGTTGGAAGCAGAATCTTCCTCAGTTGAGCCTCCAAATGAGAATACGGCCCATCTGACACCTTGAACGGTCTTGTGAAACCCTGAATGGACGACCGGATAAACCATGCCGAAACTCCTAATCTACGGAAACTGTGACTTGTTGAATTTGTGTTGTCTTAAGACGCTAAGTTTGTGGTAATTTGTTACATAGCAATAGGAAACTAATAGAACTAGTGATGTTACAAATGCCTTTAAAAAACAATATGATTCTCAACCTGGCTACAAATTGAAAGCAATTTGGAACTGCAAGAGTTATTTGGTACATCCCTCTTGCCTTTAAAAGGGAAAAAGATTTAAATAATTCTCGGAGAAATTTATCAGTATCGTGACAAAGAGCCTAACACCTTTCCAAGGAATGTTTCAACTACTTAATAAGTCATGCTGATAAAGATTTTCATGATATCTCATCTACAGAGTTAGAACCCATTTCATTATATTCTTGGTCTTTCTTTAACCATACAAAATAGCTGTTTTCTAGTCTAGAAACTATATTCTGGAGTTATTATCAAAATAGCTGTTTTCTAGTCTAGAAACTATATTCTGGAGTTATTATCAATCATTTTGTCCTCTAGAATTAAGAATTCTGATTATTTTAGTATTTCCTTTTCCTTTTCGTTATGATTTATTTATTTTTTTATCATCTTTCCCATTTTTCTCTGGAACTTTCTATACTGGATATATTCTCTTGCTCTTACAGATTCAGTCATCCTTCTCCATTATACTAGTCTGGGCCCCAGAATTTGACTTGTATGGACCACAGTAATGGGCGGCCTTTTCCACGAATAACCATTTTAATTTCTTTAACTCTTTGTTTTAATATTTGTCTTTAGGTACATCTATTGACAGCCTATAAATTTTGATTCACTTGCACACCCTGTCCCCATACACATATACTTCTATTCCTCTATCTAAACAAATTATATATAACCCTGTTTTATTAAATAAATATTCTGTTTACATGATCATAACTACATGAAAATTGTTCACAGTGGAGTACATCAAATACTGTGATTACCTTTCCTATGTCGCACACTTTTCCCCCTAGACTTAATGATTGCACCATTTTCTGTGCATATTTTGTTCATTCCTATGAATCAATTACCAGTTCATCTCCAAAGTTTCTTTTTTTTGAATGTTTATTTATTTTTGAGAGAGAGTGCACAAGATGGGGAGGGGCAAGAGAGGGGCAGACAGAAGCAGGCTCTGCACTGACAGCAGAGAGCTCAACGCGGGGCTCAAACTCACAAACCATGAGAACATGACCTGAGCCGAAGTCGGATGCTAACTGACTGAGCCACCCAGGCTCCCCCTTCCACAAACTTCTAAAGGAATAAAAAAATCTCTTGATATGCCCAAATATATCAATATATATAGTTATCTTTTTTTTCCCCCTGAAATATATCCCTTCTGGAGCTTACTTTCTTTCTGCTCCACTCAGGACTGCTGCACAGTTGTAATCCTGAGAATCTTCTTCCACCATCATTCTGAAGATCCCCTTTACCTTTCTATGTCTTATATCCTCCTTTTTTTTGATCCTATACTCATTGTTTGTTGGTTTGCTTTCTTCTTGTAGTGGCAAAAATCCTCTAAGAGCTTTCTGAGAAAGAATGCATGAGAATAAATTTGGGGAACACTTAGTATCAGTAACCCTCTCACCAGATGGATAGTTTCTCTGGGTATTGAAATCTAAACTGGAGGCCATTTTTCCTCAGGATTTTGAAGGCATTCCTCCATTGTCTTCTAGTTTCCAATGTTGCAGTGTAAAATTCAATGACATTCTAATAATTTATCCTTTGTGAGGTGTTTTTGTTTGGTTACATTCAACAGCTTTCAGAATTTCCTTTTTCCGGTGTACTGAAATTTCACAATTATGTGTTTGAGGGGGAATAGGTGGCTCTTTTTTCATTTGCTGTGATAAACCTTCAATAGACTTTTCAATCTGGACTTATGTTCTTCAGTTCTAGGAATTTAAAAATGTATTTCTTTGATGATTTTATCACATATTTTTTCTCTGTTCTTTCAAGAACCTCCTCAAAATTATGTAGGGGCACCTGGGTGACTCAGTCAGTTAAACATCTGACTTAAGCTCGGATCATGATGTTGTGGTTTGTGAGTTCGAACCCCACATCGGGCTCTCTGCTGTCAGTGCAGAGCCGGCTTCAGATCCTCTGTCTCCCTGTCTCTGCCCCTTCCCTGCTCTCTCTGTCTCTCAAAAATAAACATAAAAAATAAAAATTAAAAAAATTATGTAAATATTGGACCACATAGACTGATGCTTTTTTTCTTTACTCTCTTTGTTTTACCATCTAGAATATTTCCTTCGATTTACCTTCAAACTCTTTGAGTTTTTAATCTCTCCCAGGTTCTTAATTTTAATATTCTTACTGACAGAATGCTTTGCTTTGTTCTTGTTTCATAAAAGGAATATCCTTTATTTCTCTGAGGAAAATAATTATGGAGTTCTTCTAATACTCTTTTGCCAGAGGATTTTTTTTATGCCCTCTGATTTCTTTTTATCTATTTCCTTTTATTTTAGTATCTGGCTTCAACTTGGAGGCTCTCCTCAAATGTCTGATGATCTCTCACTGTCCAGACTGAGGCTCTAAAATGGTAATTATAGGGGCACCTGGATAGCTCAGTTGGCTAAGCATCTGACTCTTGGTTCCAGCCCAGGTCATGATCTCACCTTTTGTGAGTTCAAGCCCCACATCAGGCTCTGTGCTGTCAGCTCAGAGCCCACTTTGGATCCTCTGTCCACCTCTGCCCCTCCCCTACTCACCCGTGTTCTCTTCTGTTTTCTCTCTCAAAAATAATAAACATTTTTAAAAAGAAAATATAAAATGATAATTGTAATTTCTCTGTGGATGTGTGGGGCCTGGGGTTTCTCTGACCAGTGATCAGGATTTGGCCAGATTTGACTCCCAAGTATCAGTAGATGTTAAGCTTTTTCCCTTGGTCTGGTCTGTTTCCTCAGACAAAAACTCGCCAGCATTCTGTATTGGGGAAGATATCTGTATGCCAGCATTCACAAATCTAGCATGAGAAAGGGATTAAGGAGTTTTATTCTCTATGTCAAGTTTCTCTTGATCCCTCTGTTTTCTTTTTTTAAATTGTTTTAAGTTTATTTATTTATTTTGAGAGAGACAGAGACAGCGCCAGTGGGGGAGAGGCAGAGAGAGAGGATCCCAAGCAGGCTCCGTGCTGCCAGTGCAGAGCCCTATGTGGGGCCTGAACTTACAAAGCCATGAGATCACGACATGAGCCGAAACCAAGAGTCGAATGCTTAACTGACTGAGCCACTCAGGCACCCCTAAATTTTTTTTAATGTTTCTTTATTTTTGAAGGAGAGAGAGAGACAGAGCATGAGCAGGGGAGGGGCAGAGAGAGAGACACACACACAGAATCCGAAACAGGCTCCAGTCTCTGAGCTGTCAGCACAGAGCCCCACGCGGGGCTCGAACTCACAGACCGCGAGATCATGACCTGAGCCGAAGTCGGACGCTCAACTGACTGAGCCCCCCAGGGGCCCCTTGATCCCTGTTATTCCTACTCACAGTTGGCCTTGATATTCCTGGTCCAGAGCTTTTCTGATTCAAGCTCCTTGCTGTAAAACATGCTGCCTTCAGCCAGGATGGCAGAGGAATAGCTGTGTGGCTACCGGGCCAGAGTAAACGAGGTGATAAGTGAAAGGAAGGGAGTCTAAATCAGCCCCGCCCAACAGAAAATAATTTGTACCACAAGTGTGAGCCTCATAAGTAATTTTAAGTGTCCTGTCCACATTTTTGAAAAGTTTTAAAATAAAGTGAATTGATTTTATCAACATTATACATTTGACCCGGTGTATAAAAAAATATTGTCATCTCAATATGGAATCAGTATAAAAATATCAATGAGATATTCAGTCTTCTCTTTGTTGTGTCGTTCACATTTTCAAGACTTACATCTCAGTTTGGGCGATTTCAAGTGAGGCTAGTGGCGACGGTAACAAGCAGTCTGGTTTTAAGGGATATGAAGTAAAACTATAAAACATGCAGGAAAAACAGGATAAAATGTGCAACACTGAGATTCATAAAGCTTTCTTAGGTAGGCGACATGAAGCAAAGAACAAAAGAGAAAAAAATTTATGGAAATGGACCTCATCAAAATGAAAAACCTCTGCTCCCCAAAAGACACAGTTAAAGGAAATGAAACTCCTTGACCAAGGGCTTGTTTCCAGAATATGCAAAGAACTCTCACAACTCAATAAGAAGACACACAATCCAATTAGATGTTCCTATCGCCCGATCTTTCCAGAGTTCCATGCTGGGCTTTGCCTGCTCTGGGGAGGTTCCATTCCTATGAGTTTAGATTTCAGTCCTTCTCTGGTATCTATCCTCTTTTTAGCACCAGTGTCTATCCTGTCTTCAATTTCAAACAACTTCTCTCTTCTATCTTTTCCCTCTTGTTCTCTTTGCTCTTGTGAGTTTGTGCATTCTTTACTCTTTTACTATCATTTTCTAGAGATACCAAGAAGTGGTAAGATAAATACACATGTTCACTTTATCATATGTAACTGGAATTCTTATCTTAGACGCAGCTTTAACAACATATTGTAAATGTATTTATTTATTTTTGTCTCACTGCCTGTTTCCCAAACAGATTATGAACTTCTCAAAAGCAGTGATGTTATTTTATTTTTCTTTCTATCGTCAATACTCAGCACTGAGGGGCTATGTGACAAATATTTGTTGATTGAATGAATGAATGTCCATTTTATATGCACATATTTATCATCCCTTCTCCCTCTAAAATATAGATTCCATGAGAGCAGGGATCTTGTTCACCATAGAATCCCTGTGGTCTAAAACAGTGCCTGTTCACAGTCGGGGCTAAAATGTTGCTGAAGGATGAATAAATGAATGAGTGAGTTTATACAACTTTATAAGCTTGAGCACATATTTAATTTTTTCTATTTTACCATTTTATTTAATTAGCAGGAATATACACACCATAAATAATATACTTGAGAGGCTTAATTATATCTATTCATGTAATTTGCTGCTCAATGTCTATGGTTGGATTTATGTGCATTGTTAGCTTGACTATTCAGAAATTATTGTGGTACCCTCAGTGACACTCGCAAGTAGTCAATCCAATCAGTTCATTAACGTGATTCAAATGATTAGACATCAACTGGTCAAGGAGTCATAATTCAATCATTATGAAAATCAAAAGAAGAAAGAAAAAGAAAGGACAAAAGGATTCATATAGACATGGCCTTAGTTAGTTTGTGGTATTCGTTAGGCATTGAAAGCCATATACTTACTTAAGCCACTTAGGTGCTATTGTAGTACTTACCACAGTATAATGGAACACATCTTATCTCTGCTCTACTAAGTTTATTCATCTAATTGTTATAAATAATTTCCCCCCAGAATGCAAACTGGTGCAGCCATTCTGGATAACAGTCTAGAGGTTCCTCAAGAAGTTAAAAAAGAACTACCTGGGGTGCCTGGGTGGCTCAATCAGTTAAGCATCTGCTTCAGCTCGGGTCATGATCTCAACAGGTCGGGAGTTCAAGCCCCGCATCAGGTTCTGTGCTGACAGCTCAGAACATGGAGGCCTGCTTCACATTCTGTGTCTCTCTCTCTGCCCCTTCCCTACTTGTGCTCTCTCTCTCAAAAATAAATAAATAAACATTAAAAATATTTAAAAGAATAGAACTACCCTACAACTCAGTAATCACACTGCTAAGTATTTATACAAAGAGTACAAACATTAATTCAAAGGGATACATGCACCCCGATATTTATAGCAGCATTATTTACAATAGCCCAACTGCCCATCAACTGATGAATGGATAAAGAAGATGTATATATATACTGGAAAACAATGACATCTGGCCATTCGAAATGATGTGGATGGAGCTAGAGAGTATTATGCTAAGTGAAATAAGTCAGATTAAAAGACAAGTACCATACTTCACCTATATGTGGAATTTAAGAAACCAAACAAATGAACTTAGGGGGAAAAAAGAGAGGGAAGCCAAGAAACAGACTCTTAACCACAGAGAACAAACTGATAGTTGCCAGAGGGGGGGTGGGTGGGAGGGATAGCTGAAATAGGTGATGGGGATTAAGATGAGCAGTTGCCGTGATGAACACCCAGTGTTGTATGTAAGTGTCGAATCACTAAATTCTACACCCAAAACTAACACATACGCTGTATGTTAACTAACTGGAATTTAAATAAAAATCCCACCTCCTCCAACAGCTTTCTGCAAGATCCCACCATGATTTTCTTCTCAGGCGGATGGGAAAAATACTCAACTGTTGCAAGTTTACATTTCATCTCATTCAGTTCAATCTCTTTTGCAAACCAAAACCTTTCCATTTCATTTATTTGCATATACAAATGCCCTTCCACCAGAAAAGATTTTTTTTAATCCTTAATTTATTTTGAGAGACAGAGCACATGTGAGTGGGGGAGGGGCAGAGAGAGGGGGACAGAGGATCTGAAGCAGGCTCTGTGCTGACAGCAGAGAGCCCGATGTAGGGCTCGGACTCACAAACTATGAGATCATGACCCGAGCCAAAGTCAGATGCTTAACAAACTGAACCACCCAGGTGCCCCAGATTTTTGATGATTTAAATATTGCCATTTCACACTCACTTAAAAATTCCTACTTTTTTCTTAATATGACTGGAATCATGGATACAAATATAAATAAAACACTTAGAGTAATACCATTCCAACAACAAAGATCTTCAGAATTTTGCAATCTTAAATTAATGTACACCTGATTAGCACATATTAAGCTCTAAAACCTCAGTAAGGTGAACTGGCCTGGGAGGTCATGATAACTAAGTTTAAAGTTATAGAGTTGTGTTGGTTTGTTTTTCCTAAGAAGCAGTTGAGAAACCAGTAACGTAGAATTAAAAAAAAAAAAAAAATGATCAGTTATCTTAGGAACTCATTAGGATGTTTCACAGGTTCCCCAAACTATGCTTCTCATGGCTTTGGAAACTGTTCTTCTTCTTTATGGAATGATTCCTTCAATCTCAAACTAAAGTTCTTGCTGAATTTGACTGTAAGATTGTATAAAAAAAAATTTGATGAATTACATTCAAAGAATAAGTTACGCATTAAGAACTGTCTTTAAGAATGCTCATTCTGTTTTTAAAAAAATTTTTTTAACATTTATTTATTTTTGAGACAGGGAGAGACAGAGCATGAACAGGGGAGGGTCAGAGAGAGGGAGACACAGAATCCGAAGCAGGCTCCAGGCTCTGAGCTGTCAGCACAGAGCCCGACACGGGGCTCGAACTCACGGACCGCGAGATCATGACCTGAGCTGAAGTCGGACGCTTAACTGACTAAGCCACCCAGGCGCCCCAAGAATGCTCATTCTTTAAAAATGTTTATCTATTTTGGGGTGCCTGGGTGGCTCAGTCAGCTGAGCGTCCGACTTCGGCTCGGGTCATGATCTAACCGTGAGTTCGAGCCCCGTGTCGGGCTCTGTGCTGACAGCTCAGAGCCTGGAGCCTGCTTGGGATTCTGTGTCTCCCTCTCTCTCTGCCCCTCCCCTGCTCACGGTCTGTCTCTCCCTCTGTCTCAAAAATAAATAAACATAAAAAAAATTTAAAAATGTTTATCTATTTTGAGAGAGAGAGGAGTAGGGGAGAAGCAGAGAGAGAGAGGGAGAGAGAAAATCCCAAGCAGACTCCACACAGCTAGTGCAGAGCCCATCGCAGGGCTCAATCCTATGAATCCTGAGATCACGACCTGAGCCAAAACTGAGAGTCGGTCGCTTAAGGCCAGGTGCCCCAAGAATGCTTATTTTAAAACAAAGGTGATTTATAATCTCACAATAGCATATATCCCACAATTTTGTCTTTGTTAGAAAGTGGCTCAAATTTGGCTGGGCACAGCTTGTATCTCTGAAGTGCTGCATTATCAAATCTAGGTACTTAAAGTGTAAACTTTACTGGTAATTTCTAGTAAATAAGAAAGCCTTCTGTCTAGAACGCTTTCCTTTAGTCTAGGGAGCCATGCTGCATTTCTGGTTTTTTTCTCTTTCCACGATTAGTTAAATCTCAGTTTCTTCTTTCAAAGGGGAAGTTTTGGGTTTTTAAAACTTCACTATGTGACTTCAAGAAGCTGAAGTAGAAATGTGGGTTTTCCTCTGGTTGAAGGGGGAGAACCTAGAGCTTATAAATGTCACAGGTATTTCCAATAAATTGGAGGTCATCAGGAAAGATGTTAGGATAATAAATCTAGCCTCTAAGTATACACTCCCTTTACCCAGCGGGGAGCCTCCTGGGATCATTTGTCTGCTGTTCATTATCTTGTCTGCATTATTCAACAGCTCTGTTCTTGCTCAATGGGCTTCAGAGAGCTTTTAACAGCTGCAGGAACCTCCAATTTTTACTTAAGTTCTCTTTCTCTTTGTAATAGAAAAACAAAACAAAGCACCTCGAAGAATAGGAAAAGAAAGAAAACCTGTCTTTGATGCCCAGGATTTACCTACATAATTGAACCCAGGTCACAACTGAGATTGCTTATTTATTTCACATTTAACTGTATCAATGTTGCAATGTAATATTTGGATGCTAAAAGAGAAGGCTTACATTTAAATACTAACAATAGGAGGGTTTAAAAAAAATCCCAAGCCATCTAAATTGTATGACGAAATGACAAAAAAACCATTTAATTCCTCAGAGATGCTAAGGTTAGCTCTATTTTAAGAAAAACGCTCTTTTGTATTTGACACACCAAAAAAGTTGCATTTTGTTTTGTTTTGTTTTGTTTTTAATTACCAAAAAATCTACTACAGGATCAAAAGAGAGAATAAGCTTTGGAGGAAGGGAGGAGCCAGTTTATTAACTAGCCCAGATAAGAACCTCTGCATTTGAGTTGTTTCAATCAGGACATACTTAGCTACTCTTGGGTAAGCTGGTTCTCAGGAAGATTGACATTATTTATGATGATGATCTGATTTAACAGGACTTTCTTGAATCTAACCAACCTACAGCTGTTGTGCTAACATAAAGTATGATATTGTATTTATCAACCGGGTGATGGATAAAGTGAAACAGTTTTTTTGCCATGACCAGAAGCAGGACACCGACTTGAAAATAAAATTTCCTGATGAGAAGAACTGCTAAAAATGCTTAGAAGGAATGGGCAGAGCAAGGATTACACCTCCAAAGAAGTTAATGGGCCAGCTTCAGGGACTTCGCAAATGCTGACTATTTAACCGAAGTTTTGTGAGATTCAGAGGACTCATGAGTATTTTCTTTAAAAAAATTTTTTTAATGTTTTATTTTATTTTTGAGAGAGAGTTGGGGGGGGGGTGGTGGAGAGAGCAGGGAGACACAGATCTTAAAGCAGGGTCCAAGCTCCGCGCTGTCAGCGCAGAGCCTGACTTGGGGCTCAAACCCACTAACTGCGAGATTGTGACCTGAACTGAAGTTGGACGCTTAACCGATTGAGCCACCCAGGCACCCCCTCGTGAGTATTTTCTGATCAAGACTATGAAGACCCACTATGATCAATGTGTACTGGTCCCAGTATCTAAAGTAAGGAATATAAAATGGCTAAGGTGAATGGAAAGATTTAAACAAAACAGCACTTAAAAATAAATCTAGTTCATGTCATTCATAAGGAATTATTTAGTTATCCAATAGTAATGTGATTTCCAATCAAAACTACATGATCTGTCTTTTTTTCGAGAAAGGCTGTGCTTTGGACTAAAATGTGTTCAGGGTGGCAGTGGAAGGAAGGGATACTTGTAGACAAAATAAAGACATTTAAACTTGCTCCTGTGGCCCCGAGATTCTCTGATCTGCAGCAAGAGAATAAGGTCTGCAGAGGTGACAGTCCATGCCCAGAATGGAATGTCTTGATCTATGTATAATAACAAGGGACTGCAATTTCCTAGCATTAGATCACCATATTAAAAGCCAAGGGAGCTTTTCAGCACCACCATTTGATCAGATTAAGATCCTTAGTGTTGTACAAAACACAGCTCGTTAGCCACCCAAAGTCTGAAAGCATCTCTGAAGTGGCATAGAAATGCTAAGTAGTCTCAGACACCTGGACAATGCCCGACATCCCAGTAGAAACCAAGGACCTCCTCAATTATCAAGATATTTGTTACCGGGGGAAACCTAGATAATAAGCTGACTCTGTGATTGGGAAATATGTAAATAAATACCTGAAACTTTTATGCAAACCCTTGGTGCGCTTTTAGCTGGGCCTCCCAAAGCACATTAATTACTATGAAAGCAAATATGACTTTTGTCATTTGCTCGATAAGCTGTAAGAACAGCAGCGAAACAAAACTGTAGCAGCGATCCACTGCCACTCAAAATTATTTTCTGAATTATTAAACGCCCCAAATCTGAAGCTGCTTTCTTAAACTATCAGAATTCAGGAGGTAAAAGTAACATTTGCTCCGGAATATCAGGTCCAATTTTGCATTCGCTTTATGTATGAATTCCTTTTCGTAGTCAACCTCGCGATTCAGGGAATGCTTCTCATCATTACCATCCTATGGTATGCAGTCAGTGCATAATGGAAGTTTTGTTTTTTTTTTTAACGGGGCACCATTAAAGCTGCTCCAGCTTTACCAAGCGGGCACCCAGATTGACTTTGTGAAAATAACTCTAATGTTTTGTTTTTGTTTTGAATTTCGCCACTGCTAGAGTGAAGTCTCTGGTTTCAACCGTCAGGAAAAAGATGTCATTCACCAGTAAGTGTTCCTGGCTGATTTCCCTATTATTTGCCAACCATGACAATTTCTGCAACAATAAGGAAAAAACGGACTCTCCCCAATGTGGTGTTTATACCCTGAGTCTCTTTTATTTTTTTTTATTTTTTTATTTTTTTATTTTTCTTTTTTATAAAGTATTTTTTTAACGTTTATTTATTTTTGAGACAGAGAGAAACAGAGCATGAACGGGGGAGGGTCAGATAGAGGGAGACACAGAATCTGAAACAGGCTCCAGGCTCTGAGCTGTCAGCACAGAGCCCGACGCGGGGCTCGAACTCACGGACCGCGAGATCGTGACCTGAGCCGAAGTCGGCCGCTTAACCGACTGAGCCACCCAGGCGCCCCCCTGAGTCTCTTTTAAAAACCTTCCAACGTAAGTAGAGCTCGGATATAATTTGAGAGACAAGAAGGCAGTCGACTCACATAAAGTGATAGAAAATTCTAATCACTCGTTATCACAGTGTCCATGGCTGTTTTCGGAGTCAACGCCAGGATAGTGTAGTTGCTACAGACACCATCTGGCCTGCGAAGCCTAAAATATGAAATGACTGCAGTTCAGGTCATGATCTCGTAGTTCATGAGTTCAAGCCCCACATCAGGCTCCCTACTGTCAGTATGTCAGCGTGGAGCCCACTTCTGATCCTCTGTCCCCCTCTCTGTGCCCCTCCCCCGCTTGTGCTCGCCCCCAAAATAAGTATTTTTTTAAAATACTTCAAAAAATAAAATATTTACTCTCTAGCTCTTTACAGAAAGAGGGGCTAGGCTCTATACTAAAGGTAATACGTATTTTATTCTATTTAAACAGCTATGGTTCCAAAACATTCTAGAAATTGAATTCGTTCCTCACCATTTTAATCATTTGTGCATTCATTTCACTTAGAGGAGTTTCTTCCTCTCAAAGAAATAAATTGCCACCCTCAAAAGTTTCCGAAATTTGCGACTGCTAGAATAGTAGCACAAAGATTAGCACTTTTCTTTTCCTTATTTCTTGTCTTTGAAAAAATCCTCTCTTTCTATCTCTCTAAATGTTATACACGCGACCTC
This sequence comes from Lynx canadensis, assembly GCF_007474595.2. Taxonomy (NCBI): domain Eukaryota; kingdom Metazoa; phylum Chordata; class Mammalia; order Carnivora; family Felidae; genus Lynx; species Lynx canadensis. The sequence goes on from NC_044315.2 coordinate 18,630,297, forward strand.
TATAATAGTCGGGAAATTCCACAGCCCTTAGAAATGAATAAAAAACACTAGCTTTTTCTCAGCCAGTGCCAAGAATCCTACGATATATATACTTTCCCACACAGGGTTGACAAACTTGGCCGCTGAAGCAGCTGTAAAAATGGAAATGCAATCACAGAAGGAGTTATCAGCCTTATGAATTGAGGCGCCTTGACTCTACTTGACATTCATTCTCAATTACCAAGTTCAGGCTTCTTGCCTTCATTGAGCAGCACTACAGAGCACCTCACATAAATGAGTGGATTCTGGGCAGCCATGATGCTGTCAGTTGTGTGCTTCACTTCTTCAGAGGACTCGGGTCAGCCAACAAAGCTCTGAGCATTAAATTATTTCTGACAGCAGCCACGGGCTATTAGAATGTAACCCGCCTCTCTGTTTCAGATGTTTATCTTTGAAGAAACCACTCACATCTTTATTGCAATCGTAAAGTCTGTTGCAATGATAAAAAAAAAAAAAAAAAAAAGACATTTAACCTGTTCCTACACTCTGGAGTAGAGCTCTGGATGTATTAATTGCCTTCGTTCACACTTTATCCACACCTAAGTTACAAGGTAAGAGTTGTAGAGAGTTCAAAAGGGAGGAGAGTTTTATGGAATCAACAGGACAGGAGGCTAGATGTGTCAGATAACTTCTCTCCCCAAGAATATGGATGGAGATGAGTAGGGAAAGTCATACTTTATCCAGACATGCATGTTTTTGCTGCAAAGTATTTACAGTAACCTCATGAATTAAAAGATAAAGAAATATCTATGGCTTCTCTAGACTTTGACATTTCATAAAACTGTAAAGTGTTAGAACCCAAAGGAATTTGTATGTTAGATATTTAACTTTTTCTTGAGTATCTAATATACACCAGACAATGCACTAAACAAATACATAGATAACTTCCTATTGGGTTCAGTGCTATTAAGGAAGGAATATAGTAATTTGAGGTCTAGTGGAAATGGTCTGCATCAGGTTAGGGGATCAGTAAGTGTCAAGCAAGCTTTCTCTAAGGAAAGGGATTTTAAACTCAGTTGATGTCAGGAAGGAAAAATGTTCCATGGCCAAATGGCCAATTCCCTTTGGGAAGGAATATAGTCCTTTCAGGTGAGGGAACAGGTCAATAAGGTTTAGAGATATAATCCGGAAATTTTGATTCCATCAACATGAATAATATTCCACTTCCCAGGAAGGCATACTGATTAAAATTGAGATTTTAATTTTTAAGAAGGAAGTGTGTTATGAGCTAAATTATTTAATTTGTAATTGTGCACTAGGTTCGCTAAATCGTGTGGTTAGTAGAAAAAAATTAAAGTTCTGGAAAGTACACGACATGAAATCAACAAAATGTGTTCGTTATCTGAATTTTCTCAGCTTTTTAGTATTATCCTAGTCATAGCAGGAGATTATAAGGTATGGGGATAGAAATTCCTATCTGTGCCCACATCACCATGACTAAGATCCTTTCATTCTAGAAACCGTTTGCCTAGGAAAGTGCTCAAGAAGACCCACCAGTTCTAGGGCCATGTTGCAACCTCATTTCCTATAAAACCATATATGACAGAACGTATTTCTTTCATTTATGTAGAGCTCTGATAAATAAATCACTAAGGAAAGGGCCAGAAACCCAATGAGAAAAAGTGAATAAAAGATGTAAACAGGCAGTTTACAAGAAATGCAAGTAGCCTTGAACATGAAAAGATGTTCCACCCCTGCTCTCAGTGAAAGTAAGTCAAATTAAATCATATGAAGATACCATTGTCAATGGCTCAATTAGCAAAGGTGAACACACTTGATAATGTTTCATTATGACAACACTAAAAGGGTTTGGGGGACTTTCACATTTAATGTTGATGAGAGTACAAACTGGTACTCTCTATGTGTGGGGAGATTTACAACATGGATCCAAATGAAAATTCACATCTCTTGACTGAGCGGTCTCCACTCTAAAAGTTTATCTTACTGCTATCTCTCCACTTATAAAAGAAAGAGTAATTTTGAAGATACGATGGTAGCATTGTTTGTTAAAGAAATAAGAAGTGGAAGCAGCCAAATTGCTCATCAATTGGGTTCTGAATAAATAAAATACACCATCTGGGTGATGAAATACTATGCAGCCATTAAAAGAATAAGGTAGATGTAGCCCTATTTGTTGATATGAAAGGACAATCAACATACGGTAAATGCAAAAGGCAAAGGACAATATGAATAGTAAAACTCATTTTCCTAAAGGTAACCAACTACGTGTGTGTGTGTGTGTGTGTGTGTGTGTGTTATGGCCTGAATTTTGTTCCCCCAAACTCATATATTGAAACCTTAACCTCTAATACCTCAGAATATGACTATATTTGGAGATAGGACCTTTAAAAGGGTAATTAAGTTAAAATGAGGCCGTTAGGGTGGGCCCTAATCCAACCCTTCTGATGTCTTTATAAAAAGAGGAGATTAGGACACGCAGAGAAGCACGAGAGATGCACAGGCACAAAGGAAACAGTGTGAGGACACAGCGAGAGGCCATCTGTGAGCCAAGGAGAGAGGCCACAGGAGAAACCAAACCTGCTGATACCTTAATCTTGGACTTTTAGCCGTCAGAACTTTAACAAAAGAACTTCCTGTTGTTTAAGCCCCCCAGTCTGTGGTTCTTTGTTATGGCAGCCCTAGCAAACTAAGACAACAGGTACATGCATATATGCAAATGACACGTTTCTGGATGTATGTCCGAGAAATATTGGTAATCTTTACCTTTGGAGAGGGTGACTAGAGATCTGAGATGGAAAAGAGACTAACTTTTGTACTGCTTTAACTTTTACCATGTATACTGACATGGTGGGTTTGAGAATTTCAGGGCTGATCAAGGAAAAGCCAAGACCACGAGACGGTATTACTACACATCATGCTTTATTGGGCAGCACTAAATGGGCTTGCATGAGAGAGGAAGTCTCTCACAGAAGAGACCTTCCAGAAATGTAGGTCTACTAACCAAAAGGGAAAGAGGGTCGGAGAATTCTCAGGGGACCGGGGAATTAGAGAGGGGACTCACATGTCCAGGCAATGTTACCCATCAGCAAGGTAGGGAGCCTCTGGGTCAGAGAGCTCTGAAGGGCGGCAGCAGTCTGTGGTCTTTTATGGTTGAAGGGTTTGTCTTACGCTATTGCTAGCAGATTCTGGATGTCGTTTTGTGGGGCATGCAAAGCAACTGGCTCTAAATGGCTAAAAATTGGTTTATTTGGATTATACTTAAAGCAATTAGATGTGTAAAAAACTGATCTTGGCATCAGCAGGCTTTGAGCTCACAGTCCAAGACTACTGCAAAGAAGTAAACTTTATAGGGGCTAATATACAGGAGCCATCTTTAACCCATTTATACATCATCACCGCCATCATCATCATCATCATCATCATCAAATATTTAGTAGGAAAAACAAGATCTGTCCAGGTAGATGTTTCACCCTCTGAAGAATAAGATATCAGGCATTTTTCTCTCTACTGTCCTCCACTAGGAGACCTCACCCCAAAGATTTCCATGATCCATTCATTAAACAGCTACCTCCTCCCTTATTCTGATTCCTTCCATGCCATGTTTTTGTTTGTTTGTTTGTTTGTTTGTTTGTTTTTTACCTAAAGCTGACAAGCTGGTATGTCCTGAATAGCAGGATTTTACCTCTCCTGGGAATTCTTTCACATTTCCTTAAAGTGAATTGATACACAGTCATTGGTAATATTTCAGAGCCAATATGTCTAGAGAAGAAAATGCTATCTGAGATATTTAGGTTATTCCTACAAATAGAATGGCTGCCTTCCCAAGCAGCAGAATTACCCCCAACTAAGGCTTGGTGAGGAATATAGGACAGTGAAATCTTGCATGGTATAATTTGACTAAACATCCTCTAAGGTTAATTAAAAAAAAAAAATCATTCTATGATCTAGTGCAAGTGGGTATTGGAAAAGCCCAAAATGAGAAAGATCAATGAGAGCTGATACAGTAAAGAGAGGGAATTTTCATAGAACTGTCAGGACTTGAGCTAAGTCTTCAATGATGGACAGCCTTTGTATAAAAAAGCAGACAAGTTTGTAGGCAAGAGAGATATAGGATCATAATGCCAAGTTCCCACTCCCAGCAGGGTGAACCTGGCAAGGGCATCCACCCCAAGAGCTTCTACCAAAGAGCAAGGTCCAAGACCAGCTAAGAGGTCAAGACAGAGTTCTTACTCATAGATAGGGGCCACGGCAAAAGAATGAGGGGGGAGGGGGTGTGAGTGATCGCTTGGAGGGAAATCAGAGTTAGACCTAGAGGAGCAGATAAACTTTTCTGGTCTTGAGCAACGCTTACTAAAGTGCAAACAATCTTTGTGAAGACTTTGCCTGAGCTGCTGACCATTTATTTAAATAGCATAAATTCCTGGTGATTTTCAAGCCTATGCAAAGCTTAAAAGTAATATAAAACTTCTTTATCTGTATCCAAAACCCTAGAGAATCTATAGCTGACATGCCAACAAAATATCATAGGTGAGGCCAAATGGCCTAGGAGACTAATTGAAACTCCATTGTGACACAGTGGAGCAGAGAGCATTGCAGAAAGAAAAGTGAAATAGAAATGGGGGCAAAATACCAAAACTCAATAGGATTAATAAAACATCACCACTATTTGTAAATGTTCAGTCAATTATAATCAGCCCTGGAAATGTTTAACATAGGAAATGTATGCCTTTGCTCTGAGCCTTGTGACGATATATATGGCTCATACTTCTCACTTCACTGAACACAAATATGATTATTACAATGAAAAGAAGAGAATTTACCATACATTTGGCAGTTTCAAACATCATTTATAACTCACAGGGACAGATTATTGATTAAGTCGATGTATATCATCTGAAATCTCCATCACTTAGAGTTCAGTTACTGGACTTGTTAAGTGATATTAAACTAAGAAAAACAAAATTTCCAGTTGTGTCTATAACAAAGAAATAAAATACATTAAGATGTCATTAATGACTATTAAGATATCAAGGGTTCTCTTGTGCTATACAATTTACTGTGTGTTTCCCAAATTATTATTTCATTGTTTGAATATTTTTTTTTTAAATTTTTTTTTCAACGTTTATTTATTTTTGGGACAGAGAGAGACAGAGCAGGAACGGGGGAGGGGCAGAGAGAGAGGGAGACACAGAATCGGAAACAGGCTCCAGGCTCTGAGCCATCAGCCCAGAGCCTGACGCGGGGCTTGAACTCACGGACCGCGAGATCGTGACCTGGCTGAAGTCGGACGCTTAACCGACTGCGCCACCCAGGCGCCCCACATTGTTTGAATATTTTTATAGATATAGAAAATAAGACTCAGAGGGATTATTTGGCAAAGTTAGAACTGTAACCTATGCCTTCTTTTCTAAACCAAATGTGTTGTCCATCAAATTATGTTGATGTCCAAAAAAGCATAGTTCCCTCCAGCGTGTTTCTAAAAGCATACTTTCACTTATATCCAGCATGGGTGTTCAAGCCCTGATACTCAAGTGTGACAGGGTCTGTTCTGCTTTTTGATGATTTTTAAAATATTTTAAATATTACCCTTCTTCTATCCAAACCTATTCAGGACCAAGTTTCCAAGATTATCAAGAATACAGAGAATAAATACATTCTGAAGATTAATTACATAATATAAACATTAGTCAAGTGACTGTTACTGATTTTTTGTTTAATGAATGTTAGACATAACTGCTGAATTACTGAATAAGCATTGGACTTTAGCCACTGTTTAGCTTTATTACACAAGAATTTTTCATTGAGACGGCAATAAAATAGCAGGATGAACAAAATATAATCCCCAAAATAAAGAGTAGCTATTTTCATTGGATTCTATATGTAAGCCTGCAACCATTTTTTAGGTTGTGCTTTATTCACTTTACATGGTTATGAATATATCCTTGTCTCTACATAGTTTTTCTAATCATATTTCAATGGCTGTATACTATGTTCATGGATATAGTTTAACTATGGCATTATCACTTTAAGGTTAAAAGTAATGGGGGCGTCTGGGTAGCACACTTGGTTAAGCGTCCAATCTTGATCGCAGCTCAAGTCATGACCTCACAGTTCATCAATTTGAGCCCCTCATCAGGCTCTGCACTGATGGTGTGGAGTCTACTTGGGATTCTGTCTTTCCTCTCTGCCCCTCCCCCACTTGTTTGTGAGCCCTCTCTCTCTCTCTCTCTCTCTCTTTCTCTCTCTCTCTCAAAATAAATAAATAAACTTAAAAAGAAATTTTTTTTAAAGTTAAATGTAATGGTAATAATTTCTTTGGTAAGCTTTAGGTATTTGAACTTAAATGATACAAGCCACTAATTTTTTTTTTTCAGTCAGTTATTATTGTAATGATTTAGGCTCTTGAAGTCATTGTAATCCTAAGATATGAACTAACTTAATTCAACTTGGAAAATGTGAACATGTACCTTAAAGGTACAAATTAATTTCAGAATAAATACCAGATGATTTTGATTTGTTTAACATAAAATTTATATCAATATGTTTTGTGTTTCTTTGGGGATATTTCCTCATTATTTTTGTGAGAAATAAAGGGAAAAAAACAACTTTGGTAAATTAGAATGTAGCGAGTTTGGAATAAAAAGAATGGAATCCTGTTTATGATCATTATGTTGTTAGGATGTGCGATAATTGTAACATATCTGAAAACACCATTTGGATATTTATGCTATCCTGGTTGTTGTGTTTCTTTTTTTTTTTTTTTGAAAAAATTTTTAAATTTTTCTTTAATCTTTGTTTATTTTTGAGAGAGAGAGAGAGCTGGGGAGGGCAGAGAGAGAGAGAGAAACACAGAATCCAAAGAAGGCTTCAGGCTCTGGGCTGTCAGCACAGAGCCCGACGCGGGGCTCGAACTCATGAACCACGAGATCATGAACTGAGCTGAAGTCAGACACTTAACTGAATGAACCACTCAGGTGCCCCTATCCTGGTTGTTTAATACTTGATTGCCACCCCTGCTTCAGACCATACAACAGCGTGATTTCATTTGAGGTCAAATCCCATGTGAGCACAGTTGACTGAAGCAAATTTTCATCTCACCAAAACATAACACATTTGCCAGCCTGTGCATGCCAACACAGATGATTTAGGGTATAACTGACTGCGACTGGCACTTACTCAAGCTGTGACATTTTCTGTTAGCAATTGGGTAGTATATGGAAAGCCAGTGGAACAATTACATGTTATGGAAGACAACTGGATTTTGGAAAAGAAGGAAATAGAAAACAAGCCAGGTCTTCCACTTCAAACAGGTAGTGAGGAAGCTACAACACTGGCCATCTTCCCTTCTTCCAACACTCTTCCTGTGACTGTCAGGGAAAGAGAGAACACTGACTTGACCAATATAGGATGAAAGCGTTTGGAGTCTTCTGTTTAGAGAATGCAAATGAAACAAAAAGAATGTTAATTAAAAGGACCTAGAAACCACCAAAAATTAAAGGAAGATGGAAAATGATATTGACAAAATATCATTCAATTGGCAAATCGAGGAGAGAGAGAAAAATCAGAAGGTGAGTGGAAGAAAAAGGAATGAAAGGAATAAGGTAGGAGAGGGGGAAACAGTTCTTAAAAAATTGACCAGGGGCATGTGGGAAAATACTAAGCAAAATAAAAAAGCTGCAGCATGAATACATTATTTTATGTGCTTCCTGTCTCTAATAATTAAATAAATGCAAAATAATGTAACAATGATGCATCATTTTGCCTAGCCCATTAGCAAAAATTTAAAAGAATATTATTATCTAGTTTGGGCAAGGAGATGGGAAAACATTCTCCTACACTAGTGATTTATTGTTTTATTTATTTATAAATAAATAAACTGTATGAAGCTAATGGAGAAAACCTTATTAACATATTCATACTCACTGAGTCAACAATTCCCTTTACTGGGGAGACACTTATACAAGTGTGAAAAGATGTATGCATACCGATATCCCCTGCAGAATTGTTTATGAATATGAAAAGTTGGGTGGGAAAATCTGTGTATGAGTAGGGCACTAGTTAAATAAATTATTGTATATCCCTATAGTGAAATGCTATATATGAATCTCAAAGCATTAAGAAAACCTTATAAGGGTGCCTGGATGGCTCAATCAGTTGAGGTTCAGGCTCTGATTTTGGCTCAAGTCATGATCCCAGGGACGTGGAATCGAGCCCCGCATCAGGCTCTGTGCTGTCAGCATAAGAGAGGGAGCTCTCTGTCCCTCTCTCTCTGCCCCTCCCCCCTCTCAAAATAAATACATGAACTTAAAAAAAGAGAAAATCTTATATTAATGTATTAGATTAATGTATTAGATGAAGATGCCTGTAGTATTAGCAGCTTTAGGGTAGCAGTTATTGTATTACTCATAACAACCATAATAAAAAGTTAATATTTACTGACTATTTTGCATGTTGTACTAAGCCTTTTTATAAGCATTATCCAATAATTTTCACAAGAACTTTATGCTGTGAGGTAGTATTTTTACCTGCATTTGACAGGCAAGAAGACTTGAGACTCAGAGAAATTAAATAATTGCCCCAAGGAGTCTAGAAAGGGCCAATTCTAGGTCCTGAACCCAGATAAACGTGGCTCCCAAGAATGGACTCTTACTCTGGATTCCAAAAGCATAGTTTGATAGTCATTTTTTAAAGAAAAAAGTAATCTAGTAAATACAGACAGAAAAAAAAATCAGAGTCTTCACTAGACTGTTGGTATTCTTTATCTGCTGTGGAGGCAATTATGGAATTAGGTTACATTCCTTTTTATTTCTGCAATGTTAATACCTTTATAATGACATATATTGTTTCGTACCAAGAAGAAAATCAGTAAAATTAATAAATTGCTCGCTTTCTGAAAGTTAATTGCAAAGCAGTACTCTAAAATTATTGAAGATGTCTTTCATCAATGTTCTCAGAACTTCCTAATCAAGGATTCCCAAATCCCAGTCCATGAACTGAACACATCACAATCACCTTAGGAGTATTTTATTGCATATACCAGTTTCTTGGCCCCAAATGCCTCATCCTATCCAGTTCAGTACATCTGGGATGGGACTCTGGAATTTACATTTTTTAAAAGCTCCCCAGGTGATTCTGATACCCAGCCAGGTTTGGGAATCACTGTCTAAGAGAATATGATTTATGTAGATCAAAAGAGAAAAGAGAGAAAGTGGACCATATGGTATGTTAACTCTTTCTTTAATTTCATTTTAGAGGTGACTTCACAGAGAAAGGATTTCTAAATCATTGGTATACATAATTCAGAAGATACCTATTCCCAAAAATGTGGCAACAGCTTTGGCCATCTGAAATATGACAATAATTCAAATTTATCATGGAATAGAGGAAGGGAAGATGTTTGGAATGTTCTGTAACTGAGTAATTAATCAGTGTGGCATTAGAGCACAGATAGGCATCTAGACCCACAGAGCGTAGCATAGAGCACAGAAACACATCCAAGTGTATAGGATGCATGGGCAGTGAGCTATTTCTATGGGGGAAAATTAGTATTAACAATAAACAGAATGCTTGAGGCTTGTGGGGTATGCAGATTTCTTTTTAAAGAGGGATAGCTTTTTTACAACCCCCACCCCCCGCCCAAATTCTTCTACTTCTCCAACTGCTTACAGTCGATTGACTTCAGCTTCTCTCAAAGTTTATGCACTTAGGTTTGAGAGACATAGAGATTGTGAAAGCAGGGGAGGGGCAGAGAGAGAGGAGGACAGAGGATCTATAGAGGGCTCTGTGCTAGCAGCAGACTGCCCGATAGAAGGCTCAATGTCAGGAACCGTGAGACCACGACCTGAGCTGAAGTCCAACAAGCCACCCAAATGTACCACCCCCCATCAGCTCCCTTTAAACACTAGTGTTTCCTGGAGTTCTTTCCTTGGTTGCCTGCCATTTTCTTCACTCTGTGTGCCCTTGTGGGCCAGCTGCTCATCCATTCTCATGACTTTGACTACCAAGGACAAAAGGATATTCCAAATCTATTCTATTCTTTCCAGTGGAAGCTTCCGTTTTAAATGCCAGAGCCATACTTCTAATATTTAACGGATCTGCAAGGCACCTTCCACTTAACACACCCACTCATTATCATCTGTCACTGTGTCTTCTACTATAATCACAAACTCGGTTAATAAAATTACCACCCAACCAGTCTTCCAAGGTAGAAATTTGTGAGCGTTACTTAACTCTGCCTTCTTCCTATCAAGTGACCGCAAAGTCCTGTAATTTATCCCTCGAAATTATCTTTTGACATCTCTCCATCCTATGACCCCCGCCTTAGTCCCAGTCCTCAGCATGCTTGCCTCTAGACTGCAAGTCTCCTGTCTAGTGTCCCTTCCTTCCCTCTCTCCAGTGTTTTCACCATATTCCCATGGAGAGTAGTTTGCCTTAAAATAAAAGTGGGGGGAAAAACCCATGCCTGCTACTCCCCTTCTAAAAGGACTGGTAGTTGCAGAAGTCTACATAATGAAGTTCAGATTCCTTGCTTGGCAAATGACAATAATAAGGGCAATATGGTATATTGAGTCCCTATTTTACATATGAACCAAATGAGGCCCCAAGAGGTTATCTTCCCCAAGGTGACAGAACTCCTTACGTGGCAGAGCTGGGATTTCCTTCTAGGCTGGCTCCAACTCTGCGGCCCATGTTTGATTCCAGTCTCTTTCTTGACCTAATCCCTCTGTGTGCGCATCTGTCCCCTCAAATAAGCTGTGAAATCCCCAGGACAGGAAAGATGTCTTCTTCATTTCTGATCCCCAGTGTCTAACACTGTGGCACAGGATAGGTGCTTAACATATGCTTGTTAAAAAAAAAAAAAAAAAGGATCAAGGGACAGAGAAAGAAAGGAAGGAACTGAAGGAACTAGTGAAGATGTTTTAAGAAGAACATGATGCCGGGGCACCTGGGTGGCTCAGTCGGTTAAGCGTCTGACTTCAGTTCAGGTCATGGCCTCGTGGTTTGTGAGTTTGAGCCCTGCCTTGGGCTGTGTGCTGACAGCTCAGAACCTAGAACCTGCTTTGGATTCTGTGTCTCCCCCTTCTCTCTTTGTCCCTTGCCCACTCACACACACTCTCTCTCTCAAAAAGAAATAAACATTGGGGCGCCTGGGTGGCTCAGTCAGTTAAGTGTCTGCCTCTAGCTCAGGTCATGGTCTCATGGTTCGTGGGTTTGAGCCCCACATCGGGCTCTGTGCTGACAGCTCAGAGCCTGGAGCCTGCTTGGGATTCTGTGTCTCCCTCTGTCTCTGCCCGTCCCCCACTCATGCTGTCTCTCTCTCTCTCTCTTTCTCTCAAAAATGAATAAACATTAAAAAAGAACATGATGCTGTTTTATTTTTTTACTTTAGTTTTATTATTTTTTAATATGAACTTTATTGTCAAATTGGTTTCCATACAACGCCCAGTGCTCATCCCAACAGGTGCCCTCCTCAGTGCCCACCACCCACTTTCCCCTCCCTCCCACCCCCCAACAACCCTCAGTTTATTCTCAGTTGTTAAGAGTCTCTTATGGTTTGGCTCCCTCCCTCTCTAACTTTTTTTTATCCGCTTCGCCTCCCCATGGTCTTCTGTTAAGTTTCTCAGGATCCACCTAAGAGCGAAAACTTAGGGTATCTGTCTGTCTCTGTATGACTTATTTCATTTAGCATAACACTCTCCAGCCCCGTCCACGTTGCTACAAAAGGCCAGATTTCCTTGTTTCTCACTGCCACGTAGTATTCCATTGTGTATATAAACCACAATTTCTTTATCCATTCATCCATTGATGGACATTTAGGCTCTTTCCATAGTTTGGCTATGGTTGAAAGTGCTGCTATCAACATTGGGGTCCAAGTGCCCCTATGCGTCAGCACTCCTGTATCCCTTGGGTAAATTCCTAGCAGTGCTATTGCTGGGTCATAGGGTAGATCTATTTTTAACTTTTTGAGGAACCTCCACACTGTTTTCCAGAGTGGCTGCACCAGTTTGCATCCCCAGCAGCAGTGCAAGAGGGTTCCCGTTTCTCCACATCCTCGCCAGCACATGATGCTGCTTTAAATATCTGAAGAAGTGACGTGTAGAAATGATTTTATCCTTCCTGTAGAATAATGTATGCTCTAACCTGAACTCCATGAATGAGTTCAGGGAAGCATGTTTCTATGATAACAGTCCATACCATTAATAAATCTCACAAAGCCTTCGGTGACCCCAAATAAAAATGTTTAGAACTATTTCTCCAGAGGAGAACCAGTGAGCAGATGTTACTGGGAAGCCAGTTTCAGATCTCTGCAAAAAAGGAAATTTACAACAAGGAGAGCTGTTTGAAAATAAAATCTTTACAGCATAATGTCAAAAGCTCTGGATCAATGGAAACCATCAGGCAAAGGCCAGATAAACATGTCCAAAGATACAGAGAAAGGAATCCATAGAATTCTGGGAGGGCTGAAAGGTACTCTAGGAAAATTTCCACACTCGACCTCTGGGATTCTGTAATTCTAAGGTGCAACCCATAACACATTTATCAGTTCTTTTTTAACTTTGCAAAGATTTTGATTATTTTTAGAGGCATCACAGCATCTTTCTCAGTCTGTTACCTTCCCAGGTACTCCCCTTTAAGGATCATCTTCGAGTTTCTTTGCATTTCTTAATAAACGTAAAAACTCATGTGTAAATCCTGTTGACATCTGCAGGCACTGGTAATTCCTATTTTTCAAGTCAGATAGCCTCCTTAGTCCATTATGAAGCCGGATTGCTCGTTTGCCATGTAGGTCCATAGGTTATTGAGATGTTAGTTTACATTATATCAAACTTCGAAGCATTAACTGCAAAAATAATTGTTCTGCCGGCCAAATCCCCTTGAATGCCTGAATTACTTTATTGAGTGTGGTTTTCCTTTCTCCTCAAAGACATTCTTTATTCCATCCTCACTGTTGACATAACAAAAATGGAAAAATATTTACCTTGCTCCTCTTCAACAGATGACATCACAAAAAAGTCAATTTAATGACACGTAGGAGATTTTCTCAGTAACTTTTCCTACGTTTTTCTCATTACTTGCAAGTCCAGGTGATTGAAAGGATGCAGTGAATTTAAAAGAAGATAGATTTCGCCAAAGGTGGGAGTTATTCATAAAATAATAACAGTAAATATTTACCATTTTGTTTATGCCCTGAAGTCATTGTATTCTACTTAGCAACATTAATATATATTCTTTTATGAAAAATATCCCTCAGAGTCAAGATTGAATAAGTAATCCTTTTTAGTGGTATGTATTAAAGGTTATATCCCTGTGTTACCAAGGAATAAATTAAGACCTTTGCTCCACTATTTCAAACAGTTGGACTTTTGTGATGACCCTTTCAAAAGGATACATGAGGTATGAAATGGACTGCCTTCTTGCTTTTCAGTGTGAGGAGTCACAGTTGAGGCAAATGTAAATGACTTTCATTGTTTTCGACGACACAAGTCAAAGAAAATGCATGGGAAAAAACCCATTTATTCTGAAGGTTAACTAGTGCCCAAATCTGGTCAATATTTGCTGCCATCTGCTGGTCAAAAGAGAAAGTTGCAAGGAATGGAGAAACGCGTAGAGGGAATTTGATCTGTTACTGAGATGCATTTCTATAGGGTAGGAAGGGATTAATTATCCAGAATTATGCTTGTAAAAATATACTGTACACCCCAGCTTCAGAGCCAGTCCCTTCTCAGTGGCAGAGGGGAGATAACGGCCAGGTGGCTCACGGGCTGCCTGCCCACAGGGTATAAGCATTTGCTCTGGTCCACGAATCTGGTCGCCGGCACCGTCCTTTCAAGCTCCTCCTGCCTCACCTTCAGGCAAAGCAATAAAGCCCGTTTCCCACTGCGCGGCACGACATTTCCTAAAACGTTGCCGCAAGGAAAACTGGCTTTTCTTGATCAGAGATTGCAAACGAGGTTAGATACATATTTATGTGGGTGTTGATTTTAAAATAAGGAAAATTCACATAAAAGTCTGGATTGCCAGCTCCTTCTGGAAAATTCTACCCTGTTCCCCTATGGCTGGGGCATACTAGGTGAGGGGCCTGCTCATCACAGGGACACTACTTCCTGTTATCTCCCCGCGCAGGAGCCTGAAGGTCAGAGGTCACTTATTATTCTCGCTATATACATCCTCTCTCTCTCTCTCTCTCTCTCTGTGTATACACACACACACACACACACACACACACGATCACATATGTGGTTAAAAGTGGATACTTTTAACCTATAGGATATTTTAACCTACTGGTTGCCCTCTCTTGCATCAGTTAGTAACGGATACCTATATTATCAGGGATGTCACGGACTTGACTCAAACTTCTGCTTCCCCTTTCCTCTTGCAGATAGTTATCACCGTTGAGATGTGTATCAAAGCTTATGGGCCAGTCTTCCGGGAACTTTTTTTCAAGATGGCCGACGGCACTACAAGAAAATCACTTTTTTTGCCTTTCCACCTTCCTTTTTTTTTCTACAGCAGACAAGTTGGCAGGAGCTTCAGCAGCTAGCTTGGATCCTGAGTAAACACGAGGCTGGAGGTCAGGGGCTCCACATAATGAAGGAAAAAGATGGCACAAACTTAAATCTCTGATAACCACAGAGCTACCTACCATCCCAGCTCTGGACTGTCCCCAGTAGGCTTCTTTTACTGGAGGGAAAAATCAAACTTGATCTTGTTTAAGCCACTTATTTGAGTTTTCTATCAAAAGCAGCTAAACTTGATATGTCGTATCTTTAACAAAACTGGGCCAATGAGAGAGAGACTGAGAAGGCTGTGTGTTTCAAGCAATATAGGAGATTCTAATACTTGGTATCTGAGTGTTCTAATCAGCTGGGTTTACTGGGTAAAAGGAACAGAAAGGGTATGGATATCAGTTTAATAAAGTCCTCCTGGGTGAATGCCATTGGCTTCCTTGGGGCAGGTGCTGTCTTAGGTCCTTTTGCTGGAAAACAGTTTGAGGTGGAGATTTGCATGCAGGAGGGAAGGAAACAGGATTAGGCAGAGGAGCTGAGCTGCAGAGCAGTCCCAACAGAGTGCTCAGGATCTGTTGAAAAGTTCTGGAGCTGAGGCAGCCTTGCATGTGTTATGCTGTGTCATGACAAGGGAGCTGAGTCTTTTTATCCCCGCATTAGCCAGTCACTGGATGTGAGCTGCCCCTGGAGGGGAGGCCTGAACTTACAGGCGGAAACACCGTCCTGCCCAGGGCAGTGCTCAGAGTGGGGCTCAGTTGTGAACCATCCGCAACTATTAGAAGTTGAGGGAATGAATGAATCTTGGTCCTGAGAGGAAGCAGATAGGTACCTTACAGCATCCTTCTGGCTATTTACATATTAGGGTGTAATTTATGTATTCTAAATTTTGCATAGTATTCTTACCATTATTTCATTTCTTAATAAGTTGGGACTAACAACACTTCTGACCCTTCACTGTGTGCTCTTGGATCAAAGATAGGGCAGGTTTCCACCATGACTAGGATCAGTGGCTGTGAACAGCCAGGCTGAGTAATAATTCATTGTATTCACCCTGTTAGGGGAAGAGAGTATTGCCTATAAGAGTGGATAAACAAAACTTATTGTAAGTACTGTGTTTGGAGGGGCAGGTGTTCAGGCAGATAGATACCAGTAATGTAAAGCAACCAGGGACAACGGAGCAGATCTTTTCTCATGGCCCTGCTGCCTCCTTGAAGTTTCCGTAAGACCTTCCTAATCCTTGACAGGTCCCTTACCTCCCATCAGTGGTGGCTGGCATGGCACCCCTCTGGCTGTCTTTGCAAAGCTCTCAGCTGCTCTGCCGACCTGCTGCCCTAATGATTCTGGTATCAAGATAAAAATCACTATTGACTTTCATTAGTTTTGAGATCAGAGCGAACAGAAGTAGCTTGTTTTTAAAGCAAGGTGAGCTTGCCCACCATATCGGTGTTAATTACAGATCCATGTGAGTGCATTGACTTAACAGGGGAGCAACTGAACATATCTGTGGTTTCCACTGATCCCACAGCAACGCTCTTTAATTGCTTGCATAGACTGATGGCTTCTGTAATGCTGAAAGTAAACCTTTAAAGTAGATCATTGGGGAAAATAGAAATTTCAAGATTGAAGAGGAAATTATGATCGAATTCACCGTGATTAAGTACCCAGTTTCTTACACAGTATTGAAAAGGGAAATTTCAAAATTATTCATTTATTAAAATATGTAAATACACACAGTATACATATAATTCAATCCTTTACAATGATTGGGTTCTAGTAAGACTGAAAAATAAACGCAGTTAAATAGAGTTCCTTTTTACAAACTGGGTGCAAACACTTTCTCAAATTTACATGATTTTGAATGAAATTCTTGAGAAAGGAATATCCAGATTGGTTAAGATATATGTAAATCATCATAACTCTGACAGCATGTTTTATCTTTATTGGTTCTTTTTAGTACACATATAGCAATGTATAAAAGTTAAATGTGTGGAGCGCCTGGGTGGCTCAGTCAATTACGTGTCCAACTCTTGATTTTGGCTCAGGTCAGGATCTCACAGTTCATGGGACTGAGCCCCAAATGGGCTCTGTGCTCACAGCGCAAAGCCTGCTTGAGATTCTCTCTCTCCCTCTCTCTCTCTGCCCTCATGCTCTCTCTCTCAAAATAGATAAACTTAAAAAAAAAAAGTTAAATGTACAAGGATTCCTAATTTTATAATACATCAATTGCATGTCTCTTCTGCCTAAGTGTAGTCAAGATAATATACTTCATACTGGAAAACAGTATGGAGGTTCCTCAAAAAATTAAAAATAGAACTACCCTGACCCAGCAATTACACTACTAGGTATTTATCCAAAGGATACAAAAATGCTTATTCAAAGGGGCACACGCACCCCAGTGTTTATAGTAGCACTGTTGACAATAGCCAAGGTATAAAAGAGCCCAAATATCCATCAACTGATGAATGGATAAAGATGTGGTATATATATTTAATGGAATATTACTTGGCGATGAAAAAGAATGAAATCTTGCCATGTGCAATGACATAGATGGAACCAGAGTGTATTATGCTAAGCGAAATAAGTCAGAAAAAAGACAAATAGCATATGATCTCACTCATATGTGGAATTTAAGATACAAAACAGACGAACCTAAGGGAGGGGAACCAAAAACAATATAAAAACAGAGAGGGAGACAAACCGTAAGAGACTCTTAAATTCAGAGAACAAAC
This sequence comes from Lynx canadensis, assembly GCF_007474595.2. Lineage (NCBI taxonomy): Eukaryota > Metazoa > Chordata > Mammalia > Carnivora > Felidae > Lynx > Lynx canadensis. Next base: position 18,647,533 of record NC_044315.2, read on the forward strand.
TGAAGGTTGCTGGTGGGGTGCTGGGAGGGGGGAAGTGCTAAAGGATGAGGGGCATTAAGGAGGACACTGGCTGGGATGAGCACTGGGTGTTATATGTAAGGGATGAATCACTAAATTCTGGTCCTAAGAATAAATAAATAAATATATTTTGATTAAAGAAAAGATAATATACTTCATAGAATTGAGTGAAGGGGTGCCTGAGTGGCTCCTTTGGTTCAGTGTCTGACTGTTGATTTCAGCTCAGGTCTGACTGTGTAGAGTCTGCTTGGGATTCTCTCTCCTTCTGTCTCTGTCCCTACCCCACTGCGTGCTCTCTCTCTCTCTCTCTCTCTCTCTCTCAAAATAAATAATTTTTTTTTAAAGAATTGAGTGAAAATGCTCCCTGAGACTGTGAGTTGAACACTGAACACCCAGACGTTTCTCCTACATAGCTGTGGTGGCAATATGTATTTGTGGAATGAATAATGGATGGGTGGTGAAATCAGCAACATGGGGACCAATACACTTTGAGACATCTCATAGGGCTCGGATCATAGGAGTGGCTGTGCAAGCATGAAGCCCGGATGGCTAACGAGACAGCCGAATAAAAGGCAGAGTACAAGGGACTGAAATGAGTACCAGGAAAGCTCAAGGCATCGGGAAGGTTTTCTTTTTTCAGGGATAAAAAACCTTAGCCCCAAAGGATAGTCCCTTGAATATTTCTGAGAGATATATTCACCAAGCCAGACTTAAAAAAATCATTTAATCTAGAGGTGCCTGAGTGGGCTCAGTTAAGCTCTGAACCTCAAGACAGAGCTTGTTTTCATTTCTCCCCAGGTCCCTGACTTTTACATCCAAAATGATTTAACTTTTTTTTTTTAACATTTATTTATTTGTGTGTGTGTGTGTGTGTGTGTGAGAGAGAGAGAGAGAGAGCGCGCCAGGGAGGGGCAGAGAGAGAGAGACACACAGAATCTGAAACAGGCTCCAGGCTCTGAGCTGTCAGCACAGAGCCTGATGCAGGGTTCAAACTCACCATGAGATCATGACCTGGGCCAAAGTCAGAGGCTGAACTGACTGAGCCACCCAGGCGCCCCAGTGATTTCTTAACTTTGAAGGCAGGTTTTCCCCCCTGTCTGGGCAGGATCTTTCACTGATGGAATTCCAGTGTATCCTTTTGTGTTTCCTTTGGTGGGGATCAATCCCCTCCTGCCCTTCTACCCACTCATAATACAACTTCTATCCACATTAGCTGGTTTTGTTGTCTGTAATGTTGAAGAATGCCCCAATCTGGCCGACCATCTTGTGTGAAAATGGTATGGCAGAGATCCTTATTTATTTCTGTTTCGCACAAACCAAATCAACCCATATCCCCTTCTGTGGAGCCTTCCTGATTACCCCAAAAGTCGTAGGTGTTCCTTCTCCTAGGCTTCTGTTTCACAATTTGCATGCATCCATCATGGCCATGCACATGTTGTGACATAATTGCTTGTGTGCCTACCTCCACGTAGACTCGGTGCTTCTTGAAGGAAAAGTGTGTCTGTATTATTGATGTATAACTTAACACAATTGGTTCTTGGTAAATATTCATTAAAAGTAGAGATTAGTCTAGTTTACTAGCTCTCTGAGGATCTGGGGACCTCAATATACCTGGCAGTAATAGCAGGAAGATTGGATATGTGCAACCTATCCTCAGGAGAATATATGTTAACTAACATTTATAGAAGTCAATAAGTTTTTTTTTTTCCCCACCGAAACACTTCTGTATTCTTTTCAAGATCATCTTTCCTCACTCTGCCATACAACTCACATTTCCTTACTTTAGAACAAACTATATGAGATCACTAATAATCAACTATTTCTTACCTAGGAAACCCAACACTATCATATGGCTCAACCTAATAGCATCAGGGAAGATAGAAGGCATAAACCCATCAATGCGTCTAACAGCTCCAGAGGTATCATTAAATCTTTTCATGAGCTTTGGTATCTTCTGACATTTAGAACCTTCCCCTTAGAACTGAAAAGTTTCCAGGGCGCCTGGGTGGCTCAGTCAGTTGAGCGTCCAACTTTGGCTCAGGTCATGATCTCAAGGTTCCTGGGTTGGAGCCCTGTGTCAGGCTCTGTGTTGACTGCTTGCTCAGAGCCTGGAGGCTGCTTCAGATTCTGTGTCTCCTCTCTCTACCCCTCCCCTGCTTGTGTTCTGTCTCACTCTGTCTCTCAAAAATAAATAAATGTTAAAAAAAAAAGAAAGAAAGAAAGAACGAACGAACTGAAAAGTTTCCAGGGCGCCTGGGTGGCTCAGTTGGTTAAGCATCTGACCGCAGCTCAGGTTATGGCCTCAGGGTTCGTGGGTTCAAGCCCCACATTGGGTCTGTGCTGACAGCTCAGAGCCTGGAGGCTACTTCAGATTCTGCTTGCTTGTTCTCTCTCAAAAATAAATAAACATTAAAAATTAAAAAAAAAAAAAAGAACGGAAAGGTTTCCATATGACTCTGGTTTCCTCGCCATCTTTGCACCAAAAATATCACTTGGGTTTCCTCCTTTATGTAAAATATCAGTAGGTCAGCAAGATTACAAAGCAGAAAGAAGAATGGTAAAATATTCTAAAACAAAGAAAAATGAAGATGAACACTTGGATTTAACAGATAGGAAACTGGGTGATGTCAGAAGACTGTTACGGTTGTAATCTGGTAAACACAGGTGGGAGGAACACTAATATTGTGACATAGTAAAATAAAACTTTGTAAAAAACAAAAGAATGAAAAGCATATGTGTATGCATGAGTGTGCATATATTTCAATTTTGTATTTTATAACTTTTGACAAGTATAATTTATTTTACAATGAACTTTATGGTCAAAAAAAGGGAAGGAAAGAAGGAAAAAGGAAGAAGAAGAAAGGATCTGTTTGTCTAAAAGAAATTAACCATTCATTCATTTGTGTGTAATGGAACAGAGCAGCGGCGAGGATGCACCAAGAGAAAACTGTCAACAATTCCACTGCCCTCCCTGAAGTGAGCAGGTTGATAGTGGCGAAGTCAAGAATGGTAATATCAAGTTCCTGGCTCACTCATGTACCTCAAAGACACATTCCTGTCACCAGAAACTACATCCTGCAGACAACAGCAGGCAAAGCAAGGGGTAGGTGACAAGGGTTCAACATGAGGGACTGTGGCAAACAAATTACTTCAGAGAGAACTGGAGCCACCCAGGATCCTGCCATGGGTAGGGGGGCAATGATGTGCTGGGATATAGTGATTCAGCAGGAGAGGGCTCGGTTGCCATTACAACCTACATCCTACAACACGGCTGTGTCCATGCTCTGGGAAGGAGGAAAATGAAGACGCCTGAGTTACATGTGCAAATCTATTAGAGAAATCAGAAACCTCCTGCTTTGATTTCATTTGGTGGTCTTCTGAAATATTGCAAACACTTTGAGAACTAAATCATGACTACAAAGCCTTCATTAAGGAATCTACAAAGATATGATGATCATTTTTGAAATTGTAGCACTCTATTTATAAAGATAGAAGATTTAGAAGGATGGAAGTATAGCACACTCTCCTGGCTCATGTGTGTATCAGAACAATGTGAATAAACCCCACTTGTTTCTTAATTTACAAGATTTTTTTTCTCTCTTTCTCTTTTCTTTCTCATTTTCAAGTATTTTTTCCCCTGATTACAAAATATATACATGCCAATTGATATAAATTTAATTATTAAAAAAAAAACTAAACAAGGATTCAAAAATTATCCCTAATTCTACCACCTGGAGTCAATCATCGTGCAAATCCTTCCAGAATATTTTGTATGCAAATACTTAGAGAGTTGAATAAATATGTGTGATGCACCCAGTATGTAGCAAGTGTCTAAAAAAAAAGCTATTATTATGACACTGTTTTTCTTCCAATCATTTTAACTTAACAATGTATTTTAAATACATTTCCTTTCAAAATTTATATGATTACTTGAATGGATGTAATTTACATAATATTCCATATTAATGAATAATGAACACTATTTTCTACTTTTCTCTATTTTAAACTTTACAGTCAACATCTTTATTCTTATAGACGTGCATTTTTCTAAAAATCTGATGGACTTATATATAAACTCCTATTTCAACTGTTTGATCTCTGGCTTGCTGCTAAAATTTTCTGTGCATTAGTTTCCTCACCTGTAAAATTTGATAGTTAACATCTGCATACAAAATTGTTGTAAGGATTAAATCTTATTATATTTGTAAAATGCTTGCTACAGTGCCTGGCTCAGAGGTAGAATTCAATAAATAATATATTTATTTTAGAATAATTTACTAAGAATGGAGTGTTTTGGCCCAGTGTTAAGCCCAATTTATAGAGTTTTTTCCTTCTTAAATGAGTATTCATTTTTGAGCCCGTGGGTGGTTTAGTCGTTAAGCATCTGACTTTGGCTCAGATCATGATCTCACAGTCTGTGAGTTTGAGCCCCACTTTGGGTGAGCAAGAGCACTGCTTCGGGTAAAACACGAGCCTCGCGTGAGCCCCACTTCTCTCTTTCTGCCTCTTGTGGGATTCTCTGTCTCTCTCTCCACCCCTCACCACTTGCACCCTCTTTCTCTCAAAATAAAATAAAATAAAATAAAATAAAATAAAATAAAAATGCTTATCCATTTTTGAGAGAGAGCATGACCAGGGGAGGGACAGAGAGGGGGGCACAGAGGATCCTAAACGGACTCTGCACTGACAGCAGCGAGCCCAATATGGGGCTGGAACTCATGAACCATGAGATCACGACCTGAGTAGAAGTCAGATGCTCAACTAACTGAGCCACCCAGGTGGCCTATATTAAGCACGATCTAAAGACTTTTGATGTATATTGTCAAATGGCTGTACAATAAGATTATAACAATTTCTATTACTATCACTGATGTTGAGGTTGTTCATTCACCATTTCCTTCAAAATGCTGGCTACTATTTAATATTATTTAAGTGTTTGTCAATTTCTATAGGTGAGAAGTGTTTTCTTTTTTTTATTTATATTTATTTTGTTACCTGAAAATTGAACATCTTCTCATATATTTATTAAGCATTTATATCTCTTCTTTCATGGATTGTCTATCTCAATCACTTGCATACTTTCCTATTCAAGAGTTCTTTTAAATTTATAAGACTAGGGTTGCCTGGCTCAGTCGGTAAAGCATCCAACTTTGGCTTAGGTCATGATCTCATGGCTCATAAGTTCAAGTCCCCAGTCAGGCTCTATGCTGACGGATCAGAGCCTGGAGCCGGCTTGGGTTTGTGTGTCTCCCTCTCTCTCTGCCTCTCCCCCTGCTCGCACTCTTTCTATCCTTCAAAAATAAATAAACATTAAAAAAATAAATAAAAATAAATTTATAAGAGTACCTTAAATTTTAACATCATGACTTTGAAAATTCTTTCCTCACTTTACCACTTGTCTTTAAATTTCCTTGGAATATTGGCTTCAGTATCATGCTTGGAGAATCTTCCAACATACCAAGATTATATTATTCACCTACATATATGTCTGTATACAGACATACATAATCAATTTTGTCAATTTTGATATAAATCTCCTGAATCTTTATTCCTGAGAGAAGTGTGTTAAAAATTCCCACTCTGGGGGCGCCTGGGTGGCTCAGTCGGTTAAGCCTCCCCTCCGACTTCCACTCAGGTCATGATCTCGCAGTTTGTGGGTTTGAGCCCCACGTCAGGCTCCGTGCTGATGGCTCAGAGCCTGGAGCCTGCTTTAGATTCTGTGTCTCCCTCTCTCTCTGCCCCTCCCATGCTCATGCTCTGTCTCTCTCTCTCAATAATAAATCAATGTTAAAATTTCTTTAAAAATTCCCACTCTATTTATGGAAATGTCAACTTCTTCTATATCTCAAATAGTTTATGTATTATGATTCTATGTGGTTTGGTACATAAAATGATATAATTGTTATATCTTCTTTGTATATTGTAGTTTTTAATCAGTGTAAACATTTCTCTTTCTCCTATCCTTTTTGACCTGAGCCCTAATTTATTTTACATTGATATTAACATCTTGAATTTATCTTGCTGAATTTTCTTATTTTAAATATACTTATTTTTAATAGCAATCTTTCTGTGTTTTTCTTTTAGAGGCATATCTTACAATACTATATATATATGTACATATATATGTACTATATATATGTACATATATATACATATACATATATATACATATTTCTTTGTTCTTTCTGTGTTTTTCTTTTAGAGACATATCTTACAATACTATATATATATGTACATATATATGTACTATATATATATGTACATATATATACATATACATATATATACATATATATATATGTAGTTCTTTGACCCAGTCTGGGTCTAACAAGAGAGGAATTAACCCACTCACATTTAGTATAATGACTGATATTTTATTTTTAGTTTTCCTATCCTACTTTATATTTTGGCTTAGTATGCTTTACTGTTTTATTCTCTAAAAAGTACTAATTTTCTTTGGGGCACCTGGGTAGCTCAGTTGGTTAGGCTTCTGACTTTTGATTTTGGCTCAGTTCATATCTCTCGAGCTCAAGCCCTGCATCAGGACTCCCCACTGGCAGTGAAGAACCTGCTTGAGATTCTCTGTCTCTGCTCCTCCCCACCAAAATAAATAAATAAATAAACTTTAAAAAAGTAATAATTTTCTTTGATATATTGATCACTTGGTTTTTCCCCTTGTATTTTCCTATGGTGTAATTGACAGATATAACTTTTACTACTTCTACTTATTCTATTAATGGGTTCTTTAAGCTTTTTTTGAAATGTTTTTGGCTCTGTATTCCTTCACAACCCACAGCTATTGTCCCTATAGAAGTTTAAAAATATCTTTGGGGTGTCTGGGTGGCTGAGTCAGTTAAGCAGCTGACTTCAGCTAAGGCCATGAGCTCATGGTTCATGAGTTCGAGCCCCACAACGGGCTCTCTGCTGTCAGCACAGAGGCTGCTTTGGATCCTCTGTCCCCCTCTGTCTCTGCCCCTCCCCTGTTCACATGCACTCTTTCTCAGAAATAAACATTAAAAAAAATTTAAATATCTTTTATATTCATTGCAGTGTTTCTGGCATCAGAGCAATAAAACAGAATTTATTTTTTTCTCAGAAGTGATAGTTTATTGTAATCATAAAATAGTTTATTGTAATGATAACAATAAAAACAACTGTTTTCATAAAGCTTCCTAGGTGTTAAGCACTCTGCCAAGTGCTTTATATAGTAAGTCAGTTAGTCCTCAATACAACTCTATGAGATAGGTACTATTATTATCCCCATTTTACAGTTACATTTTATAGACAGAGGCATAAAGAGTTGTAATTCAAATCACATATGCTCAGGTACATTATGAGACTAACTGGTGTATCTGGCTACTCTAGGTAATTTCTTTTTTGACACTGACATTTTTCTGGTATTTTTGCATGCTTGGTAATTTTTTATTGGATGCTGGGCATTTATCATATTGGTGCAATTTTGATTTTGGTGTATTCTTTTAAAATGTATTGAACAGAAAACCCAGAAACAGACCCACACAAATATGTGCAAATGCTGTTTGCAAAAGTGCCAAAGCTATTCAGTGGAGGAAAGATAGGCTTTTTAACAAAGGGGTTGAAGCAACTGGACAGCTGCTGTGGAAAACAGTTCAACAGTTTCTCATAAAACTGAACATGAGACTACCACACAACCCAGTGACTGCATTTCTGTGCATTTGTCCCAGAGAAATGAAAAATTTTATGTTCACACAAAAACCTGTACATGAGAGTTTATAGCAACTTTATTCATAATAGCAAAAAAAGCGGGAAACAACCTAGATATCCTTAAATGTAGGAGTGGTTAACAAACTGTGGTGCATCCATACCATGGAATACTCCTTAATAATAAAGAAGAACAAAGTATGGGTACATGCAGCAACATGGATGAATTTCTAGAGAATTATGCTGAGTGAAAAGAGCCAACCACAAAAGATTTTATACTGTATTACCCCATTTATATAACGTTCCGAAAATGACAAGATTATAAAAACGGAAGACAAACTAGTGGTTCAAAATGTGTAGGAAGATGTAGTGTCCCAGACGCTACATTGGGGGGAATTCTTTGAATTATTTCAGGATTCTGTGTATTCTTCCTTATAACTGCACGTGAACTACAACTTTCTCAAGATAAAAGGGTTTTAAAAATCACTTAAAAACAGGGGCACCTGGGGGCCCAGTCGGTTAAGCGTCTGACTCTTGATCTCGGCCCAGGTCATGATCTCATGGTTCGTGAGATGGAGCCCTACGTTGGGCTCTGCCCCTCCTCCACTTATGTGCTCTCTCTCTCTCTCTCTCAAAATAAATAAACTTTAAAAAATCATTTAAAAACAAAACATAATTTATATTAGTTATTGCACCAACAATTATTAACTTAGAGAAGTGGTTTTCAAATGGGGTTGATTTTGCTCTTAATGGGACATATGGCAATGTGTTAAGACATTGGGTAGGGGCCAGGCATGCTGCTAAATACCCTACAATGCCCAGGAAATCCCCTACAATATCCAGCCCAAATGTTAACATTAATGTTAGATTCAGGTTGATAAAACCCTGGCTCGGAGCTAATAATTTTATAACATAAGGCAATACATTTTCTTTAACTTACATTAGGGAGTAAAAATTCTTAAAATTAGACATTCAATGAGTATTTTATGACATTGTTAAAGAAAAGCTTGAGTGAAGTTTGGTAATACTTTAAAAAATTTTTTTTCAGGCTAAAATTATTGTAGCCATACCACAGAACTTTGGTAACTTGCTTACCCATTCATTTTCATTTTAAATCTAGTTCAAGATGATCCTTTGATCAGAAGGTATACCCTGTGCCCATTTCTATGTGGGGGTGAAATGGATTTTTTACATTTCTTTGTTAGGCTATTCAATGATCATAAAAGGAAGTCATTCACAACACCATTTCATTAGAGTTCATTATTATAGCATTATACTGTGCGCTTAAAATAGTTACACTTAAAATACTTGGTAAGAGGGATGCCTGGTTAGCCCAGTCAGTAGAGTAGAGATCAAGTGACTCTTAATCCTGAGGTTGTAAGTTTGAGCCCCACATTGTGGGTAGAAGTTACTTAAAAAAAGAAAACACTTGGTAAGATACATAACCTTGAAGTCGCTACTCCTTATTATTATCAAAAGTTTAACCAAGAAAAAAAATTTTTTTGAGAATTGCTTGTTGGATAAGTAGTCTACCCATTTCTCTCTAGGTTATTGAATCTATCCCTACACAAAGATAGACCATCATAAAAGCTATTACTTAATCTGTAATAAATGGTCCAACTACCCTCCCCCAGTTCATTTATGCAACTTGCCAGGCACAGTGCTGGGTGGTAGGGATGTAGCAATAAAGAAAACATAGAAGTTCCCTGCACCCAGGGACTTTCTAGGGAGGATGTATGAATTAGTTATTGCTATATAACAAACCATCCCCGAATGCAGTGACTTAAAAAACAATCACTATTGTTAGCGTTTCCAAAACACAAGGCTGAGAGGCAGCTTAACTAGGCCATTTGGGGCAACTCGGTCAAGCCTGGTGATGCGGCACTGCCCTAGGTATTGTTCATCCTCTACTAGCTCAGTCCAGATGTGTTCTCGTTTCCACGAGGGAGACAGGTAGCCCAACTGAGCAGGTGTTTGTCTAGCTCTGCCCACTTCACATCTGCTAATATCTCACTGGCTTAAGCAAGTCACACAACCGAATGTGAAGTCAAATGGCAGAGTCCTACAGAGTTAAATAACAAGCTACAGAGATGGGTAAAATAATGGAGCCGATGTTGAAACTATTAGAGAGAGACAGAAAATAAACAAATATTTATTATGAAAGGTAAGGTAAGTACTGTAAGAAAGCAGGTTATAGAAATAACGTCACAGAATGGAGGTAGGGGCAGAGGGATGGTGCTATTTTTTTTTCTTTTATCTATTTAATTTTGATAGAGAGAGAGAGAGAGAGCGCATACTCATGTGCGAGGGGCAGAGAGAGAAGGAGAGAGAGAATCTCAAGCAGGCTCCGCACTGTCAGCACTGAGCCTGATGCGGGGCTCGAACTCATAAACCATGAGATCATGACCTGAGCCAAAATCCAGAGTCAGTCCCTTAACTGAGCCACCCAGGTGCCCCAATGTTGCTATTTCTGGTAGGATTGTCAAGGAAAGCCTCTTTGATGAGGGGGTATTTGAAGAGAGACCTTAATGTGAAAAGCAATTATTTAGGAGATTTGATAAACAGAGACTTAAAAGGAACAAAATAGAAAAATAATAGAATAAGGAAATAAATGTGAAAAGAGAACTCTACTGGAAACTATGAACTTGTATCCCCATCAGCCCATATGGTTGCATGACCACTTTTATGCATTTGTTTTATGTGTTCCCAGGATTGAAAAGACACACAAACTTCATTTGCTACCCACATTGTTCACAGGACCTCTGGTCTGGTGATGAAATCAGTATCCCAAGCTAAAGCAGTCACCATGTTTATTTTTTTAGACCAAATGTATTGATGAATTTCATGCAACTAGGAAAAAGTCAAATAGTCTGTATTGGGCATAGCCAGTAACAGATAAGTTGGAATTCTATATCTAAATCTTTATTTAAAATTTTTTAACGTTTATTTATTTTTGAGAGAGAGAGGGGGACACAGAATCTTTAGCAGGCTCCAGGATGCCAGTGAATTGCCAGTGAATAGAATGACATTATCTGTGTTTAGGAATTGATCCACTAACAAGTAGTAAAAAAACAAAGCCAAATTTGTATTCAGTAACATAAAATTGCAGTCAATTATGTCTCCTCTAAAAAGATATAAAGCTGCATGAAAAATAAGAAACTGATAAAATTAATTAAAAATAAAAAGCAAATAAAATCTGCATAAAAAGAAAGGTAAGTATGCAGTAATACTGAAATGAGAGAAAAACTGATTCAGTAGTTAAAATATGTGGTTAAAATGTCATAAATGAATTATTGATTTTGATTTTTAATCTTAAGGTTAGTTGAAAATGTGTTTAGGATTTATTTTAGAAAATATATGAGTTGATTTATAATCATTATTATTTAAAAGGAAATTTGTATTTAAAAATGGACTGAATTTGAGACAATTTAGAAGGATCTTACGTCAAAAATTCCACTAGATGGTGCTCTTTTAACTTCCTTTAAGGGAAAACTAAAGTTTGAATGGGTAGCTGACTCTTGACTCAGCTAATTTAACACTAGTGAAACCAAGTTAGTGCATCTGACTCAATTTCCTTGGATATAATGAGCACAGTGTATAATCTAAGAACAGTAGGGGCGCCTGGGTGGCTTGGTCGGTTAAGCGTCTGACTTTGGCTCAGATCATGATCTCACGGCCTGTGAGTTCGAGCCCCGCGTGGGGCTCTGTGCTGACCACTCAGAGCCTGCAGCCTGTTTCAGATTCCGTGTCTCCCTCTCTCTCTGCCCCTCCCCTGTTCATGCTCTGTCTCTCTCTGTCTCAAAAATAAATAAACGTTGAAAAAAAAATTTTTTTTAAAAAAAGAACAGTATAAATGTGATAACTAATTGATGGAGACTACTTTTATTAGTAGTAGAAAGATACCATGATTACTTTCAAGGAAGAGATTCTGGAAATATTACGAAGTGCTCTTTGGAAATTAAGGTGTTGTAAAATGTGAACATTGGAAAACTTTAGACATTATCAGGTTTTATTTAATAAGCAATTGTTGAATTAAACAAAATATTTTAAATAAAAACACTTCTGGTATACATGAGGCTCAAAAGTGCCAACAGTATTTTTTGTAGCTGTTATTAAAAATCTAATGCTCCATTTGTGATAAGACATGTGATATATATATATATATATGTAACTATACATACATAATGTGAATTATACATATATACTGTGGATTATATGTATGCATATATATGAAGCACATAAGCTCCATCTGTGACACTACATATGAAATATATATATAGAATTATACATATATAATGTGAATTATACATATATACTGTGAATTATAGATATATATATATATAATGTGAATTATATGTATGCATATATATAAAAAGTACATAAGCTATCATTACATGACATGGACAATATTATTATTAAATTTCTGGAGCATACTATAACTGCTACATCACATGTCTGTATGTGGATATGCATGCAGACTAAGGAGCAAGAAATTTGTTTTCTCAGAACCCCACATACATGCCTATGGTGTTGGTAATAGAACATCTTGCCAAGACTTATAGAAGTACATAAACTTAGAAAATATTTTTGTAAACAGTTGTTAAATATGTACTTAGAGGTTAGCATACTTCCAAGCAAGTAGTTGTTAAAAAAAGATTGCAGAGACAAACTCTGATTAAAGCAGCCAGAAAATAGGATATGTGGAGGGGACTGTTTGGTTTATTTATAGACCAGTTTAGATTCTTATCAGGAATGATGCTATATTATGATGATAAAAGCATATACATGAACAAGAAGGGCTTAAATATTGCAAATACAAAGAATAATGTGGACATGTATTGCGTTGACTAATGAACCCTCATTGAAAATAAATCACTGTTTTAATATTGAAGGAGCTATGTGCATTTGAGCACTTGATAGGTGTTAACTGAACTTAATTTTCTAAATTAAGCATCCAACTGGTAAACATAAGGTTCAAATTTGCTAGTAACCCTTTTGTTATTAAAATTTACTTTTCTAATGACTTTGGTTAGACATCTCTTGGTAGGTAAATCAAAAGACCTCGCAAGTACTAGTTAATAGCTCAATTTGGTTGTGTTTCCTCAGTATTTATCTTTCTTAACATGTATACAATTTTGATATTGTAGACATATCCTTCTTGGATGTATATCCTATACATCCTTCTTGGATTTCTGTGTCATCTTACTCCAGGTACACCGGCTTCTTTCCTAGGCTTCCTGTCTCATATCCGTTTAGCTTTTCCCTAAATGCGAATGTTCCTTCACTCTTCAATCCTTGGTCTGCTTTTCTGTGTCTACATTCCTTTCCTTCTAAGTGGCATCCACACATGGAAGATAATTGTTTCTGTGTAGGGAGGTCTCAAGTGTCCATATCTTGTCCTGGACTTTCACTGGGACCTCGTTTCTTCATTTCTAACTATCACTAGACAAACAACACTGTATCCTGGATATTTTACCCTGGACTTTAGCTCTCACAGAACCAACCAAAAACTGAACTCATCATCTTCTATAAAACCAACACCTTGCTTTCACATCCCAGTTACTATGAATGACACGATCTTAGAATTATTTTATATACCTCATCCACCATAGTTAATCAGTTTCCAGGGCTCATGAATTCTACCTTTATGACCTCCATTTCATTTATGCCTTTCCATTCATTTAAATTGCTGTGACCTAGTTGAGATCCATAACTGGCTTCTAACTCTGGACTTCCCCACTCCATTCTGGTCAGTGGCTCCTATCTGCATGTTTCAGATCACTTGCGTTAACACATAGGTTGGGTAGGGTAGGCGAGGCAGAGTGACAGGGTCTGGCCTTAGGACCCTACACTGAAGTGGCCCAGGCTCTGGGGGAGGATTCACAGAAGCAACAAAACAGAAACAGTCAACATTCAGAAGTCTAGATGGGCAGAGAGTTCATATCTGGGAGGTCTTTCAAATACTGTCTGAATTAAGTTTGGCTCAGGAGTGGGGAGGCTGGACTTACTAAATACGGGAGGGGAGTGGTATCAGTGGATTCAGCTTGTCTGAGCCACCTTACCCCTCACTGCCCCTGTGCCATACATAAGACTATTAAGGACAGACCCCAGCACTTCACATGGGTAGCCTACCTTCTGCCCCCCTTTTCTTGACCCACCTCACACTGGGGTGTGCTGACCTGTTCTAAATTATCCGAGCCCTTGATCCTTGAATTCATTACTATTTACGGTCTGGCAGTTGTTGCCAATCCAGACACTTAATACTCTCTCTGGCTTCCCTGCTCACCCGCAATTTGCCTGTACTCCTTTTAATGATACTGCCTCCCTCTCTCAGCCAAACATCTCCGCCGGCAGGGACTCAGCTGCAGGTCCTGACTCTGTTCCCCACAGAAAAAGAACATACACAGCGCTATGAACAAGGTACAAAATCAGTTACTGTAAAAAAAAAAAAAAAAAAAAAAAAAAGAAAAAGGAGCTTTAACACATCCCCGCCGTAGTTACTGGAGGAAGCGGACATAACCCCAAGCGGGCTGAGTGAGCAAAGGGACACACAAGGAAACATAGAACCGGAGGCTCTAAGGCGGGATCCGCCGGGCTGCGCGGCTCCCAGACAGGAGGAGCAGGCATCGGAGGGGGAACCGTGAGGTCGGTTCCGGTGTGTCTGGGATGCTGAGATGGTGCTGATTGTGCAAGAGAGAGAAAATGCAAGTCAGATTCAGAGGCTGTAAGGACGAGCTGCCGTCCGCGCGAAGGAAGGTCGCGGGGGCGAGGATCCGAAGGAAAGGAAGCAGAGCGGCAACTCTATAGGTAACAAACAAGAGGGAGCGGGTCGGTCCTTCCTCCTCTAGCCCCTCCAGCGCCCCCTCTTGGCAGAGCCCCGCCAGGAGCCAGCTGCCGAAGCTGAGCGCGGCTCGCAGAGTCCGCCCATCGCCAGAGCCCAAAATAGAAGGGTGGGTTTGGAGCCAACGGGCAATAATTCAATACTTGGCAGGTATGTCTCGCTTGCCTTCCACGAATATGTGAGCGCCTGCCTTGTTCTAGGCACAGAGGAGAGAACAATGAGCAAAACGCTAATAATAATTTCTCCTCGAGTAGCTTACGTTGTATTACATGCATTACAGTGGGGAGAGATAGACAAAAAATAAATAAGTGAAAAACGCATAGCGTGTCAGGTGGTAAGTGCTCGGAGGAAAGATAAAGCAAGGAAGGTAACAGAAGAGTGCTGAGGGGTGGGGGTAGGTATCAATGTTAACCAGGCTGTTCAGGGAAGGGCTGAGAAAATGGCTGGAGAGCAAAGACAAGAGTTGTGCAAATACAAGAGGAAGGTGCATTCCAGATAAGGGTAGGGTGGAGTGTCAGGCCAATTGTGTAGGGCCCTATCTGGCGTTGTGAGGGCTGTGGCCATTCCCATGATGATGTGAGCAGTACTTTAGCAGCTTTGGAGCACGAAATGACACGGGCTTTTGTTTTGTTTAAAGTTTATTTATGTTGAGAGACAGAGAGAGAGAGTGAGAGCACAAGTGTGCTCACATGAGCAGGCAAGGGGCAGAGAGAAAGAGGAAGAGAAGAGAATCCCAAGCAGGCTCCACGCTGTCACTACAGAGCCTGATGCAGGGCTCGAACTCAGAAACCGTGAGATCATGACTTGAGCCGAAATCAAGAGTCATATGCTTAACTGACTGAGCCACCCAGGTGCCCCAGAAGTGACACAGTTTTTAAAGGATTCTTCTGGATACTCTTTTGAGATTAGGTTGTCCTCGCTGGATTCACCTCAGCCTTGCCAATGGGAACTTAATCCTGGGTCTCGAGTCTTGCCTTCCACATGCCTCATCTTTCTCTCTCTGCATCTGCCTGTCAAAGCACAGCAGTGCGGGGGACAGGGGGGCAAGCCTAGGTTCCTGTGCCTCTTCTCCTGGGGCTGCGTCTTCATTCACAGTCACAGCCTCTGGTTTTTGTTTGTTTGGTTTTTTGTTTTGTTTTGTTTGTTTGTTTTTAACCCTCTGAATAGTATCTCCTTGAGACGCTTTTGGGGGTATTAATCTACTTCTCTGGCGGTATGTTCAATGTTGTGAGAGTTGGGCGTGACTTCGTATCCAATATTTGTTCATTCTTTCAACAAACATGTATTAAAAACCTATATGGGGGTGCCTGGGTGACTCAGTTGGTTGAGCATCCACTCTCGATTTCAACTCAGATGATGACCCCAGGGTCGTGGGATTGAGCTCCATATCAGGATCCATGCTGAGTGTGGAGCCTGCTTAAGATTCTCTCTCTCCCTCTGCTCCTCTTGCGTATGCTTTCTCTCTCTCTCTAAAAAGCAAAAAGAGAAACAAAATAAAAAACGTATGTGTACCAAGCACTCGTTTGGTACTAGGGATACATCAGTGAACTAGACACATTAGCTTCCTGTTCTAGAAGTGGCAGTGATGGGGGAGACAGAATCTTTATTATTTTTTTAATGTTTATTTTATTTTTTTTTTGAGAGAGAGATAGAGCAGAGCACGAATGGGGGAGGGGTAGAGAGAGACAGAGACACAGAATCCGAAGTGGGCTCCAGGCTCTGAACTGTCAGCACAAACCCCGACGTGGGGCTCGAACTCACAAGCTGTGAGATCATGACCTGAGCCGAAGTTGGATGTTTAACCAACTGAACCATACAGGTGCCTTGGAGACAGAACCTTTAAATCCCTTATGAGGAGGATTATTTCGGAGAATGATGAACGACATGAAGATCCCAAGGTGACTATGAGATGGCGTGACTAGTGGCTATTTGAGACTGAGAGGTCCAGAGAGCTTATTCACATTTCACCTGTGCTCTATGCTCTAATTTGTGTGTGTGTTTGTGTGTGTGTGTGTGTGTGTGTGTGTGTATGTAGTTTTATGCAATTTTATTTGACCACTGACACAATCAAGATACATAAGTGCTCCGTAAACACAGGGCTCCTCCCTGGAAACCATTTGTAGCCACACCTGTCCCTCCATCCCATACTAACCTTTGGCAACTGCTAATCTGCTTTCTATCTCCATAATTTTGTCCTTTCAAGAATATTTTGTAAATGGAATCAGCATAATGCCCTGAGATTTATCCAGATTGTTTATAGCATCGGTAGTGCATTCCTTTTTGTTGCTGAGTGGTATTCCACAGTGCGGATATACTGCATACAGTCTGTTTCCATTCATTTGTTGAAAGGCTTTTGAGTCATTTCTGATTTTTGCCTATTATGAATTAAAGTGCTATGAACATTCTTGTACAAGATTTTGTGTGAGCAAAAATCTAGGATAAATGTCTGGAAATACAATTGCTGGTTCATGCGGTAGGTGCGTATTTAGTTTAGTTTTGTTTTAGAAATTGTCCAGAGCACAGCTATACCATTTCACATTCCCATAACTAATGCACATATATCCATTTTTTTTCCACATCCTCACCAGCATTTGGTGTTGCATTTTTTTTTTTTTTTACCATTCTGGTTGATGTATAGTAATATATATCATTTATGTTTTTCATTTTCATTGCCCCAATAGCTGATAATATTGAACATATTTTAATGAGCTTATTTGCCATATTTATGTCGATTCATGTGTTTTGGCAGCCTTTTGAAAGTTTACATGAATCTTTATATCAATTTGCCACCAGGGTTGAGAACTTGCTCACAAACTTCAGTTGGCTCTAATTTTGGGAGAGCAATTTTCCCAAAGAATTATAAAAGAATAGACAATATAATACCATTTCTGATACATCTCTCTCCACCAGTTTAGAGGATCAAATTAAGTTTACATCTTCTTTTTTAATGTTCCAAGTGTATGACATACAGTTGAATGTAATGAAATTCAGTTTCCATGCTTCACAATCTCCAAAGCTGATTTGCTTTAGACTGAAAACATTTCAATTAGCATGGTAAGAAAAGTCTTATTATACTTCATTTGTAGTAATCTTACAATATTAATAGCTTTTTTTTGTTTTGGGGAAAAAAAAATCCATGCTCCCTGGAAAAAAAGACCTTGAAAGAACAGAGACAATACACACGACCAAAGTCTCACCATCTAAAGATAATCACTGTTAACAGTCGGTGGGCATACTTATACATTTCTTTCTGTGTGTGTGTGTGTGTATGTATGTGTGTATTTATATACATATATTCTCTGCACACTTAAAATATGATTATAATTTATATTATTGGTATGATGCTACTCTGTATCTTGTTTCTTACAAGCATATATTATTGAGTTCCACAGATGTGCATTATCATTTTTAAAGCCTGCATAGTAACCCATTGTGTGTGTGTGTGCACATGTGTCTGTGTGTGTGTGTGTGTGTGTATGTGTGTGTGTACACGTGTGCATGTGCATTTAACCAGCTTCCTTATTGATATTTAGCTTCTTCTAACTTTTGGCTATTATAAATAATGCTTTAATGAATGTTCTTGTGGGGACAGCTTTTTAAATTTTTATGTTTTCTTAGAGTAAATCGCTAGAAGCGGGACTGTTGAGTCAAAAGTCATATATATGTATTTACATATGTGAATATGTACATATGAATATACATATGTAGCAAAAATATGTATATATCAGTTTGTAGATGTTTATAAACTGCCTTTTAATTTTTTTTAACGTTTATTTATTTTTGAGACAGAGAGAGACAGAGCATGAACGGGGGAGGGGCAGAGAGAGAGGGAGACACAGAATCGGAAGCAGGCTCCAGGCTCTGAGTCATCAGCCCAGAGCCGACGCGGGGCTCGAACCCACGGACCGCAAGATCGTGACCTGAGCTGAAGTCGGATGCTTAACCGACTGAGCCACCCAGGTGTCCCTATAAACTGCCTTTTAGAAAGATTGTATTGATTTACATTTTTAGCTACACTGCCTGAGTAAGGCTCTTGTAAATTTCTCAACCTTTTACTTATATCTCCTTTCCAACAAATTTCTGTTTTCTTTTTTTTTTTTTTTTTAAGGCTTTGGAAGACATAAGCTGAAATAATTTTTAATTGTAATTTTTTAAATTTTTTTTTTAAAAAAATTTATTCATATTTGAAAGACAGAGAATGAGCAGAGGAGAGGCAGAGAGAGAGAGGGAGACACAGAATCCGAAGCAGGCTCCAGGCTCTGAGCTGTCAGCACAGCTTGACTGAGCCACCTAGGCACCCAAAATTGTTTATAATTTTTAAACAATTATCTGAGGTGGGAGCTCAGGGCTTTTTGAGGCTAACTCCGTAAAAGCTTTCCTGTGAAATGACCATCTTGTAGAACTGTTCTTCCAGGAATAGAATGTGTTTGGGAATGTAGTCTGCTTCAATGGCTTTGTTATCTGGCCATCTAGCATGCTACCGCAATGCTAACCTTGCTTGGGGAATGAGGTCAGGACAAACAGTACACAAATGATATTTACTTGTGGACAGAGGAATTAATGACAAGGAAAAAATGTCCAAGATAACTACCAGCATGCCAAACTTCAAAGATGGAAAGCTGTGGCATGTAAACTAAGCATAAAAGAGCAAATCCTACTTGCAAAGTTAGGGATTTATTGTAAAGTTGGATGATATTGCAGTTAGGGTTCACTCAAAAAATTTTTTTTAAATATGATCAAACAATGAAGTATAGCATTTTAATTATGATCTGGAGAAGAAAAACACTTTACACTATTTCCAAATTTGAAACTTGGAACATTTTTTTTTTTTTTGGTAGTCGTTGGACTTATTTTTCAAGGTCCAGCAGATATTTGGTTTAATGATTTAGTGAGTGTACTTATCTTTTACATGATGACATTACTGTATTTTTGCTTATAAGCTTCCTCAAATGGATTAAGGAACAAGAGGACTGACTGCAAAATGTACCTTTTAGTAATTAGGAAATGCATGTTCATGATACAGCACCTAACACTAGATAAGACTTGAGTTACACTATGCATCTTCTTACATGTTTCTAACACTTTCTGGGCAGAATTTCTTTCATTGCTCTCTTTGGCAATGAAATGCTTATAGTTCCAAATTTTCAGCAGCACACTCCCCCTTCATCCAATTCCACAGGCTTTTCCTGGATTATAGAAGTGTTTCCTGGATTATAGCATGAAGTGTTTGCAAGCTATTTAAGATGTATTTTTGGACAGAGTCTGGAGTTCCTGTGCTTTAAATTTATGGTGCTAGATTTAATAGCAGAATTTGTAGCTACTGTCTATCTGGCTTCCTCTAAATAATGCTACAGTAGCAAAATACCTCATTATGGCTTTTCCCTTTTCTGGGCATTTAGGCCTCTTATCAGTTTCCTTCCTTACAAGTTTACTTATACAAGTATTCTGAGGTATATTTCCAATGTTGTTAGTCAAATGCAAGGGGATCAGGTGGGGTGGCAGAGCAGAGTCAGTCACAAATGCCAGGTTCCAGCTCTGTTCCTGCAGAACATTAGTTACATCACCTTGGATCAATCCCTAATATCTTTGCTTCATTATTGTTAAGATTAAGAGATTCAATTGGTGACTATATAATAAAGACCCTTCAAATATGAAATTATCTGAAAATAATTTATGAACTCATGTAAAATAAGATTTTACAGGTTTTTTTTTTTTTTTTTTTTTTTTTTTTTTTTTTTTTTTTTTTTTGCCAGGCATTCTACTTGCAAAGGCAAACCTTAACCTTAAAAAAAATTGGGTGACTATGTACAAAAAGTTACTAAAATGGTACAGGAATTAAGTGAAAGTCGTCAGAGGCATTATTTATTTGTGAAACTGTTACCCTTAAAAATTGCTAGTTATTTTACCAGCAAAAGATGGGTTTATTTGGGAACAGTAGAGGATTGCAAATGCGACAAGCAAGCTACCGCAAAACCAAAACCCTAGGCAAGACCACAAACAAAAGCCAGGGGGCATTATCTTATGACTTCCGGTTTGAACAAGAAGAGTTCTGGGTGATGATAAAATACCCCTTATCAGCTGAGGGGTAGTTGATTTCTTGCAGGAGATGCAACGTCCCTCTTCCCTGGTTGGGGGCCTGTAATTGATGATTCTTTCCTGTTGAGATTCTTCTGTTAGGCTTATAATTGAGAATTCTTCCTGTAATTGACATTGAGTGCTAAGGCTCCCTAGCCTCTCTTAGCGTTGCTAGACCACTTTAGCGAGGTTTCCCTTTCATGTTCAGGATGCAAAGAGAAAAAGTTCCAAGTTCACTCCTACATCTTAACCCCTTAGGAGGGTGGTGATTATAGTTCTCCAAACTTCACATCCGGCGTCTCTGTGACTTCAGGCATTTGACTGTATTTCTTATAAAAGACCAAATGGGGGTGGGATGGGGATGAAAGAAGAGTCCTCATTTTTTATTTAGTTAGGGTCATTCGGTAAGGCTCAAGGGGTGAGTCTAGGTCTCACAGTATTTCTTAGAGGGCTCTCCGCAGTTTCTGAACTGGTTGACTCTGAATCCCAAAGGACTCTAGGTGATGAAAGGAGGCTCCCTGTAAATAACTTGACCAAAAAAAAGAGTGCCAAGTCAGATGCAGGGAAGGGGGGGCGTGGCATTCCAGCACCGAGTTTACTCTTCACTGCCCTTCTACTTTCTGGCACTATTTGCAGCAAGGGATGTTAAGTCACCCTAAGAGCGTCGTGGCCTTGCCCTCCGAGCAGGGGGCGGGGCAGTTACACGCGTCCAGACACAGGCTGGCCGGACGCAGGAACCTGTAATAATGTGGGAGAGCTCCTTGGGACCTTCCCTTACGACGCCTCCAGCCTGACCGCGAGAGTGCTGGAATCTGCCCACACCTTGGTTAGGTGCAGGTCCTACCGGTCCGCGAGTGGGGTCGTCTCCACTGTAGGGAGAGGGGCGTTCCCTGCTAGGTGTAACCGCCGCGCCCCACCCCGCCCCCCGCCGCTGGGCCGGCCCCGGGGTCGACCGGCGAGGGCGGGGTCGGGAACAAACTGGCAGCTGCCTCCGCTCATCCTGTTGCCAGGCGACGGGGAAGAGGCGGGGCCAACGTGTAAAAGGAGGCGGGTTCTGCAAGGAAACGGCAGGCGTCAGAGAAGCGGTCGCGCAGCCGCCCTTGCTCTTCTCTAGCAGGCGTGCCCGGGTCGGCGCCGCGCTCCGCCCCCGCCCTGGAGGCCGCTCTGCGCACGCGCGGAACGAGCAGCCGCCTCCGCCCCTCGCAGGGCTCGCGGCGGGGCTGTGCGTCCGGCAGTGGGGCAGCTCTAGTGGGAGCCGCCCGGGAGCCGGTGAACCGAGCGGTCTCGGGCGGCCAGGCGCTGGACGAAGGAGTGCGGTGGGCGGCTGCCGTGTCCACCGCGGCTGAGGAAAATGGTGTTCGAGTCGGTGGTCGTGGATGTGTTGAACCGGTTCTTGGGGGACTATGTGGTGAACCTGGACACGTCCCAGCTCACTCTGGGCATCTGGGGAGGTAACGAGACCGCCGCCGCCCCCTCAATCTCGTTTTCCTCCCGGCCTTTGGTTTTCGGAGCCTCGGGCCCCTCGCTCGCTCGGCACCACCACCTGCCGCCGCCCTCCTCGGGGTTAAATTACGTAAAGCCAGGCGGCGGTTCCAGGGCCTCTGCCCGCAAGTTGTTTGTATTCTGGCAGGAGGGGGTTGGGGTCGGGGTGCGGGCTGTAACGTCCCCCTTTTCCGAGCCGGGCGGTTGAGGGGGCCCGCGGTGGATTCCGAGGGTGCGGGAGACCGATTGCTCCCAAGGCGCCCTTTTCTGCCCGTCGCCCCGCGCCGTCGAGCTTCAGCTGCGCGGGTCGTGGGGGTGTGGGGGGGGGTCACAAGACGCCCGGGGGGCTTGTTCCCATCCCTGTCATTTTGTACCCCCGCGGGTTATGGCGAAGGCTCGGGAGAGCGCACGGAGTGTCGCACGTTGTCTCGCACGTGCAAGCAAGGCGCTGCGACCGAAGACGCCCTCTTCCTTCACTAGCTCGGGCGTGTGGCTAACCCGCGGTGTCTTCTCGGCCCCGGTTCCTGGCCACCCCACCTGCATTCCCGGTTGCTGGCTTGGCTCCTGCCGGTAACAGAAAGCGAAACTCCTGGGCACGATTAACTCAAATGGTTGGTCAGGTGTTTCCAGTTCACAGCCTGACCCGGGAGTTAGGAGGAGGACAGAAGCCTTACTTTGTATCCACTTACTCTGGTGCGCTGCCTTATTTGGAGCCTCATTTTTACTGCTGCCATCTGTTTTTGTATTATCCCCTTTTTAAACATCCGTTGTAAGTTAGATTGCTTTTCCGTAGCAAGTGAATCTCTTGGGCCAAAGTTAGGGCTGGTTTTTTTTTTTTTTTTTTTTTAGTTTAATCGTTAATATGCACACACTTTCAGCCTCCTTCTAAGACTCGTTTATCTTGAGTTTTCTCCTTTATGAAAGAGTGTGAGTAGGTAATTATTTTGGTGGCGAGAACCTTGTTAGCGCTGTTGGTATCTGGTACCACGGGTAGAGCCAGCCTCCGCGGAGAAGGGACGTGAGCGCTAGCTCGGCATCTGCGGGTAGTATCGGAGACGTGAAGACTGTTGATTTTGTTCTTCTCATTTGCCGAGTAGAAATCATACGATCTGCCTTCACCCACTTCAGAAGGGAAGCCTTGCAAACATTTTGTGGTGTGTTTTGAATCGTAGTGGAGGGTTCCCGTAGAGGTTTGTGGAGGTGTGTGTCGAGTGTGATTTATGGATGAATTTGTTTAAAATTTAGGTGCGGTAAAATTGACTCGCGATGTTAAAGTTCTGCCTTCCTTGACAGACGCAGTGTTAAGGAATGTATCCACTGCCACAATCGTGATACCAAAAAGTTCCATCAGGACACCGAAGTTCCCCCTGCTGCCCCTTTTTAGTCCACCCTTCCCAGCCTCCATTTCTCCTGGCAGCCACTGATCTGTTTCCATCCCTACAGTTTTGTCTTTGCCTGAGTGCCATAGAAATGGAATTATGTGGTAAATAGCTTTTGGGGTCTTCCGTTTTTACTGAATTTCACTCCTTCCACTTTTTACACAAAATGAATTTGAGAGGGCCATCCGTGTGTTGCATGCACCAGTATTTCATTCCTGTATTTTTGAGCAGTAGTTGATTGTAGGAATGTGTTGCAAATGTTTATGTTTGCTGGTTTCCCTTTCTAGTCATTAGGAATAGAGCTGCTAATAAACATGCGTGTACGGGTTTTTGTGTGAACATAAATTTTTATTTCCCTTGGGTTACTACCGAAGAGCGCAATTGTTGTGAGGCCTTATGGTAAGTTAATATTTAATTTACGTGAAACTAAGCTGCTTTTCAAAGTGCCTGTGCCATTTTGCAATCTCACCAGCAGTGTAGTGTAGCACTGACTGCTCAACGCTTAGTTACTTTACACCCTCACTAGCACTTAGCGTTGACATTTCAGAAACTTTTTTTTTTTTTTTTAGCCATTTTACTAGGTATATAGTGCTGAAGTATGGTGGTTTTAATTTGCATATCTAGTGATTAAAGTTGTTGAGCATCTTCTCATGTTCTTTGCTGTCTGTGTAGTTTCATTGGTGAAGTGTTCAAATCTTTGGCTCCTTTTCAATTGGCTTTTTTTCTTTTTTTTATTGAGATTCACTGTACCCATTAAAGTGGCATTTTAAAAATGGTATTTTAAAATGCCATTTAAAAAATGTTGTTAATGTAGCTGACACACAATGTTAAATTGGTTTTAGGTGTACAACAGTGATTCAACAATTCTAAAGGTTATGTAATGCTCACCATGATAAGTGTTACCATCTGTCACCTTTCCATATTATTAAAGTATTATTTGGTTTTATTTTTTATTTTTATTTTTTTAAGTAGGCTCCATGCCCAACATGGGGCTGGAACTCATGACCCTCAGATGAAGAGTCACATGCTCTACCGAATGAGCTAGCCAGGTGCTTCCATTATTACAGTATTATTAACTGCATTTCCTATGCTTTACTTTTCATCTTAAATTTACCCTTTTAAGATGTACAATTAAGTGTTTTTTAGTATAGCCACAAAATTGTGCCACTGTCGATACTAATTCCAGAACTTTTTCAACACCCCCAAAATAAGCCTCATGCCCATTAGCAATCACTCTCAAATTCTGTCCTGAACTTCCCGACCTCAACTCCAGCAACTTCTGATTTCCTTTATGTTTTCTATGGAGTCACCAATTCTGGACATTTCACTTACATGTAATCCTGCAACATACATGGCTTTTTGTTTCTGGCCTTTTTCACATAACTTTATATTTTCAAGCGTCATCTTGTAGGATGTATCATTTTATTTCTTTTTATGACTGAATAATATTCCATTATATGGGTATATCACATTTTGTTTATTCATTGATCAGTTGATAGACATATAAATTATTCTTTTTGGTTTTTATGAGTAATGCTGTGAACCTTCATGTGCAAGTTTTTTTGTGGGCATATGTTCTAAATTTTCTCAAGTATATGCCTAGGACTGGAATTGCTGAGTCATATGGTAACTCAGACTTTTTATAGTACTGTTGAACTCTTTTTCAAAGTATTTTCTTATTGTTAACTGTTGAGAGTTCTTTACATGTTACATATATGAATCTTTTGTCAGAAAGAAAATCTGAAAATGTATTCTCCCAGTCTCTTCCAAGTCTGTCTTTTGCAAAGCAAAAGTTTTAAAATTTTATCAAGTCCACTTCAAAAACTTTTCATGAGTCATGCTTTTGATGTATCTATGAAATCTTAGCCTTCCCTGAAATCACAAAGATTTTCTCCTATGTTTTCTTATACAAGATTTATAATTTTATATTTTATGTTTAGATTTCGGATCCATTTTTGTAAAAGTTGTCAAGGTTGAAGGTTGACATTCATTTGTTGGCATGTGGATGCAAATGTTCAATTGTACCATCTGCTGAAAAAAATCCTTTCTTCATAGAATTATTTTTGCACTTTTGTAAAAAAAAAAAATTAGACTTTATATTGCGTGGGTTTATTTTTGCATTGTCATCTGTTTGAATAATATGTGTGTCCATCCTTTGACCAATACCACTCTTGTCTTGATAACTCTAGCTAATAGTCATGAAATCAGGTAGTGTGATTCTTCTAACTTTGGTGTTAACAAAAATTTTAAAACAACATATCAGTGTTTTATATATAGAAGTTGGTTATATTTTGATAAGCAGAGCTTTATTTTATTTTTCAGGGAACTCATGCAAATGGGGAGAGAGGCAGAATCCTTTTTTTAATGTTTATTTTTTGAGAGATAGAGTATGAGCAGGGAAGGGGCAGAGAGAGGGAGATACAGGATCTGATCATGTAGGGCTCAAACCCACAAACTGAGATCATGCCTTGAGACCAAGTTGGTTGCTTAACCTACTGAAATGCCAAGGCGCCTTGGTAGACAGAATCAGAATCTTAAGCAGGCTTCATGCACAGTTCAGAGGGTGATGCAGGGCATGGTTCCAGGTTCATGACCGGACCTCACATCAAGAGTCCGGTGCTCAACTGTCTGAGCTACCCAGGTGCCCTAGTGAAACTTTAAGAGCTTTTTGTTAAATTCTCCAAGGATTGATTGTTTATTTATTTAAATTGTTTGTAATGTTTATTTTTGAGAGAGAGCATGAGAGGGAGAGGAGCAGAGAGATGGAGACACAGAATCTGAAGCAGGCTCTGAGCTGTCACCGCAGAGCCTGACTGAGCCACCCAGGCGCTCCTCCCTCCTTTGAGAATTTAAAAAGCAGTAATTTTAATAAACTTTTAAAAAGTTATTTGAAAATTTCAATAATAGAAACTAGATGCATAGGAAAATTGTTAAGGTTATGGAGTTAATATTTTATGGTCTAATGTCAGAAGGACGTTTGGTTTTAAATGTATGCTTTTGCTGGGTGTGTGTAATAATCCAGCTAATTGCACTCTTAGCATATTAATAGTGTTAGTGTTCAGGAATTAGATGGATGATTTCAAACCTAATAATGGGTAGTGCTTTGAAAATGTTTCTGAGGTAATTTTTTTTGGAAATGAGAATCCATTTTTCCTTAGAAATTTGGTTATACATGAATGAAGAGTTTCCAAAAACGTATTTAATTATAATGTAGCAGAATAGTGCTACTATACTGGGCCCTACAGGAAGCAGACTGAGTGCTGGAAGCATCTGTTTTATGAAGGAGAAAGAGGAATTGAGCTTTATCTCACCCTCCTGATGAATTTTGATGTTGATAAAGTACTTTTTATGCGCCGCTATTAATCCTCCACCGTTTTGTATGTCATTTACTTAGGTAGGTGGTAGTACTTCATTGATCGATCTGACGTTAATCTCCCACCATTTCTTTTTTTTTCTCTTTTTAAAAAACATTTTTTAAAATGGTTATTTATTTTTGAGAGAGACAGAGACAGAATGCTAGTGGGTTAGGGGCAGAGAGAGAGGGAGACACAGAATTGGAAGCAGGGTCCAGGCTCTGAGCCGTCAGCACAGAGCCCGACTCGGGGCTCGAACTCACGAGCCGGTGAGATGATGACCTGAGCCGAAGTCGGATGCTCAACCAACTGAGCCACCCAGGCACCCCAATCTCCCACCTTTTCTTTTTTTTCAAAAAAAATTTTTTTAACGTTTTATTTATTTTTGAGACAGAGAGAGACAGAGCATGAACAGGGGAGGGTCAGCGAGAGGGAGACACAGAATCTGAAACAGGCTCCAGGCTCTGAGCTGTCAGCACAGAGCCCGACGCGGGGCTCGAACTCACGGACCGCGAGATCATGACCTGAGCCGAAGTCGGCCGCTTAACCGACTGAGCCACCCAGGCGCCCCATCTCCCACCTTTTCTAAGCTGGCATTTCGTGTTTCCTTCAAGAGCTAGGCTGCATCAGAATCAGCCATATGTGTTCCTTAGACCTACAGATTTCTGAACTGCTTTCCAGACTTAATAATTCTTTTATCTGGAGTAGGACACCGAAATCTTTTTCTTTTTTGTTTTGTTTTGTTTTTTTTTAAACGTCATGGGATTGTCATGTACAACTAGGTGCATTTTAAGAGCACTTTAGGGCGCCTGTGTGGCTCAGTCGGTTAAACGTCCCACTTTGGCTGGGGTCATGATCTCGCAGTCCATGAGTTCGAGCCCCGCGTCGGGCTCTGTGCTGACCGCTCAGAGCCTGGAGCCTGTTTCAGATTCTGTGTCTCCCTCTCTCTCTGACCCTCCCCCGTTCATGCTGTGTCGCTCTCTGTCTCAAAAATAAATTAACGTTAAAAAAAAAAAAAAAGCACTTTGAGGGCAAATGTATTAGAAACTCAAGAGGCAGAAGCAGTAATAAAGATGGCTTGTGATAGAACTCTTTCTTGTTTTCTCTAAAATAGTACTCAAATTTTGCAGGTTTTTTTTTTTTTTTTTTTTTTTTTTTTTTTTTTTTTTTTTTTTTTTTTTTTTTTTTTTTGGTGGTGGTTGTTATGCCTGATAATGTTATGTAACGTTAGAAACTGATTTCTTTTTTTTTTTAAAACTAACTTGGATATTTTATTTTTGAAATGTTACTTTCCCAGTTTTCTCTTTATAACAGTTTAATGGTCAGTGGCCACTTACTACATGTCCCCAGTATACTATTTGCTCTGTAGGATGATGAAGATTCAGGGCACAATTCCTGATATGAAGGAGTCATTCTTTTATGAAAGAAATATATTGGGAGTGCTGAACAGATGTTTGTTGAGATCTAGTGGTAATTACCAATTATAATTCATTAAATACTATTTTTATCTTTACATTCTGAGAAACTTTTATAGAATGTTAGAGCTGAAAGGGAACGTTTAATATGAAAAGTGTTAAATACAGAATTAAAAGATTTTGCAGTCTACATCCATATTCCTGTAATCTAGATGGTACCACAAATTATGTATTAACAGCTTTATTGAAACATAACTGACATAATAAAAGCACATATTTAAAGTCTACAGTTTGGTAAACTTTGACATGTATGCACTTGGGAAATAGTCATCATGATCAAGATGACGAAATATCCATCACACTCGAAAGTTTTTTTGGCCATCTCCAGAGGCATCCAATATTCTGATTTTTTTTTTTTTCCTACCATACATACCTATACCTCTATTTCTGGCTTGCTGAATGTGGTTTTTTTCCTCCAAGAATGTGTGTTGGGTTTTGTAAACTGGTTTTTCTCTATTGATATGATCATAGGGTGTCTCTTCTTCAGCCTGTTGATGTAATGGGTTATATTAATTGATTTTTGAATGTTGAATGAGTCTTTCATACCTGGAATAAATTCCACCTGGTCTTGGTATATAATTATTCTTTTTTTTTTGTTATTTTTTTAAATTTTTTTTTCAATGTTTATTTATTTTTGGGACAGAGAGAGACAGAGCATGAACGGGGGAGGGGCAGAGAGAGAGGGAGACACAGAATCTGAAACAGGCTCCAGGCTCCGAGCCATCAGCCCAGAGTCTGACGCGGGGCTCGAACTCACGGACCGCGAGATCGTGACCTGGCTGAAGTCGGACGCTTAACCGACTGCGCCACCCAGGCGCCCCTGGTATATAATTATTCTTACACATTGTTGGATTTAATTTGGTACTTTGTTGATTTTTGCATCTGTGTTCATGAGAGATAGTGGTCTGTAGCTTTTTTTCTTGTAATGTGTTTATCTGGTTTTGGTATTAGGGTAATGCTGAACTCATAAAGTGAGTTAGGAAGTGTTCCCTCTGCTTCTGTTTGCTAGAGGAGATTTCGTTGGGGCTTGGTATCATTTTTTCCTTAAATGTTTGGTTTAGAAAGTTAGTGAAACCATCTGCGCGTTATGCTTTCAGTTTTGAAGGATTATTAAGTGTTGAATCAATGTCTTTAATAGATACAGGCCTATTTTGGTATCTTTTTTATCATGTGTGAGTTTTGCTAGAATATATCTTTTGAGGGATTGTTACAAGTTTTGTGAGCAGGTTTGCATTCCTGTATTATCCTTTTACTGTCCATAGAATGAGTAATGATGGCCCTTCCTTTCATTTGTGATACTAGTAATTTGTGTCTTTTCTTTCATAGTTAACTTGGCTAGAGTGTTATCAATTTTGTTGATCTTTTCAGAGAACCATCTTTTGGTTTCATTAGTTTTTCTCTGGATTTTTCTGTATTGAATTTCATTGATTTCTGCTCTAATTCTTCTTTTCTTCTGCTTACTTAGGATTTCATTTGGTCTTCTTTTCCTAGATTCCTAAGGTGGAAGCCAGAGTATTGATTTTAGATCTTTCTTCTTTTCTAATATATGCATTCAGTGGTGTAAATTTCTGAGCCCTCCTTTTGCTGCATGTCAAATTTTGAGAGCTGTATTTTTATTTGATTCAAGATACTTTTCAGTTTCTTTTGAGACTTCTTTGACTTCTGTGTTATTTTAAATTAGTATTTGCCAAATCTGCAGGTATTTTGGGAGTTTCTACCTTTTTTTTTTTTTTTTTTTTGTGACTGATTTCTAGTTTAAGTCCATTGTTGTCTGAAAGCAAATTTTGTAAGACTTTTATTCCTTTAAATTTGTTAAGATATGTTTTATGGACCAGAGTTTGGATTATTGTGGTGAATGTTCTGTGTGAGCTTGAAAAGAATATGGGGCACCTGGGTGGCTCAGTTGGTTAAGCATCCGACTTAGGCTCAGGTCATGATCTCATGGCCCGTGAGTTTGCGCCCCGCTTCGGGCTCTGTGCTGACAGCTCAGAACTTGGAGCCTGCTTCAGATTCTGTGTCTCCCCCTCTGTCTGCCCCTCCCTGCTCATGCTCTGTCTCTGTCTCAGAAATTTATAAACATTAAAAAAATTAAAAAAGAAAAGAATATTCTATTGTTGGAATAAATGTTCTACAAATTTTAATTAGATCTCTTTGCTTTTAATTTGTTTATGCCTTTATGTCTAGAGTGGGTTTCTTGCAGATATCTTATTGTTAGGTTTTGTTTTTGTTATCCACTGTGTCGGGTTTTGTCTTTTCATTGGTATATTCAGACCGTTTATATTTAAAGTGATTATTGATATAGTTGGGTTGATGGTTATCTATTTGTAGCTCTTTTCTATTTCTTGTATGTATGTCTTTGCTTTTTAAAATCTTCCCCTCTTTTTTCTGCCTCTTCTGGTTTTCATTAAGCTTTTCTATGATTTCCTTTTTTTCCTCTCCTAATATATTAATTATACCAAATTTATTATTTACCACAGGCTTACCAAATTTATTATTTATTTTTCATTTGATTATTATTATTTTAGTGGATGCTTTGGGATTGCAATATGCATTTAAAACTAATCTAAGTCTGGAGCACCTGGGTGGCTCAGTCAGTTAAACATCCACCTCTTGATTTTGGCTCAGATCATGATCTTGTGGTTCGTGAGTTTGAGCCCTGCATCTGTCCCCAAGCTTATAGCATGGAGACTGCTTGAGATTCTTTCCCTCTCTCTTAAATCAATAAACAGACAAAAAATGAAACTAATCAAAGTCCAATCAAATAAAGCTATATTGCTTCAGAGCTAGTGGAGGCACCTTATAAGATTATTGTACTCATTTGCTTTTGCCATTCATTTCACTTATCCATAAGCTGTACCTACCCAGTGCACTGTTGCTATTATTATTTTGAACAGTTTCCCATTAAGGAAAATAAAAGGCTTAATTTTACCTTTATTCCTTTTCTCATGCTCTTACAGATCTGAGTTTGTGACCTATATTTTCCTTCTCTGTGAAAACTTTTAACATTTCTTGCAAGGGAGGTCTGCCAAAAAATGCCATCAGGTTTTGTTTGCCTGAGAAACTATTTCTTTTGCATCTCCACCACTTAAAAATAATGTGGTAAAATACAACATAAAATCATCTTAATGATATTTTAATTTCAGGTGTACAGTATATTGATTCAACAGTTCGGTACATTACTCAGTGTTCACCCTAAGCATAGCCACCATCTGTCATCAAACAACATTTTTGCAACATTATTGACTATATTCCCTTTGTTGTACTTTTCATCTCTGTGACTTACTTATTTTGTAACTGGAAGTTTGTACTTAATCACCTTCACCTATTTTGCCCATCCCGCCCCCCCGACCTACCTCTCCTCAAGTAGCCATCAATTTGTTCTCTGTATTTAAGAGTCTTGGTTTTTTTTTGTTTCACTGGTTTGTTTTTTAGATTCCACATGTAAGTGACATCATGGTATTTGTCTTTCTCTCACTTGTTTCACTTAGCATAATACCCTGTAGCTCTATCCGTATTGTTGCAAATGGTAAGGTCTCATTCTTTATTATGGCTGAGTAATATTCGTGTGTATGTGTGGGTGTAGGTGTGTGGGTGTGTGTATCCATTTATCTGATGGATGCTTGGTTGCTTCCATATGTTAGCTATTGTAAATGATGCTGCAGTAAACATAGAGCTGCATATTTTTTTTTTTGAATTCGTGTTTTTGGGTAAATACTAGTGGAATTACTGGATCATATAATATCTCTTTTTTAAATTTTTTGAGGAACCTCCATATTGTTTTCCATAGCAGCTGCACCAGTTTACATTCCTACCTCCAGTGTATGAGGGTTCCTTTTCCTTCACATTCTCATCATCACTTGTTATTGTCTTTTTGATTCTAGCCTTTCTGACAGGTGGGAGGTGATATCTCGTGGTTTTGATTTGCATTTCTCTGATGATGAGTGATGAGCATCTTCTCATGTGTCTGTTGGTCATCTGTATGTCTTCTTTGGAAAAAAATGTCTCTTCAGGTCTTTTGCCATTTTAAATCAGATTAGTATTAGTGTTTTTGCTGTTGGGTTGTAGAAGTTCTTCATAAAATTTGGATATTAACCAAACTTTGGATATTATCCAAAGGGATATTAACCCTTTATTGGATATATCCTTTGAAAATATCTTTTCCAATTCAGTAGGTTGCGTTTTTGTTTTGTCGATGGTTTCCTTTGCTGTGGAAAAGCTTTTTATTTTGGTGTGGTCCCGATATTTATTTTTGCTTTTGTTTTCCTTGCCTTAGGACACAGATCTAGAAAAATGTTTCTGTGGTGATGTCAAAGAAAATACAGTCTGTGGTTTCTTCAGGAGTTTTATGGTTTCAGGTTGCACATTTAGGTCTTTAGTCTACTTTTGAGTTATTTTTATGCTGCAATAAAGTGGTCCAGTTTCATTCTTTTACAGTAGCTGTCCAGTTTTCCTAGTACAATCTGTTGAAGAGGTTGTCTTCTCTCCATTGTATATTCCTGACTGTTTTGTCATAGATTAATTGACCATGTAAGTGTGGGTTTATTTCTGGGCTCTCTATTCTGTTCCATTGATCTATGTGTATATTGTTGTGTCAGTACCATGCTGTTGTGACTACTACGACTTGATAGTATATCTTGAAATCTGGAATAGTGATACCCCCAGCTTTGTTCTTTCTCAAGATTGCTTTGGCTATTCAGGCTTTTTTCTGGTTCCATACAAATGTTAGGATTATTTGTTTTAGTTCTTTGAAAACTGCTTTTAGTAATTTTATAGGGATTGTGTTGAACCTATAGATTGCTTTTTGTAGTGAGATTTTAATGATAGTCTTCTAATCCATTAGCATGGACTATTTTCCCATTTGTTGGTGTTTTCTTTCTTTCATCAGGGTTTTATAGTTTTCAGAGTATCGGTCTTTCATCCTTTTGGTTGGGTGTATTCTTATGTACTTTATTATTTTTGGTGATTGTAAATGGAATTGTTAATTTTTCTTTCTGCTACTTCGTTATTACTGTATACTGTATAGAAATGCAGATTTCTGTGTATTAATTTTGTATCCTGCAACTTTACTGAATTCACTTATCAGTTCTAACAGTTTTTTTTTGTTGTTAGTCTTTAGGGTTTTCTTTCTTTTTTTTTTAATTTTTTTAAATGTTTTTATTTATTTTTGAGACAGAGCACAAGTTGGGGAGGGTCAGAGAGAGGGAGACACAGAATCTGAAGCAGGCTTCAGGCTCTGAGCTGTCAGCACAGAGTCTGACGTGGGGCTTGAACTCACCGACTGTGAGATCATGACCTGAGCTGAAGTCGGATGCTCAACCGACTGAGCCACCCAGGCGCCCCAGTCTTTAGGGTTTTCTATATACAGTATCATGTCCTCTGCAAGTAGTGAAAGTTTTACTTCTTCCTTGCTAATGTGAATGCCTTTTATTTCTTTTTCTTGTCTTGAGTAGTAAGACTTCCAGTACTATGTTGAATAAAGGAGTGGAGATCCTTGTTTTGTTCCTGGTTTTAGAGGAAAAGCTCTTAGTTTTTCGCTAGTTGAGTATGATGTTAGTTAGCTTGTAGGTTTTTGATATATGGCCATTATTATGTTGAGGTATATTCCCTCTAAATCTTTCATTGTTGATGGATATTGGATTTTGTCAACACATTTTTTTCTACATTTACTGAGGCGATCCTTGGGCTTTTATCTCTTTTGTTAAAGTGAGGTACCACACTGATTGATTTGTAAATATTAAACCACTCTTGCATCAGTGGAGTAACTCGTGCTCAATTGTGGTCAGTGATTTTTTAAACTGATAAGAACAGATACTACACTTGATCTTAGCCAAAAGGCTGAGAAGCGATGGGGTCAGTGATTTTTTTAAATGTATCATTGGATTTAGTTTGCTGATATTTTGTTGAGGATTTCTGTATCTGTGTTCATCAGTAATATTGGCTTGTGGTTTTCTTTTTTTGTAGTGTCTTTGTTTTTGGTATCAGGGTATTGCTGGCCTGGTAGAATGAATTTGGAAGTTTTCCTTTCTTTTTAAATTTTTGGAATAGTTGGAGAAGAATAGTATTAACTCTTGAGATGTTTAGTAGAATTCACCTTTGAAGCCATAAGCCATAGACTTTTGCTTTTTGGGAGTTATGTGATTACTGATTCAATTTCCTTACTAGTAATCACTTTGTCCAAATTTTCTATTTACTTCTGATTTACTTTTGGAAGATTGTATGTTTTTAGGAATTAAAATTTTTTTTTAACGTTTATTTATTTTTGAGAGAGAGAGAGAGAGAGAGCGAGCATGAGTGGGGGAGGGGCAGAGAGAGAGGGAGACACAGAATGCGAAGCAGACTCCAAGCTCTGAGCTGTCAGCACAGAGCCCAATGTGGGGCTCAAACTCACGAACCGTGAGATCATGACCTGAGCCGAAGTTGGACACTTAACCGACTGAGCCACCCAGGCACCCCTGGTTTTAGGAATTTAAAGAATGAAGTATGCCTATTTATTTATTTTTAAATGTTTATTCATTTTTGAGAGGAAAGCGCATGAGTGGGGGAGGCGCAGAGAGCGGGGGGACAGAGGATCCAAAGTGGGCTCTGAGCTGACAGCAGTGAGCCTGATGTGGGGCTTGAACTCACTAACTGTGAGATTATGATCTGAATGGCAGTTGGATGTTCAACTGACTGAGCCACCTGAGTGCCCTGAGTATGCCTTTAATTTTTTTAATTTTTTAATGTTTAAAAATAATTTATTTTGAGAGAGTGCACACAAGCAGGGGAGGTGCAGAGAGAGAGAGAGAGAGAGAGAGAGAGAGAGAGAGGGAGACAGAGAATCCAAGTGGGCTCCACACTGTCAGCGCAGAGCCTGATGGAGGGGCTCGGACTCAGGAACTGTGAAATCATGACCTGAGCTGAAACCAAGAGTCGGATGCTTAACTGAGCCATCTAGGAAACCCCCAAAGTATGTCTTTTTAAAATGAAAAATACTTTAATATTTTAATTTTACTCCTTAAATGTTTTTTTAGGAGCTGTGGCCTTGAAGAATCTTGAAATTAAAGAAAATGCTCTGGTAGGTTTTGAGTATAAAAAATTTGTAATGTCTGCATTTAACTGTATATAGACTTTTTGATTTACTTCGTCATTTTAAATTATTCAAGCTTGTGAAAATTTTTAAAAAAGAATTTTTGCAAAATATGTATTTTACAAAGTAGACTTTTAATCTGTAAAAGCACAGAGTATAATTTTCCCCATTTAAAAATGCTTCCAATTTTTTTCTTTCTATATGATTTTATTTTAAATGGTTAATTTATCTTTCCAGTTGTCTTCAAGTTTTAATACCATGGTAACGATTTTTTTTTTTTACTATAGAATTCAGTGGTATTAATTACATTCATGATGCTATACAATCATTAAGCCCTATCTTTTTTTCTGTAACTTTTTCATTGGGTCAAAGGGAATCCTATAACAATTAAGAAGTAATGCCCTATTCCTCCTCTTTGTAGACCTTGCTAACCTTTAATCTACTTTCTGCTTCTATGAATTTGCTTGTTGTACCTCGTCAGTGAAATCCTGCCATGTTTGTCATACCGTGTTTGACACATTTCACTTAGCTAATTCCTCTAAGGTTTGTCTGTTGTTTTTATCAGGACAACATTTCATTTTGTGGCTGAGTAATATTCCAGTGTATCTTTATGCCACGTTTTGTTTATCCATTGATATCTTGATAGACACTTGAGTTGTTTCTGCCTTTGGCTCTTGTGAATAATGCTGCTGTAACACTGGCATACACATGTCTGTTCAGTTCCCTGTTTTCAATCCCTGTGGGCAAATGCCTACCAGTGGAATTGCTGGATTTTATGGTAATTTTATGTTTAACGTTTTTAAGAACTGCCACTCCATTTTCCATACTAGTTGAACCATTTTATATTCCTACTACCAATGCATAGAGTGTCCACTTTCTCCACATCCTTGCTAACATTTACTTATCTTTTTAAATCTTTCTTTTTTTTCATTTTATCTTAAGTACAGTCTACTCCCCGAGGTGGGGCTGGAGCTCCCGACCCCAAGATCAGAGTCACATGCTCTACCAGCTGAGCCAGCTAGGCACTGTTTTTGGTTTTCTGATTATACCCCTCCTAATAGACATAAAGTGGAATCTCATTTTGGTTTCTCTTAGCATTTCCCTCATGACTAGTGAGGCTGAGCATTTTTTCATGTGCTTATTGGCCATTTGTATATGTTCTTTGGATATGCCTGTTGAAAATAGTTGCTGATTTTTTAGTCAAGTTTTTGTTTGCTTGTTTGAATTGCATTTCTTTATGTATTCTTGATATTTTCCCTTATCAGATACATGATTTGCAAAATTGACCCCCATTCTTTGTGTTGCCTTATGCCTCTGTTGATAGTGTCCTTTGATGCACTAAAGTTTTTAGTCTTGGTGAAATTTAATCCATCTCTTTTTTTTTCTTTTGTTGTTTGTGTCTTTGGTGTGCTGTTCAAGAAATCATTGCCAAATCTAATGTCAAGAAGATTTTACCACGTTTTCTTCTAAGGGTTTTGTAGTTTTAGTTCTTGTGTTTAGGTCTTATGTCCATTTTGAATTAATTTTTATATATGGTTATGAGGTAAGGGCTTAACTTCACTCTTTGGTGTGGATGTCCAGTGTTCTCAGCACCACTTATTGAAAAGGTTGTCCTTTTCCCCATTGGATGGGGAGAAATTCTTTTGAGGTTTTTTGCAAAGTGGAGTTTTAACCTCCCTGTAAGGACAAACTGATGATAAAATTTCCCACTTAATTTTCCCCTCAGACAATATAAAGGCAGTATGATTTTGGTAAGGGTAACTTAGGTCTTCTCTATTACTGTAGAACTTTCTCCCTATTTATTTAAAAATGATCAGTCTCCCTGAATGTTAAGGAGTTGAGAATAGTATGACAATTAAGTATTTACAAATTTAAATAAGTGTTGATGGTAAAGAGAAGGTGCAAGTTAACTGAATCCCTTTAAGTAATTGTGGGAAGAAAAAAATAGTCTTGTTTTGTCGGCCTGTATATATACTAATATTTTCTATGTATATATATGTTTTGTAGAGTCAACTGGATGTACCATTTAAAGTTAAAGTTGGTCATATAGGTAAGCTGCGCTTATTATTTGAATGTCCTTGCTGGACTTGCAGTAAGAATGATATGCTTCGTATCTCTTTAATGTGATATCGTTAATGTTTCTGAGCACTAATTGAAAATCATGTGTTTTCATCTGGGTAGAGCTTAGTAGTGTAACTTAAAGATACTGTGTGGTCCATGTATCCCTTGTTTAAAACCTATGAAATTACACATTTACTAGGTGTTAAAAATGAGTGGAGAGCCGGTGTTGATTTCAGTAGCGTAACAGTCTCTGTTTCTTAGGTTTCTGACTAGTTATTGCTGTCTTCCAATCATGGATGTCTGGTGTAAGGAGTAGGGTCTGGATCATCCAGGCAGTGTGACTCGGAATGAGTCAGAAACTTAGTTTCTGAGGTTGTTTGCATACCTGTGTCCTAGCAGCTGTCATTCTCTAATATTATTATTTTATTTTTTTCTACTAGACAACAAGTTTCTTAGTGTTTATTCTCACCACTTGGTACGATACCTGGCATATAGTAGGGACACAATTTGTTGAGTGAAGGAAGTACCCATTTCCAAATGAGTGTATGGCATTATAATCAGTTTTAAAGGAACGTATTTTCCCCTTGCTATTACTGGGTGTCGTTAATCTTATTGAGCCTTCAGAGTTTGCTGCATTTAGCATGTGGAATTACATATATAGTAAATATAAATATATGCATATTTTGAAAACAGTTGTATTTATGTGGAAGATTTTTGGAATTGTCTTTGTTTTATATTTTTGCGTATTACAAATTTTCTAGAAATCTGTACTTTTAGAAATGGGAATTTCTGGTAATGAGAGGAAAAGGTTTTTTTTTTTTAAAGATTTAATGGTGAAAGTGCTACATTATTAACTTTGTGTCTATTTCTTTGATTATTAATGCTGTTTTGTCACTGTTCTTTTATTTACTTTTTTGGATTATTAATATATGTGATACATGTGTGTAAGCAGTCTGATACATTTATAAATTGTATCAGATTTGTCAGAATTATTATTTTTTCTAATGGGTTTATTTCATTCTGGTTACATTTTGGATGGTACACAAATTTGAAATGGTCACTGTCTCCTCTGATTTTTTTTTTTTATTAATGTTTATTCAGTTTTGAGAGAATGTGAGTGGGAGAGGGGCAGACAGAGAGGGGGACAGAGGATCTGTAGCGGGCTCTGCACTGACCGCACCAAGCCCGCTGTGGGGCTTGAACTCGGGAACTGTGAGATTATGACCTAAGCTGAAGTGGGACACCCAACCGACTTAGCTACCCGGGTGACCCAGTCTTCTCTGATTTAAAACTTAGGAAGTCATCCCTGTTTTAGAAATCAGTTTATTTCTTTTTCTCTGGATTGATGTTGTAATATGAAATCTTTTTCTCAGTTTGGGTTTTTTTAAATGTTTCATTTTATTTATTCATTTACGTTTAAAGTTTATTTTTTGAGAGAGAGAGTGAGCAAGCAGGGGAGGAGCAGAGAGACAGGGAGAGAGGGAATCATGAGTAGCCTCCACGAGGTCATTGTGGAGCTGGAGGGGGGACTCCAGCTCAAAATCTGTGAGAGGTCATGACCTGAGCTGAAATCAAGAGTCAGATCCTTAACTGACTGAGCCACCCAGGTGTCCTAGTTTGGGTTTTTGTTTTTTTTTTTTTAAACATGGAATTTTGGCGTTATGTAATGAGACAAATCTATGTAGATTTTTTTCCCCTTCTCCAGTTACCAGTTAATGCAGCCATCGTGTTATTAATTTTTCCCTTCCCAATCATGGCAACTATTTCTAAATCAATAGACTCCTGCTTTCTAAAATATTTAAAGTATTTTAAAAGAATTAGGGAAACTTTTTAAATACACAAGACTAGAATCCGTATAATGAATACCTTACATCATATTTTTTAGTTTAATATCCCTAATGCTTTAAGGATATTTTGCTATTGGATTATAGTAAAACATTTTGAATGTTTGAATAGTTTAATTTTCTAATCTTGTTCACAGTCTTTGATTATCATAGAAATCTGTGCACACATACACTTAGGGTGATAATCGTACGTATTGTATATATATCATCTATATATATGAAAAATACATCTTCAATTTTATAATCTACCTTTGGACAGTGTACTATGAATACTTACAGTGATTTGGAGTAAGAATTGGGGAAATCAGAGTTCTGATAATCAGTGATTGTTGGTTAATGGCAGAAGAGTATTGTTATGTTTGATGCAGATTGCCATAAATAGAAACTTGTAAATTTTTAGAATAGCATTTAGATTTTCCAACAGTACTAATACACATAATTTCAGATGATCGCAACAAAGGCGTGTTGTTTTGGGTTGTAAAATAGCTTTCTGTGAAGTGACTCAGCTTGTTGTCTTGCCATCTCTTCTAATGCCTGACAGAAAATAGACTGGCAGCAAATGCAGGTTGAATGAATAATATTTTTTGTCCTTTTTAAAAAAAATTCACGTAGGTAATCTTAATCTTACAATTCCATGGAAAAACCTGTATACTCAACCAGTTGAAGCTGTCCTGGAAGACATTTATTTACTCATAGTGCCTTCTTCTCGTAAGTCAAATTTTAAACATTATAACTTCAAGCACTTTTATTTGTGGATGGAAAAATCTTTATATCTCATAATGATATTCAAAATACTTGTGGTAAATATTTTGAGATATTTTTATGTTTGAATTAGCATTTGGGAATTCAAATTAAATTGGTTTTTACTCTAGACTTTTGCAGACTTTGTATTAGTGATTATTTTTCAAGGGTATGTTTTGGAATGAGTATACTTAAACTTAAGATAATTAACTATTCTTTTCTGTGCTTCCTGTAGAAATAAAATACGATCCTGTAAAAGAAGAAAAACAACTCTTGGAGGCAAAGCAATATGAACTTAAGCGAATAGAAGAAGCAAAACAAAAAGTAGCTGATCAAGGTAAAGGAAACAGTAAATAGGAATGGTAATAAGAGAAGGAGAGAAGACCTAAATATTTATCACATGGGAATATTATTTTTCTCTGGAGGCATTGAAATTATTTAACAAATATGAGATAATCTTATTACATGGGGAATTTTAATGTGGTTTGTCTATTTTTATGATGATTATAAAATTTTTACTTATAGAAACTTACTGTTTGACAAATAATACACATAGCTTATAAGGGTAAGGTTAGTTTTTAGCTATAATAATTAATTTCATCAAGTATATTTTCTTAGTTTTGTAGCTCTTTAATTTTTAAAATTGTTATTAAAATATTTTTTTAAATTTTTTTTTTTTTCAACGTTTATTTATTTTTGGGACAGAGAGAGACAGAGCATGAATGGGGGAGGGGCAGAGAGAGAGGGAGACACAGAATCGGAAACAGGCTCCAGGCTCTGAGCCATCAGCCCAGAGCCCGACGCGGGGCTCGAACTCACGGACCGCGAGATCGTGACCTGGTTGAAGTCGGACGCTTAACCGACTGCGCCACCCAGGCGCCCCTAAAACATTTTTTTAATGTTTACTTATTTTTGAGAGAGAGAGAGAGACACACAGAGGGAGAGAGCGGGAAAGGGACAGAGCAAGAAGGAAACACAGAATCTGAAGCAGGTTCTGGGCTCTGAGCTGTCAGCACAGAGCCCAACGTGGGGCTCGAACTCAAAAACTGTGAGATCATGACCTCAACCAAAGTCCAGTGCTTAACTGACTAAGCCAGCCAGGTGCCCACAGATTTTTATTTTGTAAAATGTTTATTTTTGAGAAAGAGAGTCAGAGAGGGGGAGAGAGAATCAAAGAGGAGGAAAGACAGAGGACCCAAAACAGTCTGTGTGCTGTCAGCACAGAACCTGATGCAGGGCTTGAACTCATGAACTGTAAGATCATGACCTGAGCTGAAGTCAGATGCTTAACTGACTAAGCCACCCAGGCACCCTAGTTTTCTAGCTTTTTTTTTTTTTTTTTTAAATTCCCCTTATATCAGTTCTTAATCTTTTAGAGATACTTAGTTGTTTGATATAATTATGTTTTCCCAAATCTTTTTGGTTACCCTCTGGCTTCATATCCTTTCCTATTCAGCCTAACCCAAATAGTTCATTATTTCAACCCTTTCTTTTCTCAGTGGAAGAGCTGTCTCGCAGAAATCTAATTCCTTTCCACTTGTGTGGTGGTGACTTTTGTATTTTTTGTATTCTGTTCTGTCTAGTAAAACTTTCTCCTTAGCCTATAAATACATTGTACCTGGTCTTATCTTCAAACACAAAATGATCTTCCTAACCTGGTTATCATTTGTCTTCTGTTCCTCTTTTGTTTAATAGCCAAACATCTTAAAAATCTGTGTATACTTACACCACTATCCTTGCCTTGCATTTATTTAGTTATTTATTCATTTTTTTTGATAAAAAATAAAACCCACTAGTAAACATTTTACCTTTTGACAAAGAGGTAAAAACGTTAAAGGAGATTTAATGCAAATTCTGGCGACACTTCTTGTAATTATATTTTCATACCCTGTGTAGTTGTTTATCTCTGTCCCCAGTCTTTTTTTATTCAAATATTTTTTTTTTTAATTTTTTTTTTCTCAACGTTTTTTTATTTATTTTTGGGACAGAGAGAGACAGAGCATGAACAGGGGAGGGGCAGAGAGAGAGGGAGACACAGAATCAGAAACAGGCTCCAGGCTCCAGGCTCCGAGCCATCAGCCCAGAGCCTGACGCGGGGCTCGAACTCCCGGACCGCGAGATCGTGACCTGGCTGAAGTCGGACGCTTAACTGACTGCGCCACCCAGGTGCCCCAAATATTTTTTTTATTATAGCACACATGTAACAAAGTTTACCATCTTAACCATTTTTAAGTGTACAGTTCGCTGGTATTAAATACATTTAGAATGTTGTACAACTCTTACTACCATCCATTTCATATCTCTTTTCTTCTTGTAAAATTGAAACTTTATAGCCATTAAACAACAATCCACCCATTCCACGCCCCTCAGTTAGAACCCCTGGCGACCACAACTGTACTTTCTTGTCTCTGAAATTTTGGCTACTCTGAGTACTTCATGTAAGTGGAATTATACAACGTGTCTTTTTCTAACTGGCTTATTTCACTTAGCATCATGTCTTCAAGATCTGTCCATGTTGTAGCCTGTGTCACAATTTCCCTTGTAAGGCTAAATAGTATTCCATTTTTTGTATATACCACACTTGGCCTTTCCCATTCACCCATCTATGGACACTTGGGTCGTTTCTGTGCTTTAGCTGTCGTGAATAAAGCTGCTCTGAACATGGGAGCACAAGTATTCCTTTGAGACATTGTTTTCAATTATTTCGGGTATATACACACAAGTGCAGTTGCTGGATCATAGGTAATTGTACTGTATTTTTGACTTTTTGAGGAATCACCATACTGTTTTCAACAGGGACTTGTACCATTCTGCATTTTCACCAACAATGCCCAAAGGTTTTGATTCCTTCGCATCCTTGCCAACACTTGTTTTATCTTTTCTTCATGGTAGCATCTTAATGGGGATGAAGTGGTATCTCATGTAGTTTTGATTTGCATTTCCCTGAAGATTAGTATTTTAGTGTCTTTTCATGTGCTTATTGGCCATTTGTATATCTTCTTTGGAGAAATGTCTATTTGAGTCTTCTGCCCATCTTTTAGTTGGGTTGTCTTTGGTTGTTGTTTGGTGCTATGAGTTCTTTATATATTCTCCATGTTAATCTTTCACTAAATACACGATTTGCAAATTTTCTCCCATTCTTTGTGTAACCATTCTGTTGATAGTGTCTTAATGCAAAAAAATGTTTAAATTCCCACGAAGCCCATTTTGTCATCTTTTGTTGCTTGTGCCTTGGTGTGATATGCAAGAAATCATCGCAAAATCATCACCAAATCCAGTGTCATGCAGCTTTTGTCCTGTGTTTTCCTCTAAGAGTTTTATAGTTTTAGGTCTTAAATTTAAATCCATTTTGAATTAGTTTTTTTATATGTTCTTCGATAAGCAAGGTCCGACTTCATTCTCTTGTTCATTCTCTTCATATCCCGTTTTCCTAACGTTGTTTATTAAAACTATTGTCCATTCCTGATTGAGTAGTCTTGGTCCCTTATCAAAAATCATTTGACTGTGTATGCAAGGGTTTATTCTGAGTGCTGTATTCTGTTTTATTCGTCTGTCTTTATGGCAGTACCACACACACTGTTTTGATTACTGTAGTGTTGTAAATTTTGAAATCTGGAAGTGTAAGTCTTTCACCTTTTGTTCTTCCTTTTCAAGACTGGTTTTCCTCTGTGGGAGTCTCTTGAGTTTCCTTATGAATTTAAGGATGAATTTTTCTGTTTCTGCGAAAAGTATAATTGGGATTGCTTTGAATCTGTAGATTGCTTTGGGCAGCATTGACATGCTAACAGTGGTTCCCAATCCATGAACTTGGGTATGTTTCCATTTAGGTCTTTTAAAATACCTTTTTAAAAGTGTACAAGTCTTTCACCTCCTTGGTTATGTTAATCCCTAAGTTATTCTTTCTGATGCTATTGTAAAAGGAATTGTTTCTGTAATTTCCTGCTCAGATTCTTCATTGTTAGGGATTAGAGATATGCAATTGATTTTTTGTGTGTGTGTGTGTTGACTTTGTACCCTGCTACTTTGCTGAGTTAATTAGTTTCAATAGCTGTTTTGTGAGGTATTTAGAGTTTTCTTCATATAAGATCATATTATCTGTGAACAGAGATTTTACTTCATTTTTTGATTTGGATGACTTTTGTTTCTTGCCTGATTACTCTGGCTAGACCTTCTAGTAGTATGTTGAATAAAAGTGACAAAACTGGACATTTTTGCTGTCTTTCTGATTTTCAAGGAAAAGCTTTCAGCCTTTCCATTAAGTACGGTGTTTGCTGTGGGCTTTTTGTATATGAATTTTATTATGTTAGGTAGTTTCCTTCTAGTCCTAGTTTTTTGATTGTTGTTATTAAAAAAGGATTTTGAGTTTTGTTAAATGGTTTTTCTTCATCAATTGAGATGATCATATATATTTTTTTATTTGGTAAATGTTTGATTTATTTGGTAATTTTTAGCAAATTTATTTGGTAAGTTGACTTATATATCTACCCATCCTTCCATTCCAGCAATAAATTCTATTGAGTCATGCTATATAATTTTTTATAACACTTTTTTTTTAATGTTTATTCATTTTTTTCTTTTCTTGGAGAGAGAGAGAGTGAATGGGAGAGGGAGACACAGAATCTGAAGCAGGTTCCAGGCACTGAGCTGTCAGCACAGAGCCCCATGTGGGGCTTGAACTCATAGACCGTGAGATCACGCCCTAGCCCAAGATGGAAGCTTAACCGACTGAGCCACCCAGGCGCCCCTTGAATTTTTTTAATGTGCTGTTGAATTTTGTTTGTTGGCATTTCATTATTTGCATCAGTATTTATTAGGAATATTGATCTGTAGTTTTCTTGTAGTATCGTTGTATGGTTTTGGTAGCAGATTAATACCTCATACATT
Source organism: Lynx canadensis (assembly GCF_007474595.2). Taxonomy (NCBI): domain Eukaryota; kingdom Metazoa; phylum Chordata; class Mammalia; order Carnivora; family Felidae; genus Lynx; species Lynx canadensis. The sequence goes on from NC_044315.2 coordinate 18,692,432, forward strand.
GAGTTTGGAAGTATTCCCTTTAATTTGTTTTTGAAAAGTTTGAAGAGGATTGATGTTTTAAGTGTTTGGTAGAATTCACCAAAGAAGCAATCAGTTCCACGGGTTTTGTTAGGGGAGTTTTGATCACTGATTCAATCTTTTTACTAGTTTTATATGTGTGTGTATATATATATTTTATATATATATATTATATATATGTATTTTATATATATATGGGTATATATAATACATATATCTATTCAAATTTTCTATCTCTGTAATTTTGTCTTGGTACGTATTGTGGTTCTAGGAATTTGTCCATTTGGTTAATCCAGTTCGTTAGTATACAGTTATTCACATAATGTGTATGATCCTTGTTTCTGTAAAATCTTTAGTAATACACCTACTCTCATTTGTAATTTTGGTAATTTGAGCCTTACTCTTTTTATCTTGATCGATTTAGCTATTTTTCAATTTTGTTGACCTTTTCAAAAAACCCAACTTTTGGTTTCATTTGATTTTTTTTTTCAAGTTGGTCTTCTATTCTTCAGTTTATCTCTACTTGAATCTTTATTTTCTCTTTCCTTCTGTTAGCTGTGGATATAGTTTGTCCATTATTTTCATATTGTTTAAGTTATAAAGTTAGGTTCTTCTGAGGTCTTTTTGTTTTTTTCTTACAGCTATAAATTTCCATTTTAATACTTTTTTGCTGTGTCCCATAAATTTTGGTATGCTGTGTTTTTGTTTTCATATATCTAAGTGTTTTCTAATTTCCCTTATGACTTGTTCTGTGATCCATTGGTGGTTTAACAGCGTTTTGTTTAATTTCCACAAATACATGAGTTTTTAAATTTTCCTTCCATTTTCTTATTTTTTTATATGTTTGCTAATTTTTGAGCGAGAGCACGTGAGTTAGGGAGAAGCAGAGAGAGGGAGACAGAGGATCTGAAGCAGGCTCTGCACTCATAGCAGAGAGCCACTGCTGAGCTCTCTGAGGAACCCCAACTTCTGTGTTTTATTTCTAACATTATTCTGATATGGTCAAAGATGGCACTTTGCATGACACCTATATTTTTAAATCTAGTTAGACTTAATTTGTGTCCTAATATGCGTTCTGTCATGGAAAATGTCTTAGATGTACCAGAGAACAGTGGGTCTTGTGTTTTAATCCATTCAGTTTGTGTCTTTTGAGTAGACTGTTTAATCCATATCCGTATATATACATACATACGTACGTATATGTGTGTATATGTACAAATATAAATATGAACTAATATTGGTATATTATATATATATTTTAATGGTTTATCTTTGAGAGAGAAAGAGCACGTACATGAGCAGGGGAGGAGTGGAGAGAGAGAGAGGGAGAGCAAGAATCCCAAGCATGTCCTGAGCTGCCATTGCAAAGCCCGATGCGGGGCTCAAATTCACAAACCCATGAGGTCAGGACTTGAACTGAAACCAAGAGTCGGATGCTTAACTGACTGAGCCACCCAGGCACCCCAGATCCATATACTTTTAGAATAATTACTGATAACTTATAGATGTACTTCTGTCCTTTTGCCATTTGTTTTCTGTGTGCCTTATTTGTCACTCATTTACTGTGTTACTCTCTGAGTTTGGTTGACTTTGTATAATGAAATGTTTAAATTTTTATTTCGGGGCGCCTGGGTGGCTCAGTCGGTTAAGTGGCCGACTTCGGCTCAGGTCATGATCTCACAGCCCGTGAGTTCGAGCCCCGCGTCGGGCTCTGTGCTGACAGCTCAGAGCCTGGAGCCTGTTTTGGATTCTGTGTCTCCCTCTCTCTGACCCTCCCCCGTTCGTGCTCTGTCTCTCTCTGTCTCAAAAATAAATGTTAAAAAAAATTTAAATTCTTATTTCATTCATCTCGTGCATATTCTATAGGTATTTTCTCTACGGATACCCTGAGAATTACATTTTTGACATCCTTAAGTTAGAACATTTTAAGTTATACTAGCTTAACCTCAGTAACATACAGAAACTCTACTCTTTCACATCTCCCTCCTCACTTTTTTAAATTGCTGTTGTCACAGAATTGCATCTTTATATATTGTTGCCGAAAACAAACTATTTTGAATAGATTAGCATCTTAAATAATTAGAAAACAACGGGCTGAGTTACAAAGCAAAGTTACCATAATACTAGCATTTAGACTAAGAAGTTTTTTTTATAAGTACATTGGTCTCTCAAATCATGTAGAATGCAAAAAGTGGAGTTACAAACCACTGTTATGGTAACGATAATTGATAATCGCAGATGTGTTATCTTTTGTTGGGATCATTGTTGTTTCATGCAGTATCTCTGGTTATTGTGTAGGGAAGGTCTGGTGACAGTCTTACTCAGCTTTTATTTATCTTGGAATGTCTTTATTTCTCCCTCACTCTTAAAGGGCATTTTTGCTGGATATAGAATTCTTGGTTGAAAGATTTTTTTTTCTTAGCACTTTCAGCAATTTGGTCCATTGCCTTTCTGCCTTTTTTCTGATGAAGAATCTATTGATAACATTATTAACGATCCCTTCCATGTGATGAGCAGCTTCTCTCTTGATGTTTTCAAGATTCTCTTTTATCTTTGGTCTTTGAACGTTTGCTTATAATTTGTATCCTTGGGTCTCTTTGAGTTCTTCCTTGGAGTTCTTTGAGTTCCCTGGGTGAATATAATCATGTCTTTCTTTAAATGTGGTCAGTTTGCAGCTAGTATTTCTCATTTTTTAGTTTTTATTTTTTTGAGATTTTTCATTCTTTAGTCATCTAAACACCCAGTGTGGGGCTCGAATTTACAACCCTAGATAAAGAGTTGTACACTCTACTGACTAAGCCACACGGGAGTCCCTCAGCCAGTATGTCTTCAGATATTCTCTCTCACCCTTTCTCTGTCTTTTTTCCATCTGGGACTCCCACAGTGCATGTGTTGGTCCACTTGGTGTCCCCTGGATGTCTGTTAGGCTCTGTTCACTTCAATTTATTTCTTTCCATTCTTCAAATTTAATAATTTGTTGTTGTTCTGTCTTCAAGTTTGTCTATTGCAGTCTCCCTTTGAATCTCTCTGATGAATTTTTCCTTTTAGTTATGGTACTTTTCTGCTTCTGAATTTTTTTTTTTTTTAGTTTTTTTCTTTATAGATATTTCTATTTTTTCATTCATTATTTTCTTGATGTTCTCCACATCTTCCTTTAGATCTTTGAGCATCTGTGTGACAGTTGTTTTAAAGTCTGTCTAGTGGGGCACCTGAGTGGCTCAGTTGCTTCTGGACTTTGGCTCAGGTCATGATCTCATGGTTTGTGAGTTCAGTGCCCATGTCCAGCTCCACACTGATGGTGCAGAGCCTGCTTGGGATTCTCTATCCTTCTTTTCTCTGCCCCTCCCCACTTGCACTCTCTCTCAAAATAAGTAAACTAAAAAAAAAAAAAAGTAGTAGATCTGTCATCGTATCTTTTCAGGAATAGTTTTTGTTGACTTATTTTTTTGTCTGTTAAACGGGCCATATCTTCCTGCTTCTTTGTATCGTTGGTGATTCTTTTTAAAATCTAGATATTTGGATATAATAATGTGATATCTGTGGAAATGAGATTCACCCCCATTCCCATTGTTTCTTTCTTTTTTTTTTTAAAGCTTTTTTTTCTTTTTCATTATTGTAGGCTATCCCTAGTCCAAGGATCAGTCTGAGGTATAAATGTAAGGTATTCTCAGGACTTTGCTGAGCCCAAGCCTATGCCTTTCCCTGAACGTGTATGGTCACATTCTTATTTTCCCTGCATATGGAGTTGATTTTGAATGTCCTGGTCTGTAATGTTTTGCTCACAAATGGGGAGAAGAGAACAATGAAGGGGGACAAAAACAAAAAAGGTTGCGAGTCCTTTAACGCCCTGGATGTCACTTTGGCTGGAGAGGGAGGGGCTTGCAAACAGTTGAAAAAGGTGCAGTGACCACAGCCACCCTTCTCTGTGATCAGGAGCAGCAACCAGCCATTAGAGCACAAATCTCCAAATATTTGGAGGATGGTCCTTTCTTCCCACCTTGGTTCCTGCAAGTTGAGTTGCAAGGTGCTTCAGGAATGTGTGCACGGCTGGCTGCAGTAGGCCTGAGAATAGGGGCCCGGGTGAGCTGCTGCTATGGTAAGAGCTAAAGTGGATGTGAATGAAGTGCAGTTTACATTCAAGCCTTCTCTGCAAGTTGCAAGTTGCAAGCCTTCAGTAGATTCTGGGTTCCAGAATCTTTACATTAGGCACATTTTGCCTATTGAGTTATCTAGCTAGGAAGACAGATTCTTGGTGTTTTCTACTCTGCCATTTTCCTCTTCTCCAGTCCTTTCTTACTAAGTCTCCTAGGCTTTTGCCTTTGAAAATTATTTTCATCCTCTCAAAATAATACATATACATAGATTTAAAAGTTAGTAAGTAATATTAGTACCACAATTTAGAAATTCTGTCTCCTGGCTCAGCCCCTGAGCCTGCTCCATATAGATCTGCTTTAAGTTTTTGGGTTTGTTTGATGTTTTATTTAATTTTGAGAGTGTGAGTGGAGGAGGGGCAGAGAGGGGGACAGAGGACCCCACGTGGGCTCTGCACTGACAGCAGCGCTCCTGACGTGGGGCTCGAACTCACCAACTGTGAGATCTTACCTGAGCTGAAGTCAGATGCTCAACTGACTGAGCCACTCAGGAGCCCTACTTTTAAGTTTTAAAGTGTTTTGTGTTTACTTCCATGCTACTATATAAGATGATCACATCCCTATTACTTGATTCATTATACTTATACATCATTTATATAGAGAGGCTTCCTTTTATGGACTGTAAGGTTGACCCATTTTTCTGTCTTTCTAGTATAATTGCATGTTTGGTTAAATCAGTATTCATTGTTTATGTTATTATGGCTATATATAAATGTTTACTACTGAGCCAAATAGTATATATGCTCTGATCACATATGTTTTTGGTGCAACTTTATTATTTCTTGGCAATAGTAGGTGGATGTAGGGTGATTATTATATAGAAGTTTTCTTAACGTGTCTGGTTTCACTGTGATGGATCTCCCTGTATCTGTAAGTACATGGTTTTAGAGTCTGCAGTCTGTTGCGTGTATTTTCTTCAGAAGAAATTCTTGCTTCTCACTAGGGATGGGAAAAGGATCGTTGTATGGCTGTGTGGACTAAGGGAGGGAGAATACCTGGAAGTCTAACTACTAATTACACCAGACTTAAGCCAATCCTTGTATTATCATCCTCTCCCTGCCATTTATGTTCTCTGAGGACTCCAGTTCCTGAATCTTCCCAGGATTCTGGCTTTTTGACTCATCTTTATTATTGGCCTCTCCATTTATTATAGGTATTTAGAAGAATTTCTTCATCTGTGCTAAGTAGGTTAAGGCCATCTGCATTCTAGCTTCCAGAACTACTGAAGGTATATCTACTGTTTTTTTCCTGTACTCTTTCTTGACCTTGGGGATTTATCCATTTTCCCCCTTTACTTTTGCATTAATGAGGTCTTACTGAGAAGTAGAAAAAATAGATAACAGTCCACCATGTTTAATCAGAAGTCCTTATTTTTACATTGGTCTAAAATTAGAAACATTTATGCTTAAATTCATTAGTGATAGCTTATTGTTATCAGGTAGAAGTTAAACTCTTCAGCGTGATATGTAAAAGTTCATATGATTGAATCCTATTACCTCTTCAGCCTTATTACTGACCCCATCCTTTCTCTTCTATTCTTTTGTTCTAAACATACGACCTATTTATAGTTTATTGATGTATCAATTTCTCTGAATATATCTCACTTTACTCTATCTAACATCTAATTGTGAGTACCAGCATTGAAATGATAGTTGAGGTGTATGGTGTGGATTGAGAGTCCCTGAAGCAGCAGTAGAGGGAGAGGGAAGAAGTCCTAGGACTGAGCCTTGAGGAATGTAACCTTTAATGATGGTGTAAAAGAGGAACACAGAAAAAAAAAAATCCAGAAAGAGTGATGAGGGGCACCTGGGTCGCTCAGTCGGTGGAGCGTCTTGACTTGGCACAGGTCATGATCTAACGATTCATGAGTTCGAGCCCCACGTTGGGCTCTCTGTGTGAGTGCAGAGCCTTCTTGGATCCTCTGTCTCTCTCTCTCTTCTCTCTCAAAAAAATGAACACCAAAAAAAATGATATAAAAAAAGAGTCATCAGATAAGTAGAAAGAAATTTGGAGATTATGATTTCATGGGAAAAAGTGTGTTTTAGGAAGCAAAGAATTTATCAGATCCTAATGAGGTATTAGGTAATTAAAGCAATAATCATTTTATTTACGTCATGCATGTCATGGGTCATTGAGTGATGATTACAGAAAAGGAACTTCTGTTTCTTCCAAAGTTGGAGGCAAGGTCATCTAACAGTAAAGAGAGCAATGGAAGGATTGTTAGACCTTTGAGGAGAATCAGAAAGAATTTGACTTAGTTGTTCCAGAGCATGTGAACAAGTGAGTGGTGAAATGTAGTAAGTGGCTGTTGGATGAAGTTGGTGATACTTGATTTATAGTAATTTCAGTCTGTTGTGATTTTTCTCTGGTGCTCAACTGGCAAGGTTAAGCATGTTGACATAAAAAGTAGAAAGTTGGTTTATTCAGGGTTGGAGCTTTATTGACAGAGGAAAAATGAGCAAAAAAGGAATAAAGGGTTGAAAATGTTGGTGAAATAAGACATTATGGAATCTGTGCTGGTTAAGGGATTCAGAAGGAAATACTGGGTAGGGAAAGAAAGATTTAAGCATTTAATTGAATGATCTGAATAGGTTATAGAGTAAAGGATTTTATTAGGATGTGGTGTCGTATTTCAAAGATTAAATGCTCTGTCTTCAAGGAGCTTTTATTTTGTTTACTTATTCTAAAGTCTTTTTATATTTAATATATTTACTTACCCGCTATTCACTGACACTTGGATTTGATGTAAATATATCTTCATCAGCCTGTCCTCCTTGGCCAGTTGAATTAGTAGTGGGTCATGAGAGGAAAAAACAGATACTCTGTATGTACAGTGAGACAGGACTACAGATAGAAAATGAGATAGTTTTCATTGACATTTTCAAATGGAGAAAAAGGGACAGTAACCCGTGGTTATCAAATGCATATTAAAAAGAACCTTAGCGGTGTTGCTGGGTGGGTGACTCAGTCGTTTAAGTGACCGACTCTTGATTCTGGCTCAGGTCATGATCTCACGGTTCATGAGTTCAAGCCCTATGTCAGGCTCTGCAGCTGGTATCACAGAGCCTGCTTGGGTTGGGATTCTCTTCCCTCTCCCTCTCCCTCTCCCCCTCCCCCTCCCCCTCACCCCTCCCCCTCCCCCTCTCCCTCTCCCTCTCCTACTTGCACATCTCTCTCTCAAATAAATAAATTAAAAATGGAAGAAATTAGGAGTTTCAATACTTTGTTTTTTCTATTCCCCTGGAAAGTTTTTGAAACTGGAGATAGTTAATATCCTTTTTTAGAAAATGAAACAAATGATGAATTTCCTTAATCTTCCTTGAAAGAAGAAAGGATTGCCTATCTCCTGTTCTGGATTCATCAGGAGAAGAAGCATATTCAAGTATTTCATACATCAAACCACAGACAATTTGTAATAGTATCACTAATTTTAAGGGCAATTCCTTGTTACTGTTTCTGGCTTTTCTAATTTAAGCCTATTAGAATTCTTACCAAATAATCTTCATTGTTTTCCAGGTCTTTATGTACCCAGGTATAGTTGTAAAATTTAATGGCAGGAAGTTCTAAATAGTTGGCTTTAGTTTCATTGAAAAAGTAGATTTTGAAACTATTTGTATTTGGTTGCCTTTGAGTCTTTGGTGTGGAAGACTTTGGGAAAGGATGCTCTTAGTGTTCTGTTTATAAAGACAGATTTTTTTCTTTAACACGGTGATGTTTATGTTACCTCCATATGTGGATGGATATTTATAGAGTATATTTTTCATTCGAGTTAAAAAAAAAAAGTATTTGCTATTGTAGAAAAACATCAGGTGGAGAAACCGGACACTTTCACAGAAAATTAATTACTCAGATCATAAAAAATCTTCAAGTGAAATTTCCAACATCCATATTCGTATGAAGATGATGTAAGTATTTAATAGGTGAAACTTATTTTATATTTCCATATATATACTTTATGGTTTGTTGACACCTGCTCTGTTGTGGCCAGCCTATTGGATGCTGGGAAGTGGAGGGGACACAGATCTGAAGGTGACCTGGTCTTTCTGTTTGTAATCATAGTTTCAATTTGCAGTGTTTAATGCCTTAATTACACTTTGCTAAAATGTTCAAAATCAGATAATGAAGGAAATGCCTTCCTCCTATTGCAGTCACCTTGGGTAGTTGGGCATTATGTAGTTGGCCAGTCACGTATTTTTAGAATACTTTATATTTGCCTCTTGGAAGTTATACTGGTGTAGGAATCAGTAGAGGTAGATTTAGATTGTTTATCTCAATAGATCCTGTGTCTCTAAAATGCATAATTATTGGCTTCTCACAGTACTATTATGAGGTCAGTTTTTTGATAAACTGGTTTTTATACATTGAAAAATACAAAGATTTATTATTTTGCAACACTAATACATTGATACTTAAAATTTTAATTAATACTGGGAAAACACAGGAATAAAGGTTGTTCTAAAAAGTAGTAAAATGTTTTTGAGTATTTGAAAAAGAATGTTTTCCAGAAAACGAACTTTTTCTGTAATTTTGTTTAACCACTAAAATCTGAGTAAAATTTGCTCTTTTCTCTTTAGATCACAAATCGAGACAATCCATTGTCATTTGGTATTTCCCTTCAAATCTCAGCATGCAGGTACTTTGTTTAAAAAGCAGTTTAACCATATTGTGCATTTCATCAAGCTATTAGTGTTCTTGTATGCTAGCATCAAAAATAGGTGCCTATGTAGAATGGTACAGAAAGTGCATAAGGTAGATTGGAATTCGGGGTAGGTAGTTTAGCATTTCAAAAATGTTTGATAATCAAATTTAGTTTAAAATATGAAGGCCTATTATTTGCAGAATATATTGATATTTTTTTCCTTAAAAATCCATTTCTTTTTTTTTTTTTATTTTTTATTTTTTTTTAACGTTTATTTATGTTTGAGACAGAGAGAGACAGAGCATGAATGGGGGAGGGGCAGAGAGAGAGGGAGACACAGAATCGGAAGCAGGCTCCAGGCTCTGAGCCATCAGCCCAGAGCCCGACGCGGGGCTCGAACTCACGGACCGCGAGATCGTGACCTGAGCTGAAGTCGGACGCCCAAGCGACTGAGCCACCCAGGCGCCCCAAAAATCCATTTCTTAAAAAGAAATAAAAGTAATGTTTATTTCAGAAACCGATAAATCATGAAAAACAGAAAGAAATCACTCATTTTCTTACCACCATTATTAATATGGTGGCAAACTTGGTTCCTGATTTTCAAATTGAGGAATTTTTAAAGTATGGGAGCAAATAGAGGATTATGAAACATTGTTGCATCAATGTTGTGGACAGTTGAGGAATCTGTCATTTGGCTTATATTTTGAATACTTTTAAAGAATAAACTGTTAGGAATAAAGTTTACAACCCTTTTGTTTCCTACTCTTACCCTTCTCCCAGAGATAAACATCCTAACTTTTTAAACTTTGGTATAATATGTCAATTAGAAATGTATAATACCGGTAGATTTTTAAAAGTTACATAAATACTTTACATGATTTTTCTACAAATTTTCATTTTCTCTTCACAGTGTTAATATTTACTTGTGTTGCTACATGTAATTCAATTCAGTTTAATTGCTCTGTAGTATTTCGTTACATGCTTTATTTATTTATATCCATTGAGTTTTTGTGTACAATTTCTTCTTAAAACATGGACCTACTACAAGCAAAAAAGAAAAGCCAAATTAAAAGTTATTCACTAAAGTTGGGTGGGATAAACTGTCAAATGCTGCTGTTAGTTTGAAAAATAAGGATGAGAATACATTGGGTATGGCAACATGTGGGTCATGGGTAACTGTGACAGAGCGGTTTTGACCATCCCCTTTGGGAGACCTTAGAAACTGGTCCCCTAGTGCAGACCTGTTCAGTTAGAAACTCAGCTGGGGGCCCAGCAATCTAGGGTTTAGAAAGCCCTCCAGGTGATTTTGATACACACTAAAGTTTTGAAAGTCACTGTTGTCATCTGTTCAGTTCTCTACCAGAAAATGAAAACCATCTTTGTAGAATAAGCATCTAAACACTTGATTGCCCTCAGTGGCTTCTCATTGCTATTAGAATAAAGTCAATAGTGTTGTTTTAAAATAGTTTTAATCTATGTTAATCTGACCCCTGGTAACATCTGGTTTCATCTCTTTTGTTTGCTTTATGTTCTCTGGCAATACTGGGCTTCTTCAATTCCCTGAACATGTTGTATATTTGCATGTTTTTCCTACTCTGAATCATATTGCCCTACTAACCTTAAAATCAATAATTTCCAAATTTTTTTTTTTTTTTAATTTTTTTTTTTTTCAACGTTTATTTATTTTTGGGACAGAGAGAGACAGAGCATGAACGGGCGAGGGGCAGAGAGAGAGGGGGACACAGAATCGGAAACAGGCTCCAGGCTCTGAGCCATCAGCCCAGAGCCCGACGCGGGCTCGAACTCACGGACCGCGAGATCGTGACCTGGCTGAAGTCGGACGCTTAACCGACCTGCGCCACCCAGGCGCCCCCCAAATTTTTTTTAATGTTTATTTATTTTTGAAAGAGAGTGGGAATGGGAGTGGGGGGCGGGGAGGGGCGCAGAGAGAATTGGAGACACAGAATCCCAATCCCTCTGAGCTGTCAGCACAGAGCCTGACATAGGACTCAAACCCACGAACTGTGAGATCATGACCTGAGCTGAAGTCGGGTGCTCAACTGACTGAGCCACCCAGGCACCCCTTAAAATCAGTAATTTCTATCCATATATCATGTATTAGTCATCACTTTCTCCATTACCCGCTGAGTTTGAGGCTCCTACGTTATTCTGAGAACTGTGTATTTAACCTCTGTGGTGGCACTTACCTGTTTGTAATTGCCTGTTGACTTGTTTGCTTTTCAGTCACCAGTGAGCTCTTTGAAAACAGAGACTTTGTTGTGGTTATATCCTTTCACTGAAGGTTTTCAAGGACATTTTCATGGGAAATTGGTCAAGGGCATGTTGATAACAATTTGTCAGCCATTTCATGTGCTATGACACTTTCACTGTTTTTATTTTCAGACAACTGATCAATTCTGGATTCCATGTTTACATGATGAAACTGAGAAACTCTTTCGTAAGGTAAAATAAATATCCTGTCAACCCATAGACTTGATAAAGAAGACTTTTATTAAGGATTCGTGTGAGTTTTACTTGCTTAACTTGATTATATGATTCAGTGATTTGAGACTTCTGAAAATAGCATATGTTTATCATTTAAAGAAATGAGATGTGTAATAAACTTGATTATTTTCAGTTAATCCGATTGGATAACCTTTTTGCCTATTGGAATGTGAAGTCTCAGTTGTTTTACCTTAATGATTATGATGAATCATTGGTAAGTAAATCTTTTTGGGATGTGTGTATATGCTTTTGTTAGTATATTTTGCATTTGGTTTTATTCGTCGTCATTTATTAACATACCGTAGTTTGTGGTCTTTTTTCCTAGACAAAAATCCCATTAGCAGCATTTACAGAAATATGTGAATATATATGTGCCTGTACACAAATGTGTATAGACCCATTTTTTTGTATAATTGACGATTTTGTATAATTGACAATTATATTTACATATATATACATAATTTCACGTGTGCACGGTAATGGTTCAGCATTGTATGTAACGTGAAATGATTACAATAAGTCTAACATCCATTACCATACATAGTTAATCTCAAAAACTTTTAATGAGTACTTTTAAGATTTACTCTCTCAGTAACTTTAAAATATGCAATATGAGGGACACCTGGGTGGCTCAGTCTGTTGAATGTTCGACTTTTAATTTTGGCTCTTAGGTCATGATCCCCCAATTTGTGGAATCAAGCCCTGTGTCGGACTCAGCACTGAGCATGGAGCCTACTTGGATTCTTTCTCTCCCTCCCTCCCTCTCTCTGTCTCTCTCTGTCTCTCTGTCCTTCCCCCACTATTGTTTGCTCACTATCTCAAAATAACTTTAAAAAAATGTACAATATGATATTACTAACTATAGTTGCCATGTTGTACATTACATACATCCTCATAACTGACTTCTTTTATAACAAGAAGTTCTTACCTTTTGATTCTGTTTACACATTATGCATATTTCCCACTCTGACAACCACCAATCTGTTCTCTGTACCCATGAGTATGAGCTTGGCTTTTTTTTCATTTTATTTTTAATTTTTTTTAAGCATTCTATGTGTAAGGTCATAGGGTATATGTCTCTCTGACTTATTTCACTTAGCATAAGGCCTCAAGGTTCATCCATGTTGCAGATGGTAAGATTTCTTCATTTTAATGGCTGAATGATACTCCACTGTGTATTTATACTATATTTTCTTTATCCATTCATCTATCAATAGACATGTAGGTCTTTTCCATATTTTAGCTATTAGAATTAATGCTGCAGTGAACATGGAGGTGCACATATCTTTTCTAGCTCATGTTTTTCTTTTCTTTGGGTAAATGTTCAGCAGTGGAATTGTTGGATCATATGGTAGTTCTCCTTTTAATTTTTTGAAGACCCTCCATACTCTTTTCTATAGGGGTTGCATCTATTGATATTTCTACCCCACAATGTGTAAGAGTTCAATTTTCTCCACATCCTTGCCAACACGTGTTATTTCGATAATAACCGTTTTAGGGTACCTGGGTGCCACTGCCAGTTAAGCATCCCCGTGTTGGGCTCCATGCTGGGCATGGAGCCTACTTTGGAAAAAAGTTAATAACCATTCTAACAGGTGTTAGTTGCTTTTGATTTGCATTCCCCTGATGATAAGTGGTGTTGAGTACCTTTTCATGTATCTGTTGGCCATCTGTCCAGAAAATGTCTTTTCCAATCCTCTGCCCATTTTTAATTGGATTATTTCTCTGAAATTGGGTTGTAGGAGTTCTTCATACATTTTGCATATTGACCACTCATCTGATAAATGATTTGCATATATCTTCTCCTCTTCAGTAGGTGCCTGTTCATTATATTGATGGCTTCCTTTGCTTTGTAGAATCTTTTTAGTTTGATGTGTTCAACTTACTTTTGTTTTTTTTTTCTTTTTTTTTAAAATAAAAAATTTTTTTTAAGGTTTACATCCAAATTAGTTAGCATATAGTGCAACAATGATCTCAGTAGTAGATTCCTTAATGCCCCTTACCCATTTAGCCCACCCCCCCCACCCACAACCCTCCAGTAACCCTCAGTTTGTTCTCCATATTTGAGTCTCTCCCTGTTTTTCTATTAGGTTTGTTTCCCTTCCCTTATGTTCATCTGTTTTGTCTCATAAAGTGCTCATATGAGTGAAGTCATAAGACTTTTGTCTTTCTCTGACTAATTTCACTTGGCATAATACCCTCTAGCTCCCTCCATGTAGTGGAAATGGCAAGATTTCATTCTTTTTGATTGCCGAGTAATCGTATATGTGTATATATACTATGTATATGTATATTATACTATAAACATTGGGGTGCATGTGTCCCTTTGAAACAGCACACCTGTATCCCAGGGATAAATGCCTAGTTGTGCCATTGCTGGGTGGTAGGGTAGTTTCTATTTTTAGTTTTCTGAGGAACCTCCATACTGTTTTCCCAGAGTGGCTGCACCAGCTTGCATTCCCATCCACTTGTTTTTCTTTAGTTTTCCTTTTGGTGTCAGGTCCAAAATGTCATCGGCAAGACCAGTGTCAAGGTTACTTACTGCCTATCTTTTCTTTCAGGATTTTTATGGCTTCACGTCTTTAATCTATTTTGAGTTAATTTGTGTATGGTCTAAGGTAGTGGTTCCAGTTTCATTTTCTTGCATGTGGCTGTCCAGTTTTCCAAACACCACATATTGAAGAGACTCTCCTTTCCCCACTGTACATTTTGGCTTCTTGTGGAAATTAATTGACCATACATATGCATGGATATATTTCTGGACTCTTCATTCTATGCCATTAATCTGTGTGTCCGTTTTTATGCCAATACCATACTGTTTTGATTACTGTAGTTTTGAATAGAATTTGAAATCAAGGCTTGTGATATCTCCAGGTTCTTTCTCAAGATTACTTTGGTTTTTGAGGTCTCTTGTGGTTTCATACTTATATTAGGATCATTCTATTTCTGTGAATAATGCCATTGGAAATTTGACAGGGATTGCATTGAATTTGTAGATTGCTTTGGCTAGTATGGACTTTTTCACAATGTATCTTGAAATATGGAGCATGGAATATGGTCCCTTTTTTTGGCATCTTTAGTTTGTCTCTTCAGTGTCTTATAGTTTTTGGTGTACAAGTCTTTGGCTTCCTTGGTTTAATTTATTCCTATGTATTTTATTCCTTTTGATGTAATTGTAAATTGGATTGTTTTATCAATTTCTCTTTCTGCTACTTCATTATTAGTGTGTAGAAATGCAGGAGATTTCTGTATGTTAATTTTGTATCCTACAATTTTACTGAATTAATTAGTTTTAACAGTTTTTGGTGGAGTCTGTAGGGTTTTCTATATAGAATGTTATATCATCTACAAACAGTGATAGTTTTACTTCTTCCTTTCCAATTTGGATGCCTTACATTCTTTTTCTTGCCTAATTGCTCTGGCTAGGACTTCTAATTCTGTGGTGGGCAGAGTAGTGGGCATCTTTGTCTCGTTCCTAATGTTAGAAGAAAAGCTTTCAGGTTTTAACTATTGAGCATGAGGTTAGCTGTGGGATTGTCATATATGGCCTTTCTTATGTTAAGGTGTATTGCCTTCATTCCCACTTTCTTAAGATTTTTTATCATAAATGGATGTTGAATTTTTGTCAAATTTTATATATGTGTCTGTACACAAATATATAAAACACACATATATTCAAATAGTTCCTAGAACATTCTTTAATAGTAGTAGTTTAATGGGATATTGTCTAACCAGTTTAATATTTTCCATAGCTAAGTCCTCCTGAGTTTGAGTTTTTATTTTTTAAATTGTTTTTTCAGCTTTTTTTTTTTTTTTTGCATATGGTAGGATTTTGTAGAATAAAGATCTGTTGGCATGAATATAAATAAAAGCAGTTTGTCTTTTAATAGGACAGCTTGAGGAATGGTATTGTCAATAAAATATTGTTCCAGAAGGTTATGATTTTGGTAAGTA
Source organism: Lynx canadensis (assembly GCF_007474595.2). Classification (NCBI taxonomy): domain Eukaryota; kingdom Metazoa; phylum Chordata; class Mammalia; order Carnivora; family Felidae; genus Lynx; species Lynx canadensis. The sequence continues at coordinate 18,707,699 of NC_044315.2, forward strand.
ATTTTATAAAATAAGTACAATTAAAGTAATTGGTATAAATTTTAATGAACATTGTTAATGTCACTGTGATGTTTCATGTTAATTTTGTCATATAAGTCAAGGTATTTATAATACATATGCACAAATAAAACAGCTGTCTGCTCAATGCCCTTCATTTTTGGGGAACTTTTGCTATATTTCAAAACTATAGGAAAGAAAAATGTCCCGAGAGAGGATGTAATAAATGTGGTAAATCTCTAAGGACTATTCATAATAATTATAATGTTAAGACATTTTAAATGGCAAATACAGTTTAATAAGCTAGCTGCCATAGTCTGTAGTGTAATCTTACTATTTTTAAAATGTATATTAAAACTTTTCTTCTCCATACTGCATTTGGTTCCAAATTTTCTGAAATGAACATGTACTTTTCAGAAATGAGTAAAATTTCAAGTTGAGGGGCGCCTGGGTGGCGCAGTCGGTTAAGCTCCGACTTCAGCCAGGTCACGATCTCGCAGTCCGTGAGTTCGAGCCCCGCGTCAGGCTCTGGGCTGATGGCTCAGAGCCTGGAGCCTGTTTCCGATTCTGTGTCTCCCTCTCTCTCTGCCCCTCCCCCGTTCATGCTCTGTCTCTCGCTGTCCCAAAATAAATAAACGTTGGAAAAAAAAAAATTAAAAAAAAAAATTTCAAGTTGAAAGGAGTAGCATTTCTTGTACTCTGTAGGTACTCAGTAAATACTGATTGGTGAGTGGGTAACTTCTTTATTAGCTTGGTCGTCTGATGTCTTCAGTGATTCTTTGCTGTATTCTTCTACCTTCATGATTATACTTTATTAATTTCTAAAGTTGAGTCTTGTTTTCACTCTTAAACTATCCATTTCATGGTTTTGGTTTTATTTTCTAGATTCTTTTCATCAAAGGAAACATTAGGAACAGATGAGATTTCTTGTCATGTGTATTGATGATTCTCCTGTCTGTCACTTAGGTTGACTTATTCTCCTTTGCCCTGCTGTCATTTCCTGCTGCGATAGTCAGGACCTGATGAGAGAGAAACCACACAGTAATTTGAGCAGGGGAAGTTTAATATAAAAAATGACTGTAACAGGGGATTGGAGTCACAAAGGATTTCGCTAACAAGTAGAGAGAACTCTAAAGAAAAACGGAATAGTAGAAGGAACTGCCCCTACCCTAGGACTAAGATGGAGTGCCCAGAGAAGAGGGTCTGCCTGCCTCAGCATAGAGATCTATGTGACCAGGGCTCACCGATTGCCAGGAAAGTCCTCTAAACTTGTTGGAAATTCACCCTCAGGAACTTTATGGATTCTCATAGAGATTTGTCCTGTGGGAGGCACTTCACTGGAGAACTGCATTAGGGTGCTGGGAGAATTTGCTGGCTGCTGCTAGTCGCCGTTGCAGTTCAGGAGGCTGGTGCTGAAGAAGTCTGTCATAGTGTAGGAGCTGCTATCATACCGTAGGAGCGGGACGCTGAAGGAGCAGAATTCTGTAGGAGCCATTTTGTGGGAGCTGGGTGGTGGAAAAACCATGGCAGTGCAGGAGTCTGTGGAATGAGCACATTAGAACCAGCAAACATAACTCCTCTTACAGTATCTCTCCGGCGCCCTCTACTGATAAAGATTAGTATTACGCTAGCTGGTAAAAATATTTCAAGGGCCCAAGTCTAGTTTTTAGAATAGACAATGAAGGATGAATTCAGAGTTCACAGATAATAATTGATAATTGGCATACCTGTTGGAGAGGAAGGAGGACTGAAGGCTTTTTTTTTATTTAATGGGAGAGTCAACAGCTTATTCATAGGTTGAGATGAGAATCATCTGTAGAACATGAATAAATGAAGCAAGATAGAGAAGGATAATTTCTTTATTGATGTGGGTTAAAAGGGGATAGGATCTCATGCACAAGTGTAGTGCTTTTCCACACAGAGAACGTGATTAGTTCAATCATAAGACAGATTTCAGGCGTGAGACACAAGTCCTGATACTGGGTGGGCAGTAGAGATAGTGATAGTTTATGGAACTACTTTGATGAGCTCTTACTTCTTAATATGTGAGGTGTTGGGAGGTTTTTGGAGGGAGGAGAGGCTGTGAAATACCCATGTAGGTTAACGGGAGAGAGAATTGACTAGAACCGTATTCTCAAAGTGCAGTTCAGACTAGCAGCATCAGTATTACTTGGAACTTGTTAGCAATGTAAATCCTAGGGCTCATCCCAGACAGACTGAATCGGAAACCTCTGAGAGTGAACCTTGGCAATCTATGTTTTAATAGGCTTTCTTGGTGATTTTGATTAATAACAAATTTTGAGAGCCACTGAGATAGGGTAGGGGTTGGGCAATTTTTTTTTTTTTTAAGGGCCATGTAGTAAATTAAGTATTTTTCAGTTTGAAGGCCATGTGTATACAGCCTCTGTCGCATATTTTTCTTTTTTCCTTTAAACAAACCGTTTAAAAGTGTAACAATCATTCCTAGTTCACTGCTTGTGCAAAAACATGCTGTGGGTATGGATTTGGCCTGTCCTTGACTAAATGCTGTATGATTTCTCAACAACATTGAGGAACTGTGGGATTTATGACATAGTGAGGCCGATCTGTGTGACTGTGTAATTTTTTTTTCCCTGATAAAATTCAACTTCTGTGGTAGATTATAGGTGTAGAATACATGGTGAGGGGTTTTATCCAGAATTAGGGTTTTGCCTGATCACTGACAAAAGTGAGAAGGACAAAGGAATGAAGAGTGAATGCAGGGCAATGATTAACATAACCGATCATAGAATTTTAATAGGGTGGGAGGGAACTGAGGACATGAGGCGGGAGGTGAAGGACAGAGAAAGAATAGGATCAATGAGTGTTAGGTTCCACAGGACCTGGAGGTTTGGTATCAGAATACTAGAGAGGTACGTGGTGGTGGTAGGAGAGTTGGATGCTTGAGACTGAATTTATGGAGAGGGCGGGGCTATGGGCATGTGAGGTTTAGTGGATGAAGTAAGGGGTAGGAGTCCAAGGTTCTGAGAGGCTTTGGTTTTGGAAAGAGCATTTGTATATGGAAATCACTTGGAAATTAGAGTTGCCAGGAGCTAAAATCAGAGAGAGGTAGGAGAGATTGTAACCCAGGGATGGATAGAGATTGCAACCAGGGAGGGTATGGGAGTTGTGTAGTCTTCCATGTAACATGAGAAAGGTGTGGGAGAGGAATCATTTTAGTGGTTTATTGCTTTGTACGTATCCTTCCATTTATATATAAGTTTTTCTTATTTTTCACTGTGTGGTATTTTATTGTATGGATGTACTATGATGAATTTAACCAGTTTCCTATTGTGGAATATCTTCTTGTTTTATTCAAGTTCAACATATGTATATAATTGAGTATAATATGTTGAGTACATTTGAATGCTCAATGTGAAAAAATTAAGTGCTGTGCCTTGGGGATGATTAAAATCAGAGGAATGTACTATGTTCTTACACAGATTAGCTGATAATTTAATAGTTGATCTCTCTATAGATTGAGCTACTACTGGCCTCCCTTTGCAAGAATATTGTTATCCTTTTTTGATACTAAATATAAAGGTTTAGTTTAATCTGTCTTAGATTATGGGTCGAGCCAGGAAGGTTATCCTGGGTAAACTCTCACTCATCTTCTCAAATCTCCTTTTACAAGTCAAAGGAGGCAGATGGATACATAGAAACTGACCAGAAATTCAAAAATTATAGTTCTGTAATAGAAGTCAGTGTTTAAATAAAATCTCTTTCCTCTTAGCATCTTGAATGTAATTCTTTTAAACTGTATTTTTGTCAACACTTTTTACACTATTTTTGCCTTTTAGAGAGTGTTCCTGTCTTTAAGGGTTATGTTGGTGTTTTGAGGGGAATTGCAGTTAGTCTGTTTACTTAAAGAAGAAAATATAAATTATAGTTAGGAAAAAGATAAAAGAATCTTTTAATTGACAGTTCATCTAACCGAATTATAGCAGTGTGCAAACCTGGGAAAGTAGAAAGAGTATAAGAAATGAAAGTCAATATTTTCAACTCCATCCCTTTAGTACTTAGAGACTCTTGAAATATAACTCAATTTAAATTTTTAAAATTTGCCTTTCTCTGTAAGGCTTATTTCACTTAGCATCACACTCTCCAGTTCTGTCCACGTTGCTACAAAGGGCCATATTTCATTCTTTCTCATTGCCACATAGTACTCCATTGTGTATATAAACCACAATTTCTTTATCCATTCATCAGTTGATAGACATTTAGGCTCTTTCCATAATTTGGCTGTTGTTGAGAGTGCTGCTGTAAACATTGGGGTACAAGTGCCCCTATGCATCAGTACTCCTGTATCCCTTGGGTAAATTTCTAGCAGTGCTACTGCTGGGTCATAGGGTACCATATGTTTTCACTCTTATGTGGATCCTGAGAAACTTAACAGGAACCATGGGGGAGGGGAAGGAAAAAAAAAAAGGTTAGAGTGGGAGAGAGCCAAAGCATAAGAGACTCTTAAAAAATGAGAACAAACTGAGGGCTGAATGGGGGGTGGGAGGGAGGAGAGGGTGGGTGATGGGTATTGAAGAGGGCATCTTTTGGGATGAGCACTGGGTATTGTATGGAAACCAATTTGACAATAAATTTTATATATTAAAAAATAATAAAGAAGAGGTATATATAAAAAATTTTTTTTAATTTGCATTATTTTCCAGTGTTTCGCCCCATATCTGCTAATGCCAAACTTCAGATGAATCGGCGATCGGATTTTGACTTCTCTGCACCCAAGATAAACCTGGAAGTTGAGTTACATGAGATAGCAATTGAATTTAATAAACCACAGGTGATTTTTTTAAAGTGAAATTTTGAATTGAGTTATAATTTGATAAAAGCAGAACTAAGATACTTTTTAATGTTTATTTTTCAGAACTAAGATTTTTAAATGTATTTCAGAAATCCACAGTGTCTTAGAGTAACATTTAACTTTTTAAACAGTTGAACACAAAATCTGAAACATTTAATAGACTTAATATTTTCATTCTTTAGTATTTCAGCATTATGGAGCTTCTTGAGTCAGTTGATATGATGACGCAAAATCTGCCATATAGGAAATTCAAACCTGATGTACCTCTTCACTATCATGCCAGAGAATGGTAATATGGCTTAGTTTTTTTTAATTGAGGTATAATTTGACATACTACATTAGTTTAAGGTTTATAATGATTCAATATTTGTATATGTTGTGAACTGATGACCACAGTAAGTCTGGTTAACCTCCATCACCAGATAAAATGACAAAATTTTTTCCTTCAGAGTTTTTATGATCTCTTAGCAACTTTCAAATATGCAGTATAGTATTAACTATTGTTACCATGCGGTACATTACATCCTCATGACTTATTTTGTAACTGGAAGTTTGGATCTTTAATCCCCTTCACCCATTTTAACCACTACCTATGCCTCATCTCTGTCATCTACCAGTCTGTACTCTGTATTTATGAACTCAGTTTTTTTATTTTTGTTTTTTGAGATACCATATATAAGTGAGATCATACAGTGTTGATCATTCTTTGTCTAATTTCACCTAGCATAATGTCCTCAAGGTCCATCTATGTTGTCACAAATAGCAAGATTCATTCCTTCTTAGCACTGAATAATATTCCATTGCATGTGTGTGGGTGTGTATGTATACACATATGTATATGTGTATACATACACATCACATTTTCTTTATCCATTTATTCATTGATGGACACTTAGGTTGTTTCCATATTTTGACTGTTGTTATTAATGCCACAGTGAATACTCAGGGTACATATGTTTTTGTACTAGTGTTTTCATTTCCTTCACATAAATACCCAGAAGTAGAATTGCTTGATCTAATTTTTTAAATTTATAATATATAGCATAAAAGTGAATTTATTGACTTTAGAATAACTTTTTAAGATATTCTTAAAGGACAGATAGAAACTGATTTATGGCTTTTGCTTATTGTGTTAAATTGAGTTAAGGGATTCTGAGAAAATTAAAAAAAATTTTTTTTAATGTTTTTATTTATTTTTGAAACAGAGCATGAGCAGAGGAGGGGCAGAGAGAGGGGGAGATGCAGAATCTGACGCAGGCTTTAGGCTCTGAGCTGTCAGCACAGAGCCCGATGCGGGCTCAAACTCATGGAGTGTGAGATCATGACCTGAGCTGAAGTCGGACGCTTAACCGACTGAGCCATCCAGGCGCTCCAAGGGATGCTAAGAAAATTTATAAAAGGAGATACTAGAATACCATTCATTAACTATAGTTTTGGGATTATTAAAAACTATATCCTAGTTTGTGTCTAGCAATATCTTTTTTAAAAAAATCCAAACTTTAGTATTAGATACTTTAAGCCTGTATAATTGAACTTGAAAGTCGGGTTATGTGTGTCTATGAAGTATAACCCCTTTCTAAATTCCAAAGTCTTGGAGTGCCTGGATGGCTCAGTTGGTTAAGCGTCTGATTTCAGCTCAGGTCGTGATCTCACTGTTTGTGAGTTTGAGCCCTGTGTTGGGCTCTGTGCTGACAGCTGAGAGCGTGGATCCTACTTCAGATTCTGTGTCTCCCTCTCTCTCTCTGCCCCTCCCCCCCAAAAAAATAAACATTAAAAATGTTTCTAAATTCAGAAGTCTTAATCGCTTATTAAGCTCTTGCTGTTTCTTGAAGTTGGAAATACTTTTAATTTAGTTGACTCTTAATTACTATTCAGGTGACTAAAGTGCTATTTGCCAAGTAATATTTCCATAGTTTTCTGTAGAGCTATATTTTTTGTAACAAAATTTAGTGATTTTGTTTACTTCCACTTTGGAAGGAGGTAAGATTAATAATGTAGTCTTAAATAGGGCTGGGAAAAATCAGATACTCAGTACACCATTTTGATAGTCTGTGTCCTATATAGGTACATATGTTGTTTTGGAGTGGAAGTAACTTTATTTCCTACTGTTGGTTTGAGGGTGTTAAGTGTAGGGTTTTGTTTTTGTTTTTGTTGTTTTACTATAGGTGGACTTATGCTATACATGGTATTCTGGAAGTAAATGTCTGCCCCCGGTTACGGATGTGGTCATGGAAGTATATTAGAGAACACAGGCAAAAAATGAAGCAGTATAAAGAACTGTATAAAAAAAAGATAACAACTAAAAAGCCAACGGGTGAACTTCTCCTCTCTTTGCAGGTTAGCATTTAAAAAAAAGTTGAACATTTTATGCTACATAACTCCTCCGTTTTAGTGACTAACACTTCCTACTTCAATTTTGACTGACTCTGTCTTTTAACTTAGACTTTTTCATACTCCTGTTCTTAATTTACTTGGGTGATATGAGCTCTGGTGATATTCTCCTGTGACCTGTTGGAATTAGAGACTATTCTGAATCTGCGGAGATCTGGGTTCATGCAAATAGTAATTTGAAGTCTCACACTATGACGTTTTTAACCTTAAAAGCCTAAAAAGCATTTGCTACATTGATTCCAATCTTCTCTGTGTCTCTATTTCAAAGCCTTACATTATCTGTCACCGTTCCATTTCTCTGTTACATCTGACGGTGTTAATTAAATAAATTTCTTGACTTTTATGCATACCATGCTTACGTTTGTAGCCAAGTCCATCTGCCTTTCCTCATCTCTCTCTTTCTCTCTCTCCCCCACTTTTACTCATTCTTAAAGCTCTACTTAAGTACCATCTCTTGTATGGACTTTCCTGAACTTTTTACCCATACAGAGAGCCTTCTTTGTCTTAATTTTGTGGAATTTCTAGTCTTAACCAGCAACTTTATGTTTCATTATCTGTCTTGAGAACTCCCTAAATACTAGTCTTTTAGCATTATAGTATATTCTAGATGGGCTTGTTTTGTGGGATAAAGTTCAGTTCAGGGAGACTGAGGGAAGGTACCTTCTTGAAATTAACCATTCTGAATCTAGGCCAGATTCCAATTAGGAGCTCCCTGAAGACTGAGCTTTATTTTTATTTCGAGGTGGGACACTTTCTGCAGACTTAGACTAATTAGGAATGCTTGGGTTTAGAGGCCTTTTGGGATGGATACAGATTTCCTTACTTACTATTTTGGATCTTAACCTGAATCCTACAAGTCTGCTGGATGGTAGAATCCTGAGTCAAGCTGTTTTCTGGATAATAGTAGGTCATGTTTGCTTCTCCTAGGGAGGATAAAAAGATTTTAGCATGAAATTCTTAAAAACAATCATGGAAATAATGTATTGATATGATGAAATATTTAGCTTATCTTAGTTTATTTCAGTAGCCAGAAAAACTTTGGAAAATGTAGAATTTCAAATAAGTTTTAAATGTATACAGATCGACTTGCTTTATATTAAAGATGGCACCAACTGTGCATATAATATGAAGGATTTATAATTTTTAGTTGAAAGTGACACTAATGTGTTTACCCTTGTTGTAGTAAAACCCCAAAATCATTTTAAGCAGTACCTGTATGATACCTTTCAGTATGTGTCTGTGAATCATGCAAGGTTGTAACACCCGTGTGCGTGACATGTATGGTTTCTTTGTTAAGGTTATTCCATCAGTACAGTTTCCAGGCTGACCCATATATAAGCACTGCGTCTCAGAATTTAACAGGAATATTATGTTGATAGATGATCTATTTTCTGCTTCCTATTACATTTTTGCTTTAGTGCAGCAATTTGATAGATTATATATGCAATTTTATAATTTTTATAATCTTTATATAGGTATATAAAGTTATTTCAAACACACTTTTGTTTATATTTTTAGGAGTTGGAAAAGATCTTGGATGTATTTAATATAACTATATCAAGACAACAGGCAGAAGTTGAGGTAATTCCAGATTATGTTTCAATTAGTAAAAGTAAATCTAGATTCCGTGTAGATTTGACAGATGTAGTCATATATTAGTGTTGTGCTATAATATGCTGTTTCCTGGAAGGGGTTCAAATTTGCCTCTTGTAGTATAAGAAAACTTGATTTGATGTTTTGCCCCATCCATTTAAATTAGGTCCTATGGGGAAAAAATTCTTTCTAAATAATTTGGCTTATCAAACACTCAGTTCATATGAAGGTGAAAATCCAATTTTGGGGGGAGTCGTGTGATCACCGTGACTTGTAAGACAGTAGGGCTGATCGTACCTGGTAGTCCTACATTCTCAGGTTTGGCTGATGTTGCAGTTACTGTGTTTTGTCAGTATGTTGTTTATATTTATTCACTAGAATAGTTAAGTTTTGTGTCATATTTCTATTTATTTAGATTGCTAAATAAGGATAATTTGTCATTTATTTGAAAATTTATTTTAGGTAAAGAAAGCTGGATACAGGATTTACAGAGAAGGAGCAAAAGATTCGGAGGATAATAAAGGATGGTTTAGCTGGCTGTGGACTTGGTCAGAACCAAGAAGTAAAGAACAGCCAGATGTTAAGCCTGGAAGTAGGTCCATTTCATTTTATAGTAGTGCAGTTAATCATCAGATTAATTTAGTGTAGCTAATCATCAGGTGTGAAAATAAAGTTTTGCAGAAAATTTTTTAATTGAAATCAGCAAAATATGCATACATATCATATGTAACTTATTCTTACTCTCAATAAAACTCTTATAACATTGCAAATATATATCTCAAATAAAAAATAAATTTTTTACCTTAAAGTTTACAGAAGAACTTTATGCTCAGAGGATTTAGTAAATGCACATAGATAGTAATAAGTGAAAATTTGCAAATGGTATAAGCCATTGTACATTTCTGTTGAAATTGTTTTTGGAAAGGTTTTTGTTTTCTTACCAAATATTTAAGATCATAGCTTTGGAGATTTAGGGGCTTAAGTTTATATCCTGGATCTATCACTTACTAGCAGTGTATCCTAGGCTGATTACTTAAACTCTTTGAATCTCCATTTTGTCATCTGTAAAATGGGAAGATTATGATATTAATACTACCTACTTTGTATGCTAAGTGTGTTGCTTAGCACAATGCCATTAAGTGTGTAATACTGTTAGCCATTTTGTGAGCTTAATACAAATAGTTAGAAATTTATATTGCTAAATTTATATATTTAGCAATTTATATTTTTGGAGACTAATCCTTTTAAAATTGCCAATGCCATCCTGACATTCAGGGGTTATGATTTCTTTTTTTAAAATTGAAAAAGGGGCGCCTGAGTGGCTCAGTCAGTTAAGCATCCAACTTCGGCTCGGGTCATGATCTCACAGTTTGTGAATTCGAGCCCCATGTCAGGGTTTGTGTTGACAGTTCAGAGCCTGGAGCCTGCTTCGGATTCTGTGTCTCCCTCTCTCTCTGCCCCTCTCCTACTTGCACTCTGTCTCTTGCTGTCTCAAAAGTAAATAAACATTAAATTTTTAATTAACAAAGTTTTTTTATAATTTCTTAAAAGTATAAAAGGAGTTAAATTTGCATTTCATTTGTTAAAGGCAGCTAAATTATGGGTTAGTTTTATGTTACCAGTTAAGAATGAAAAACACTTCTTTATGATTTGTAGTTCTTGAAGAAATGTTGACACCTGAAGAAAAGTTTTACTCTATGAAGCAATCGGCTACAGTGAAACAGCAGTTGATCCAACCTTGCCTAAAACAGTAAGATGTTTTATTGCCTTATACCTTAGAGTTTAATGATAGATAGTCCTGTTTTTAATCATCTCAGAAGTAGGTTTCTGATTTGTTTTGATATTTGGTCTGTAAGTATTCCTTATTTTACTTTCGAAGGTAAGGATAAAAATTGCCCCTACTTTTTAATGTTAATGTGGTGATAATTTAATATATAAAGGGTTGTTTTTAAAGTATTTTTTTGGTTATTGGAAAGAATAAAGTATATGAATGAGAGTATTTGTTGTATTTACATATATGTTTTCTTCTCATTTTATTCCTCTGAATACACTCTAGTTGAAGCCATGAAGTTTTTTGTTCACTTGAAAAGTATGTCTATTGTTCTAAGAGAAAAACGAGAAACACCTGAACTGTTAGATATTGTAGTGGAAGAATTTAGCACTTTGATCGTGCAAAGACCAGGAGCACAAGCAATTAAGTAAGTATTTTTCTTTTACTTACAAGAAAAAAATTCACAACCTAACAGTATTTTATAAAGACTACTGTGGTTTAACGTATCCTTATGTATTTTTACGAACTTACATTTTGGAATTAATAAAATAACACATGTTCAATAGAAAACTCTATGCTGAGGAAAGTAGAGGGACACTGAAGAATAATACTAAAATGTCCAAATCACACTATACAAAAACTGCATCAACAATTTGGCTATTATCTGGATATGTCTTTATTTTACTTTTGTTTTTAAAATAGTTTTATTGAGAGATATAATTAACATACCATGCAATTCATCCGTTTAAAGTGTACAACTCATTAGTATCTCACATGAAATTCACATTGGTATATTTACAGAGTTGTGCAACAATTACCGTTATCTTATTTCCAGTACATTTTAACACTCTAAAGAAAAGAAATCCTAGGGGCGCCTGGGTGGCTCAGTTGGATAAGCATCTGACTTCGTTCAGCTCAGGTCATGTTCTCATGGTTCGTGAGTTCAAGCCCAGCGTCGGGCTCTGTGCTGACAGCTCAAAGCCTGGAGCCTGGTTCAGATTCTGTGTCTTCCCGCCCCTCTCCTGCTCATACTGTCTCTCAAAAATAAATAAACATTAAAAAAAATTTAAAAACAAAAAAAGAGGGGCGCCTGGGTGGCTCAGTCGGTTGGGCGGCCGACTTCGGCTCAGGTCATGATCTCGCAGTCCGTGAGTTCGAGCCCCGTGTCGGGCTGTGTGCTGACAGCTCAGAGCCTGGAGCCTGTTTCGGATTCTGTGTCTCCCTCTCTCTGACCCTCCCCTGTTCGTGCTCTCTCTCTGTCTCAAAAAAATAAACGTTAAAAAAAAATTAAAAACAAAACAAAAAAAGAAATCCTACACCTATCAGCCACTCCTCATTCTCCCTTTTCCCCAGTGTAGGGCAAAAAGTAATTTCTAAGAATTTGTCGGAGGCATTTCAAATGAATGAAATCATAAATTATATGGCCTTTCTGTCCAGCTCCTTTCACTCAGCATATTTTTCTTTTCTTTTTTTCATTTCGCATGTTTTCAAGGTTCATCTGTGGTATAGCATGAATTAATGTTTTTTTTTTCCTTTTTCTATTGCCCAGTAATATTCCATCATATGGATATACTACATTTTGTTCTCCCATTCATCAAATGATGGGTATTTGGCTTGTTTCTACTTTTTGGTTATTATGAGTAATGTTGCTATGAATATTTACTGGCAATATTTTATATGGACAACAGGTTTTAAATTTTCTTAGGTGCATACTTCGGAGCAGAAGTGTTTCCTCATACGGTAACTCTGTGTCTAAATTTTTAAGGAATTGCCAGACTGTCTTCCAAAGAAGTTGCACATTTTACGTTCCTATCAGTAGTGTACTAAAGTTTCTAATTGATCTACATCCTTGCCAACACTTACCTTCCTTTGGATTACAGCCATCCTACCGGGTGTGAATTGGTATCTCACTGTTGTTTTGATTTGCATTTCCCTAATAGCTAATCATGTTAAGCATCTTTTCGTGTGATCAGGTACCTGTTTCTGTATATTCTTTAGAGAAATGTGTATTAAGTTATAGCCCGTTATTAATTGGGTTGTCTTTTGATTATTCTGCTTTAAGAGTTCTTTTTTTTCCCTTGGCAACTATTTTAATATTTTTTATTATTTATTTAAAACTTAAATCCAAGTTAGTTAACATAGAGTGTAGTAATAATTTCAGGAATAGAAGTTAGTGATTCATCACTTACATATAACACCTAGTGCTCATCAAAACAAGTACCCTCCTTACTGCCCCTCACCCCTTCAGCCCTTCCCCCTGCCCCCCCCATCCAACACCCTGCCAGCAACCCACAGTTCTTTGTATTTAAGAGTCTCTTAAGGTTTGTCTCCCTTTGTTTTGATATTGTTTTTGCTTCTCATCCTTTATGTTCATCTGTTTTGTTTCTTAAATTCCACATATGAGTGAAGTCATACGATAGTTATGTTTCTCTGACTGACTTATTTCGCTTAGCATAATATACTCTAGTTCCATCCACGTTGTTGCAAATGGCAGGGGTTCATTCTTTTCCATGGCTGAGTAATTATTCCACTGTGTGTGTGTGTGTGTGTGTGTGTGTGTGTGTATATACATACCACATCTTCATCTAGTCATCAGTCGATAGACATTTGGGCTCTTTTCATACTTTGGCTATTGCTGATAATGCTGTTATATAAACATTGGGGTGCACGTGCCCCTTTGAATCAGCACCCCTGTATCCCTTGGTAAAATACCTAGCAGTGCAATTGCTGCGTCATGGGCTAGTTCTATTTTTCATTTTTTAAGGAACCTCCATACTGTTTTCCAGAGTGGCTGCACTAGTTTGCATTCCCACCAGCGGTGCAAAAGATTCCTCTTTCTCCACATCCTTACCAACATCTGTTGTTGCTGGAGTTAATTTTTAACCATTCTTACAGGTGTGAGGGGGGATCTCATTGTGGTTTTGATCTGTATTTCCCTGATGATGAGTGGTGTTGAGCATTTTTTCATAGGTCAGCCATCCTGATGTCTTTGGAAATGTATCTATTCATGTCTTTTGGATTATTTCTTCACTGGATTGTTTTTTTGGGTGTTGAGTTTGATAAGTCCTTTATAGATTTTGGATACTAACCCCTTATCTGATAGGTCATTTGCAGGTATCTTCTCACATTCCATTGGTTGCCTTTTAGTTTTGCTGATTGTTTGCTTTGCTGTGCAGAAGCTTTTTATTTTGATGAGGTCCCAATAGTTCATTTTTGCTTTTGTTTTCCCTTGCCTCTGGAGACATGTCCAGTCAGAAGTTGATGCAGCTGAGGTCAAAGAGATTGTGGCCTATTTTCTCCTCTAGGATTTTGAGGGCTTTCTGTCTTATGTTGAGGTCTTTCATCCATTTAGGTCTTTCATCCTTTATATATTCCTTTATGTTTATCTTTGAGTATGGTGTAAGAAAGTGGTCCAGGTTCATTCTTCTGCATGTCACTCTTCGGTTTTCCCAGCACCACTTGCTGAAGAGACTTTTTTTTCCATTGGATATTCTTTCCTGCTTTGTCCAAGATTAGTTGGCCATATGTCTGTGGGTCCATTTCTGGGTTCTCTGTTCTGTTCCAATGATCTATGTGTCTGTTTTGTGCCAGTACCATATAGTCTTGATGATTACAGCTTTGTAATACAGCTTGAAGTCCGGAATTGTGATGCCTCCAGCTTTGGTTTTGTTTTTCAGGATTGCTTTGCCTAATGGGGGTCTTTTCTGGTTCCATACAAATTTTAGGCTTGTTTGTTCTAGTTCTGTGAAGAATGCTGGTGTTATGTTGATAGGGATTGCATTGAATATGTAGATTGCTTTGGGTAGTATTGATATTTTAACAATTATGTTCTTCCAATCTATGGGCATGGAATTTTTTTCCATTTTTTGTGTCTTCTTCAATTTCTTTCATAAAATTGTTACAGTTTTCAGTGTATAGATTTTTCCCCTGTTTGGTTAGGTTTATTCCTAGGTATTTTATGGTTTTTGGTGCAATTGTCAATGGGATTGATTTCCTTGATTTCTCTTTCTGCTGCTTCATTATTGGTGTATAGAAATGCAGATGATTTCTGTGCATTGATTTTTGTGTCCTGTGACTTTGCTGAATTCATGTATCCATTCTAGCAGTTTTTGCTGGAATCTTTTGGGTTTTCCACATAGAGTATCATGTCTTCTGCAAAGAGTCAAAGTTGGACTTCCTCCTTGCTGATTTGAATGCCTTTTGTTTTTTTATGTTGTCTGATTGCTGGACTTCCAGTACTATGTTGAATAACAGTGGTGTGAGTAGACATCCTTGCTGTGTTCCTGACCTTAGGGGGAAAGCTCTCCGTTTTTTCCCCATTGAAGATGGTCTTTTGTATGTGACCTTTATGGTCTTGAGGTATGATCCTCCTATCCCTACTTTATTGAGGGTTTTTATCAAGAAAGGATGCTGTATTCTGTCAAATGCTTTTTCTGCATCTACTGATAGGATCATGTGGTTCTTATCCTTCCTTTTATTAACATGATGTATCACACTGATTAATTTGCAGATATTGAACCAGCTCTGCATCCCAGGAATATGAAGAATTATTTTAATATATTGCTGGATCCAGTTTGCTAGTATTTTGTTGAGAATTTTTGCATCCATGTTCATCAGGGAAATTGGTCCGTAATTCTCCTTTTTAGTGGGATCTTTGCTTTTAAAATCAAGGCCTGGTAGAATGAGTTTGGAAGTTTTGCTTCCATTTCTATTTTTTAGAACAGCTTCAAAGGAAGAACAGCTTTAAATGTCTGGTAGAATTCCCCTGGAGAGCTGTCTGGCCTCAGACTCTTATTTGTTGGGAGAGTTTTAAGAATTCTATATGTATTACTGAAAAAATCTCATATGAGATGAAAGTTTTTTAGTTCTTTTCTCTCATTTACTGTTTTCATATTTTTGATGGTATTCTTTGCTGGATATTTGGGTTTTGATGAAGTCCAGTTTATTTTTTGTTGAATTAAAGACTCAAGAAGTCTTTGCATAACTCAAGGACACAAAGATATATTCCTTTATTTTATTTTCTTGTGAGAATTTTATACCTTCATCTCTTCGGTTTATGATGCATTTTGAGTTAACATTTGTATATGGCTTGAGGTTGGGGTTCAACTTCATTCTCTTCTCTCATTTGTCCTATCATCATGTATTGGGAAAACTTATTTCCCATTGAATGATCTTGGTATCTTCATCAAATGAGTTTACCATAAATGTAAGATTTTATTTCTAGATCCTATTCCTATTCATCTATATTAATCTGCTGCCAGTAATACACCCAGTTTCCTTTTTCTTTTTCTTGCTCCTCTGATTTTCTTGAATTTCTTTGTGTCTTTTCAGCTGCTCTTGTCCATTTCTGCCAAAAAATTTCAGGTTAGATTTAATGAATGTGTTGAATCTGGAGATCAGTTTTAGGTACTGACATTTAAACAGTATTGTCTTATAGCCCGTGAACATTGGATGTCTTTCCATTTATTTAGATCTTCATTAATTTCAACAGTGTTTTATACCTTTCAGAGTTACAAGTTTTATACCTTTTTTTATTAAGCATATTCTCATGTATTTTATTGTTTTTGATGCTGTATGGAAGGAAAGAGTGTTCCTCAACCCTTTTTGGGTGCCTTGCTGTATCTGAAAATTAAATCTGATGAAGACTAACGAGAGAAGCATACAGATTTATTTTGTGTAAGTTTTAAATTGACATGAGAGTCTTCATAAGGAAATGAAGATGCAAAGAACCAGTTAGACTAGACTACGTTAGCTTTGATGAAGAGTGGACAATTGGGAAGGACTTGAAAGGTCAGGGAGTGTAAGGTAAGTATACTTGACTGGGGGAACTTCAGCAAGCCCTATTTGTTAGGATTCTTCTCAGTTTACCTTTGTCTTTAGAGAGAAAGATGCTGCTTTGCTCTAGGTATAGGGAGGGCACCTGTTATATGAGGGTTTGAGGGAAGTAAGGGTAGGGGAATATCAGAGTGACCTTCCTGCTTCTGCTGTTTCTCAAACTCCTTCAACTTGAAGTATTCATTATGCCAAGGTGCCATATTTGGGGGCTGCGTGTCCTGAACCCCATCAATGCTATTACAGGTGGCATCATGTTCTTAATTTCACTTTTGGATTTTTTATTACAAGTGTGTAGAAATACAATTGATTTTTGTTTATTGATCTGCAACCTTGTATATACCCTGCAAGCTTGATAAACTTATTTATTTGAATAGTTTTTAGTGAATACCTTGGGATTTTCTGCATTCAAGAGCATTGCATCTGAAAATAGAGATAGTTTTACATCTGTATTTCCAATGTGGATACCTTTTCTTTAATTTCTTTCTTAATTGTCCTCGTTTGAACCTTCAGTGCTATGTTGAAAAGTGGTCAGAAAGGGAATCCTTTCCTAGTTGTTTATCTTATGAAGAATGGCTTAACTCTTTTAAATATGATGTTAAGTGTGGATTTTTCATAGATGCCTTTTATCAAGTTTGAGAAATTTCCTTCTATTACTAGTTTGTTGAGTTTTGTTTTGTTTGGCCTAGAAGGTTGTTAGATTGTGTCAAATGCATTTTCTGTGTCTATTGAGATGATCGTGGTGTTTTTGTTCTTTATTCTTTTGACTTATGGTTTATTACCTTAAATTATTTTCAGAGGATAAAATAACCGTGTATTCTTTTGGGCATATGTATAATTTTGTCTACATACAGCTGGATTTGGTTTGCTGGAGAGGATTTTTATGTCTGTTCATAAGAGAATATAAGTCTGTAGTTTTCTTATGATTGCTTGTCTGTTGTTTTGTATTAAGACAATACTGTCCTTGTATAATAAGTTAGGAAATGTTCCCTCATCCTTGGAATAGTTTGTAAAGAATTGGCATTGATTCTTCATTAAATGTTTGCTGGTAGAATTCACCAGTAATGTCACTGAGGCCTTAGCGTTTCTTTGTGGGAAGTTTTTAATTATTAACTTAATCTAATCTTGTTCTTAGGTCTATTTAGATATTCTTTGTTTTTTTTTTTCCAGTCAGTTTTGGTAGTTTTTTAGGAATTTGTCCACTTAATTTAAGCTATCTAATTTGTTGGCAAGTCGTTGGTTACGGTATTACCATAATCCCCTTTTCTTTCTGTGAAACCTCATAATGTCTTTTTTTTTTTTACTCCTAATTTTTTTCGAGTCTTTGCTCTTCTTTCTTAAGCTAAATTTTGTGATCCTTTAAAAAAAAACAACTTTGGTTTTGTGTTTTCCTATATTTGTCTATTCTCTATTTTATTAATTTATCCTCTCACCTTTATATTTTCTTTATTCTGCTTGTTTTAGGCTTAGGTTACTTTTTCAAGTATCTTTACCTGGTAGGTAGTGATTTCAGGAATTTTTTTTGGTAATGTATGCATTTACTAGTTCAGTAAATTTGTTTTATTAACTTTTCCTTATTGAGGTAAAGTTGACATAAATCATCCCCAAAGAGTACAATTCGATGGGATTTAATATATTCATAATGTTGAATAATCACTTCCCCTGTCTGGTCACAGAATCCCCACAAAGTGAAACCCCGTATGCATTAAGCATTACTCCCAATTTTTCTCTTCTTTGTGGCCCATTATACTTACCCAAAGTTCATAGTTTATATTGTCACTCGTTCTTGGTAGTGTGCATTATATGGGTTTGGACAGACATATAATGATGTGTCCATCACTATGGGATCATACAGAGTATTTTCATTGCCCTAAAAATTCTCTGTTCAGCCTATCCATCATCCCCATCCCTCAACCTCTGATCTTTTACTGTGTTCATAGTTGTGCCTTTTCCAAAATGTCATGCGTGTATTTAGAATCATATACTATGTATCCTTCTCAGATTGACTTCTTTTCACTTTGTAATATGCACTTAAGGTTCCATCATGCCTTTCTTGGCTCAGTGGTACATTTGTTGAAGTGCTTAAGAACATGGTGTTGTCAGGCTATAACAGTTTATTTATCCATTCGCCTACTGAAACCCATCTTGGTTGCTTTAGAGTTTGGCAATTATAAATAAAGTTGCTATAAACATCTGTGTACAGGTTTTCATATAAGTTTTCAGCTTTTTTGAGTAAATACCAAGAAGCATGACTGCTGGATTGTATGGTAAGAGTATGTTTAGTTTTGTAAGAAATTAGTTTTATAAGAAATTGCCACCACACGGTTTTCCACAGGCTGTACCATTTTGCATTCCCACTAGTAATGTGTGAGAGTTCCTACATCCTTGCCCTTATTTGGTGTTGTCAGTGTTTCAGATTTTGGCCATTCTAATTGGTGTGTAGTGGCATCTGTGGTTGTTTTTGTTTTTGTTTTTGTTTTTTGAGACACCATGAGCGGGGGGAGGGGCAGAGAAAAGAGAGAATCTTAAGCAGGCTCCCTGTGATGCAGGGCTCTATCTCATGACTGGGAGATAGTGACCTGAAATCAAGAATCAGACGCTTAACCAACTAAGCCACCGAGGTGCCCTGGCATCTGTTTTGTTTTCCTTTTGCATTTCCTTGCTGTACCTGATATGGAGCATCTATTTGCCATCTGTACGTCTTCTTCGGTGAGGTGTCTGTTAAGGCTTTGGCCCCCTTTATAAACTGTGTTGTTTGGGGTTTTTTTAGTTTTAAGAGTTCTTTGTATATTTTGGATAACTCTTATTAGATGTGTCTTTTGTGAATATTTTTTCATAGTCTGTGGCTTGTCTTCTCATTGTTGTAACATTAACATCTACCATAGTTCTGTTTTTTGTTTGATGTCCTTGTTCCTTGTTCCTGTTTTTGTCTTTCTTGCCTTTTCTGGCCTTTGTGGTTTAATTGAGTATCTTGTGTGATTTTGTTTTCTCACCTTTATTATCATATCAAGTTATAACTTTTTTTTCTAATTTTTTTTTGTGGTTGCCCCTAGAGTTTTCTATATAGGTTAATAATGATCCAAGTCAGCTTTCAAATAACACTATAGTATTTCATGGGTAGTGTGAGTACTTTATAAGAACAAAAATACCTGTATTCCTTCTTCTAGTCCCTGGTATCATTACTATTACTCATCTCACTTGTACACGAGCACGCATAAGAGTATACATATATACACACATAAAATACATGTAAGCATACATAACCAACTTATTACTGTGATTTGGAACATATTAATTTGTTAGATCAATAAAATAAGTAAAGGTTTTTATTTTACCTTTACTTTTTCCTTCTTCTGTAATCTTGAGTTCTTTATGTAGATCTGAGTTTCTTTTTTTTTTTTTTTTTTTTTTTTTTTATTTATTTTTTTATTTTTATTTTTTATTTTTGGGACAGAGAGAGACAGAGCATGAACGGGCGAGGGGCAGAGAGAGAGGGAGACACAGAATCGGAAACAGGCTCCAGGCTCTGAGCCATCAGCCCAGAGCCTGACGCGGGGCTCGAACTCACGGACCGCGAGATCGTGACCTGGCTGAAGTCGGACGCTCAACCGACCTGCGCCACCCAGGCGCCCCTAGATCTGAGTTTCTAACTTACATTTTTTCTTTCTTCCTATATAGCTTCTAATATTTCTCAAAAGGCAAGTCTAGTTGCAAACAATTTCCTTCAATTTCTGTTTGTCTTAGAAAGTTTTTATTTTCTCTTCACTTTTGAAGGAGGATTTTATAGGGTACAGAATTCTAAGTGTTTTTTTTTCTCTTAACACGTTTAAAATTTTCACTATACTTTTTTTGCTTCTATGGTTTCTAACAAAGCAGATGTAATTCTTACCTTTGCTCCTCTATATGTAAGGTATTTTTTTTTCTTTTATTTCTTTCAGGGTCTTTTCTTTATATTTGATTTTTTTTGTAGTTGTGAAAACGTGTAGGGGTAGTTTTTTCTCTTTTGCATTTATTCTGCTTTTCTCTGAGATTTCTGGATCCACGGTTTAATGTTTGACATTAATTTGTAGAAATCATCTTTCTTTTTAAAATATGTATTCTGTACCTTTTTCTTTTCCTTCTGGTATTCTTGTGCATATGGTACATCTTTTGTTGTCGCATAGTGCTTGGTTACTGTTTTATTTTAGTCTTTATTCTCTGATATCTGTGTTTTTATGGTTCTGCTGATGCATTCTCTAGTTCAGGGATTAATTTCATCAGCTGTTTCCAGTCTCCTGGTAAGCCCATTTAAAGACATTCTTGTTACAGTGTTACTGATCTTTCATATTTATTTTAGGTTCTTTCTCAGGCTTTCCATCTCTCTGCTTATATTGCTCATCTGTTCTTGCATGCTGTCTGCTTTATTCATTAGACCCCTTAACATAATTGTTTTAATTCTTATTAAAATTTTTTTAAATATTTATTTATTATTGAGAGACCGAGAGAGACAGTCCGTGAGCAGGGAAGGGGCAGAAAGAGAGGGAGACACAGACCTGAAGCAGGCTCCAGGCTCTGAGCTGTCAGCACAGAGCCTGACATGGGGCTCGAACTCACAAACTGAGAGATCATGACCTGAGCTGGAGTCGGATTAACCAACTGAGCCACCCAGCTGCCCCTTTTTATTTTTATTTTAGAGAGAGAGAGTGCATACATGCATGTGAACTGGGTAGAGGGGCAGAGGGGGAGATAGAATCCCAAGCAGCCTTCACACCCAGCAGGCTCTCAGCACCATGAGATCATGGTGGTGAGGTCACGTCCTGAGCTGAAATCAAGAGCTGGATCCTCAACTGACTGAGCCACTCAGGTGCTTCTTAATTGTTTTTGAATAGTCTAGAATTCCTGCCTATCTGGTTCTGATGCTTGTACTGTCACTTCAAATTGTGTTTTTTGCTTTTTAGTATTATTATTTTTTTCTTGATAGACATGATGTACTGGGTGAAAAATACAGTAAATAGATACATATAAACACTAATATATACACATATATATTTATGTATATTTCTCAGTACCTCCCTTCTTACTGCCTTAGGTGGGATAGGATAGCTAGAGTTGGCTGGACTTGGGTATTTCCCTTGTTGCATATGGAATAGTAGACCTGACGAGTTGGGTATTTCCCTTCGCTGGGTCATTTGGCTCTGATAATACCTCATCAGGTTAGGCTCTGGGGAACTAGTTGCTTGATAGGGCATGCCTTTTTGAGAACACAGTGCTCTGTATTTCTTTTCTGCTTCTGTTGCCTGAAGCACAAGGGGATTTTTCTCCAGTATTATGCAGGAACCTGGTCTAATTCCTGGAGTTGTATCTTAAAATATTTTGGGCCCTCTCCTATGACTGAGTCCCCCTAGAGTTTTTAACCTCAGAATTGTCCACACTGAATCTCCAGCAGTTCAGGAGAATGAAACAGTTCAGGTTTTCCAACCTTGGCCCTGATGTACAGGGTTAGTTTTCTTCATGAGTCTGTGTTCTGTGTTCTGTGACTCCCCGTACTCACCTGTCTCTCCAGTCTGGGGGACAGTGATTTGCGTTGTGTCATCCTTCTCTTACATATCCGAGAAGACTTTGGTCAGCCTTTTTACTTGTTAGTATTGAGTGATAACTTCCAAACTCCTTTTATGGGGAACTTTAAACCCCTAACCCTTAAATAGCCTTTTTTATGTTGAAATCAACATGTGAGAAGAGTTGTTTGTGAATTAATTTATGTCATTTCAGATCGAATAGTTGTGTATTTTCTATGATATGAATGGAATGGAGTAGCAGGAAATCCTAACTGAAATTGTTTCATTAATTTTAATTTTCAGTTTCTGAAATACCTTAAAACTGCACTGACAGCTAATTTTTGTCCTATCTTTATTCATGTAGATTTGAAACCAAAATTGATTCATTTCATGTCACTGGCTTACCAGATAATTCAACAAAACCTCACCTCCTTTCTTCCTTGGATGATGCTACGTCACTCTTCCAAATTATATTTGAGATAAATCCGTTAGATGAAACTGCTGCTCAAAGGTGTATCATAGAAGCTGAACCTTTAGAAATGATATATGATGCAGTAAGCATTTTTAAATACCTAATTTTTAATGCATTTCAGTTTACTTTGAGTTTGTGCCTAATGTTAATGATACTTACTTTAACAGAGAACGGTGAATAGTATAGTGGAATTTTTCAGACCTCCAAAAGAGGTAAATCTAGCACAGCTCACTTCAGCAACTTTGATTAAACTTGAAGAATTTCGTGACAAGACAGCAACAGGTAAGTGCCAATATTAATGTTGTTATATTCAGCAGCAGCATATTGTATACTAAACTTTTTAGTCCATGTTTAACTTACTTTAGTAACTGTACTTTAAGTTTATGCTTCTGGATTAGAACAGTTTTGTTTAAAGTAATTAGTACTTTTATATTTAAAATCAAATATAACAATCATTTCTTACACTCACGTCAAACTTATTACCATACTCAAGTTAATTGCAAATTTGTTAGGATTTTTGCAATTCTGTTCATGAGGGAATAAACCTGTCTTTTTCCTTTCAGATAAGGAATTCCAGATATTAATATATTGGCCTCAGAAAATAAGAATTCTTGTTTTATTCTTGCGGAGAGTTTTTATAAGATAGGGTGTTACTTCCTCCTTCAATATTTGGCCTAATTGAACAGTAAAACCATATAGGCTTGGAGGTTTCATTGTGGAAGATTTTAAGCTACAGATTCCATTTTTAAAATATATTAAAAAATACATTTTTAGGGACACCTGGGTGGCTCAGTTGGTTAAGCATCTGACTGCGTATTTCACCTCAGGTCAGGATCTCATGGTTTGTGAGTTCAAGCCCTGCATCGGATTCTGTGCTTACAGCTCAGAGCCTGGAGCCTGCTTTGGATTCTGTGTCTCCCTCTGACTCTGCCCCTACCCCATTCATGCTCTGTCTGTCTCAAAAACAACTAAACGTTAAAAAAGTTTTTTTTTTTTAACTTAGAAAAGAGAAATTTAGTTAATATAGAATGCCTATTTTATGAAACTTATTAGCTTCCAATGATGAGTGCTTTCCTTTTTACTTGCCCTGCATTAATTTGTGTGTTTAAAGTTTTCTCACGGTCCACATTCACTTGAGCAATTAATAAAAGATATTAAATTTTTCTTCTTTCTAAAGTAATCTGGGCAGAGCGCCTGGGTGGCTTAGTAGTCAGTTAAGCATCTAACTTGATTTTTGACTCCGGTCATGATCTCAAGTTTGTGAGCTCGAGCCCTGCATCAGGCTCTGCACTAGCATTGCGGAGCCTCCTTGGGATTCTCTCTCTCCCTCTCTCTGCCCTTCCCCTTGCTTGCATGCACTCTCTCTGTCTCTCTGTCAAAAAATCAAACATTAAAAAAATAATCTGGCATTTTTTTCATTTCAGTCTTCTAAGATCTCTGTAGTTGTCAGTGATTTCTAGGAAAGTGTTTAATATTGATTAATGTCAGCAGCTGGGATGTGACTTTACCAAGTGTCCCTTAAGTCAAATCTTACCGGTTAAGAGTTTTAAGTTGTCTTACTATATGTGCTTTTCCAGGTTCAGTGTAATCTTTGAAGAGCCAGATGGATTAAAAAAAACACAGGAACCAGAGCTCTTTGGTTTTTCAATCAATATTTTCTTTACATAATTCAAAGAAGGTGGTTTTGTTTTGCTTCCATAATGTTACTTCTGTTCTGACTATAACTAAAAACTGCCTTTGAAACAATGAACTCCTCCTCTCTCTCCCCACCCTCCAAATATACCAGGCATTTAATCTTTCTGACATTTCTATAGATTCTTAAAAGTTTTATATTTGTTTTTGGTAGTATCTTTCCTGTTGTCAGTGTCTCCTCAAATCTGAGATTATTGCATAGACTGCTTTTTAGCTATTTTTGACATTTTAATCTTGGGTGAAATTCTCACTTGAGTGGTTTCCAATTTTAATGTCAAAGTGTTAGCTTTAGAACCCCATTTTTGTTAAGTCTGGATTATATCTTTAATTGAAATCAGAATTCATTTAGTTCTGCCTGTCACAAAATATAACATGAAATTGTCATTTTTCTCCCCCCCTTTCCTTTGTATTCACTTTATCTTTGTTGGTAAAAATGAGATGTGCTAATATGATTCTCTGTTTTTTCTTTCTCCTAAGAGAAAATATTTCAGCCAAGTAAAGTAAAAATTCACTTCATGTTTTGATGAGACCTTCAAGAGCTGTCTAACTAGTTAAGCATCATATCATTAGGCTCCATTACCTCTCAGTTTATGATTGCATTTTGAATACATTATTCACTTCTTTTTCACAGAGAGCTGGGCATTATGTTTTTCATATTAGTGCCTTCTCTGGTTTTTACTCATTTTCCCCATGATTTTCTCCATCTGAGTATGTTTTATATTAGATGCAGATAATTAATTACCTTAATTCTAGAAGCTGTAGGGTTTGCATTTACCCATCTACTGTTAAATCTCACATGCCATTTATAGTTCAATTCTGTGTATAATACATACTCAGTAGAATTCATAAGCATAAGGTCAGACCTGTTTCTGATTGATTCTTCCTAATTGTAGAAACCATTACTTGTTATTGTTAAATATGAATGCATTGTGTTGGAGACTTACCATATTCCTTCAGATTTGTAGGACATTTTTTTTCCTAAGATTTGTTTTCCTAAGCTTTTTTTTACTTAGGAAAGAATTACCAAATAGTAAATATCCACTGTATAAACTTCAGATGTTATGGAAATATTTTTAGAAAGTGGAGGTCTTTAGTATATTACCATCGAAGGTAACAGGACTTTACAATTTGAAGTCTATTCTTCTAATTGTTTCCTTCTGTACACAAATAGTATTAATTATTATGTAGAATAAAGGCTAATCGTATGAAAAAGTGGGGTGCTACTATGTTCTTGAATTTTAAAAAAAATCAGTAAATTACTTTTACATATTTTTCCAGAAAGTTAAATTTACTAATTTGGGAAGAGACTTACCTGCTAAGAGCTTTATATATTTTGGTTCTTCATTCATTCCCCCCTTCCATTTTTGATTTTTTTTTCTATATTAGCTCTATTATTATCTTCTTCCTATATAACCTGATTTGTTTCTTGTATTCTTCATTTTTTCTTAGGAGTGAAGGTTTTCAGTCTTTTTCCTTTTTTGTCAAGTAGGGGGATCAGCTTACAGAACAACACATGTATGTAGTTAGTTACCCTGTCAAATGTGGTCGTTTCTGACAAATACGGTCATTAGTGAAACCTTTCTTTTGGACATGTAAGGCTTGCAGGGAGTATCTAGGGACTTGGATTTGTAGAATCAGGCATATATGAAACAGATTATATTGGATGAGGAAGTCTTAAAACAGAAATGGAAATGAGGGTAGAGAAATGCCTTAACAGGAGATGGAGTATCTTGAATGCTAGATTGTCCCTTCTGGCTGCTTCTTGAGACTGTCATACCTGCCTCAGCAAACAAACCTCAGTAAACCACATTGTCTGTGTTTGAATACAGATCATTTGGGGGAGAAAAATTAACAACTGTGCTTTGAGTCAGTTCTGTACTTCAGTTCCAAGCTTATAAATGTTTCATAGAACATAATTTTAAAAATCTGTATGTACCCGGTTTTACTCAAATGGAGTTTGTGGGTCAAATACATTTATTTGAGGAATCAGTCCAATTTTGTACTCACTTATATTTAATCAGGATGTGAGTATACACACACATTGACTAACAAATATTTTTATTTTATATTAAAAATATTTTGCTCAAAGTATTTTTAAAATTAATACTAATTTCACATTATTTTCTGTTCAAATTTTCTGCAGGTCTACTATATTATTGAAACACAGAAAGTTCTTGATCTCAAAATTGATTTGAAGGCTTCATACGTTATTATCCCACAGGATGGAATTTTTAGCCCTACGTCAAATTTACTTATTTTGGATCTTGGTCATCTAAAGGTATATAGTAATACTTGTTTTATATTATGACATTTAAGGTGTTTCCCTGTTAAAATGTATTTTGTTTTAAAACAGTTTGATTTGCTATATTGATTATTAAATTAGGTAGCTTCTAGGATTTGAAAATTCTTCCTTTCTAGTAAATAATGTGAAGATTTATTTAATTAGGTAGTTTCCCTACATTTCTAATAGCAAAATTATCATTTGAAATCTGCAGGTGAGGAGTAACCTAAAAATTATATTTATGGGGCGTCTAGGTGGCTTCGTCAAGTGTCCAACTTCAGATAGTTGGTGAGTTCGAGCCCCACGTTGGGCTCTGTGCCAACAGATCAGAGCCTGGAGCTGCTTCAGATTCTGTCTCTCCCCACTCTCTCTGCTCCTCCCCCTGCTCACACTCTGTCTCTCTCTCTCTCTCAAAATAATAATAAAACATTTAAAAAAATTTTTAAAAATATATTTACAGAATTTGAGAGTAGTGCTTTCCTTTTCAATTTAAATTTGCTACTTGACTGAAATATATCAGATGGACGGCGAGTTCTGGAAATAATCAAATACATCTTTATCCTTCCGAAACTTTTTGCATGTATAACTTTAGATATTGATGTTTTAATAGTTCTGTTAAATCTTAATTTGAGAGATGTTCTTCTTGCATTTACCTAAGTCATTTCCCTTTCCATCCAACTATGTACATTTTTTCCCGCAGTTTTGAATAGAGAATATTTTGTGTGTGTTTCTAGATCTGCATGGTTCTCTATGGTACCCATTGGCCACATGTGATGGTTTATGATGAGTAAAATTAAGTAACATAAAAATTAGTTCTTTAGTCATATGAGTCACATTCAAGAATTAAAATAGTCACAAGTGACTTGTGTCTATTCTGTCAATACAGAGATAATAATGCCATCCTTGTAGAAAGTTCTCTTAGACCACATTACTGTAGATCATTAAATGTAGATTAAATAGCTGTAACAATTTAAACACTCATGAGGGATGGATGATATTGGCATGCTTTCTGGCTACCCAACAAATATATGCCTTTGCTTGATATTGTCCTTTATTCTATGTTTTTACTCTTGAGTTATTAATTATGTACATGTTTACTTGGATTTCTATTTATAATAAGCTTTATACACTTAATTATTTATAGTTTAGTTATGGAATTGTTTCAAGGGTAGTGTGGTATAGTAGAACGAGCATAACATCAAGAGTGAGGTGTCTAGTTTTTGTGATCTTAGGCAATTTACTTAACCTACCTTTCAGAGATAATCAGTTTTGATAGTCTGTGGCACTATGGCCAAGTTGGGACTACAGTTCAGTTATTTCATACTTAATTCTGGATTCTTCTTCTTATAAAAGTATCTAAATATCTGTCATTATGCCATAGAAACATTTTGTAGGCTACACATGTCTCACTTTGTTTTTAATAAAAAGGCTTCTTGTCAGATCTTAAAAAGTTTTAAATGTTTTATTCTCTAGGATTGGCTCGGTTTCCTTCTGTTAATATATGCAATTGAGAATATAACTTAATGTGTAAAAATTGACTTTGTACCTGGTCTTTTTGTTAGACATGTCATAGATAAAGACATTTCTATTAACCTTTTATGTCAACTTACAAATCTTTTATTAAATTTTTATGTAATAGTCTTAAAGATAAAAAATTTATATTTTAATTTTGAAGTATTTTGCATCATCTAAACTATTAAAATTAACTTCAAGGTGACGAGTAAAGTCGTTTGGAGTTACCAGATATGAAACAAGGTGGGGCCCAGACTTGAAGAGATAATGCATAGAGCTTATGATTCCTTTGATGTTCAGCTTACAAGCATACAGCTGCTTTACAGCACAGTTGGTAAGTATATAATGAATTATTTAGTGATTCATTTGGCCTGCAATGATTAGGTTTTTAGACAGTTTCTCTGAAGACCTTCATCCCAAATACATTAGAACATTTATATTTTTCGAAATTAGAAGTAATAGTAGTTGCGCCCTGGGTGGCTCAGTCAGTTGCATGTCCCACTCTGATTTCCGTTCGGGTCAAGATC
This sequence comes from Lynx canadensis, assembly GCF_007474595.2. Classification (NCBI taxonomy): domain Eukaryota; kingdom Metazoa; phylum Chordata; class Mammalia; order Carnivora; family Felidae; genus Lynx; species Lynx canadensis. The sequence goes on from NC_044315.2 coordinate 18,736,132, forward strand.
TCATGGTTTGTGAGTTCAAGCCCTGCATCCGACTCTGTACTGATAGCACAGAGCCTGCTTGGAATTCTCTCTCTCCTCTCTCTCTGCCCCTCCCCTGCTTGCTCTCTCACTCACTCTCAAAATAAATAAACATCTAAAAAAAGGTTAAAAAGGTCATAGGGGGCACCTGGGTGGCTCAGTCAGTTGGGAAGCTGACTTCAGCTCAGGTCATGATCTCACAGCTCATGAGTTTGAGTCCCGTGTCAGGCTCTGTGCTCACAGCTCAGAGCCTGGAGCCTGCTTCACATTCTGTGTCTCCCTGTTTCTCTGCCCCTCAGCTGCTCACATTCTGTCTCTCTCTTTCAAACATAAACATTAAAAAAAATTTTTTTTTTAAGTAATAGTAGATATTGCCTAGGACCAGTATCTCAGGTACTGGTTTTTATCCCTCAAGAGACATTATTAAAGTCTGGAGACGTTTTGGTGGTCACTGCTGATGAGTAGGTGCACTACTAGCATCTAGTGAGAGGAGGACAGGGATGCTACTACTAAACATCATACAGTGTAGAGGAAAGCACCCCCCCCCCCCACACACACACACTTATTTGGCCCAGATGTCAGTAGTGCTGAGATGGAGAAATCCTTTGGACCAGGTTGGAAAACCTTGGCACATATTTAAAGTATTTATTTTTATACAGAATAATCACAAGAGGCTGCTCAAGGCCAGAGGCAACCGATCTAGGGCCTCTGACCACCCAGGCCTTAAATAGCCAGATAGAGACTGAGGAGGGTCTTAGGAGGACTGAGGAGGGTATCCTAGGCATACCTTTACTCCGTTCACTCTGATGTACTAATCAGGAGTCTCTGATCCAGATCTAGTTTTAAGATAAAGTCAGCAGCCAGAAATTCACTTGTAAAGAACCACTAAAGTAGCTAGAGATCCAAGACTAATTTGAGCCCTCTTTCTACAGGGTCATACTGTTGATGATTCCATGGAGTGTTAAGTGTTAGTAAACATTTAGATAATTCAACAGAATTGGATTGGTGGCTGTTCTAGAGATCTGTATATGTGTGTATATGGTCAATTTTAATTATCTGAGCTAACTAATAAAAAGGAAGCAATGAGAACCCAAAATAGTAGTTATTAGAAGTATTGATTTATATAGTATTGGTACATTTTAATTTTTTTTTTTTTTTTTTTTAACTAAAACTGCTTTGAGATAATAAACTTGATTTCTGTTTTTGTCAGATTCCAGTTGGTGTAGAAGAAACCCAGAAGTGTAGTGGGTGGTAAATATAAATTGTTTATAGAAAATCCATAAATTTTTCTCAGGGAATAAATTACAGTATTTTGGTATCTTTGCTACATTTTTGTCATTTTTAAAGTCCATGCACCGTACTTAATATTGACATGCTTTTTTGAAAAAAAATTTAAAGTATTCCATTGTTATCTGAAAAGTACTGGAATCCTTGGAATTGTTCTTGATAAGCACTAACTCTTCTTAAATAATCTTTTTTGAGCAAGATATTTTTGACATTGGGGCTACTTTAGGTGATTGTCATAAACTTTCATGATAAATACTGAATCACATGCTTCTGAATATTTTCTGTGAATTGAGAAGTAAGAAAATATTTATCTCAATACTGTTGGAATTTAAAAAATTGTAAGAGTTCATTTTACCACCTTTCTTTACATCTAATCATTCATTGGCTTGTTTTTCCTTGACTGGGAACTTGATTGGACCTAAGGAATGATTAGGTTCAAATGAGGTAACGTAAATGAGGATGCATTGTCCACTACATTTCATGGTAGGAGATGTGGATGTAAATTTCAGATTTTATCACACACTAGCCTTTGACCATAAGTAAGTTAATAAATTCCTGTGAATCTGTTTTTTAAAATGGGATGATTAAATATCATTGTGAGAATTAAGTGAAAATTAAACATTGCCTAGAATAGCTCTAACAAATCTTGAATAACTGGTAGCTTTTATGACAGAAAAGAGCTGTGCTTTTCTCTGCCTTTTTCATTATTGCCTTAGAGCCATGTTGTTTTTGGGTAAAGTAGTCTGGTTGGTTGTAGCAACTGTAAATGGATGCACAGATTTGATTAAACTATATTGTTGGGTTTTTTTTGTATTTTTTTAATTTTTAGAGCATGCAAGCTGGGAAAGGGGCAGAAGGAAGGAGGGAGGGAGGGGGAGGAGAGAGAGAGAAAAGGGGGGGAGGGAAGGGAATATGAATCGCAAGCAGACTCCAAGCATGGAACCTGATGCAGGGCTCGATCCTATGACCCTAGGATCATGACCTGACCAAAAATCAAGAGTCACAGAGTCAACCAACTGAGCCATCTAGGTGCCCCTAACTATATTGTTGGTTTTTAGTAAGTATTTTCTTCATATGAAACAGAGTCTTTGAAGTAGTAGAAGGAAAATGATGAAAGGGAAAAGAATTTACCTGTGATTATATGTACTGGGGAAGGTGGCTCTAAGATTGTCTGGATATAGGAAGAATTTCCCATATCATGCAGTGTATGACTACAAAGTATTCATAGTAATTTTAGGTTTAATGTGTTTTTCAAATTATACATGTGCTAAATAAACATGTACTGTTTCCACAATTAGGTGATAATTGGAAAGAAGCTCGAAAACTTAATGTATCTACACAACATATTTTGATACCTATGCACTTCAATGTGGAACTTGCTAAGGCCATGGTTTTTTATGGATATAAGGATGCCAAGTATGTATTGTCCTGTTTTATGTGATTGTAGATTTTCTTAGAAATTCCTTAGCTAAGGAGATTACCATATTTCATTGTTGTTGGTTTTTTTGGTGGTAAAATGTACATAACATAAATTTTACCTTTTCTTTTTTTTTTTTTTTTTTAATTTTTTTTTTCAACGTTTATTTATTTTTGGGACAGAGAGAGACAGCATGAACGGGGGAGGGGCAGAGAGAGAGGGAGACACAGAATCGGAAACAGGCTCCAGGCTCTGATCCATCAGCCCAGAGCCTGACGCGGGCTCGACTCCCGGACCGCGAGATCGTGACCTGGCTGAAGTCGGACGCCTTAACCGACTGCGCCACCAGGCGCCCCTACCTTTTCTAAGTGTATAATTCAGTGGCATTAAGTACATTCACATTGTTAGGTGACCACCATCACCATCCATCTCCAGAACTTTGTCATTTTCCCACACTGCAATTCAGTACTTGTCAAACAATAATGCCCCATTCCGCCATACCCCAGCCCATGGCATCACCATTATATGTTACGTCTCGATAAATTGGTTACTCTGGGTAACTTATATAAATGGAATCATGCAGTAGTTGCCCTTTTGTGTCTGAGTTATTGCACATAGCATAGCGTCTTCAAGGGTGATCCGTGTTGTAGCATATGTCAGAATTTCATTTAAGGCTGAAAAATACTCTGTTGTGCATGTATACATATCACATTTATGGTTCGTCTGTCAATGGACATTTGGGTCATTGTAATGAAGTTGGGCTCTGGTAACAATACTGTTACATTCACAATGCTGTGAAGATTGATAGAGAACTATTTAAGTCCTTGCTGTAATTTTTTTTGTGTGTATATATCCACAAGTAGAATTGCTGGATCATATGATAATTCTGTTTTTAATTTTTTGAGGAACTGGCCTATGTTTTCCATAGCAGCTATACCATTTTATCTTTTCCACCAGCAATACACAAGGATTCCAATTTCCCACCTCTTCAGCACTTTTCTTATTTTAAAAATTGTCCTCTGTAGTAGGTATGAGTAGTATCAAATTATAGTTTTGAGTTGCATTTCTCTAATCATTACTGATTAGGTAATTTTCAGGTATTTCTTGGCAGTTTATACATTTCATTGGAGAAATGTTTATTCAAGTCCTTTGCCCATCTATAATTGGGATTTGTTTTGTTTTGTTTTTTAAATGCATTCTGTATACTAACTCCTTACTGGAGAGATGATTTGCAGATATTTTCTTTTGTTTTGTGGATTGGCTTGCCTTATGTATCACTCTTTTAAGAGTGTCCTTTGCTCAAAGTTGTAAATATAAAGTCCAATTTTTTTCTAAATTAAATCCAAGTTAACATATATTGTAATAATGATTTCAGGAATAGAATTCAGTGATTTATCACTTACATATTAAACACCCAATGCTAATCCTAACAAGTGTCCTCCTTAATGCCCCTCACCCTTTTTATCACTCCCACCCCCCACACTCAACACCCTACCAGCAACTTTCAGTTTATTTTTTGTATTTAAAGTCTTATGATTTATCTCCCTCGCTGTTTTTTATATTATTTTTGCATCCCTTCCCCTGTGTTCATCTGTTTTGTATCTTAAATTCCACATATGAGTGAAATCATTATTTGTCTTTCTCTTGACTGACTTATTTTGCTTAGCATAATACACTCTAGTTCCATCCATGTTGTTGCAAATGGTAAGATTTCATTCTTTTTGATTGCCAAGTAATACTCCATTGTGTATGTATACCACATCTTTATCCATTCATCAGCCAATGGACATTTGGGCTCTTTCCATACTTTGGCTGTTGTCGAAAGCACTGCTATGAACGTTTGAGGTGCGTGTGCCCCTTTGAATCAGTACTCCTGTATCCTTTGGGTAAATACCTACTAGGGCAGTTGCTGGGGTCGTAGGGTAATTCTGTTTTTTTCAAATTTTGTGAGAAACCTCCATACCATTTTCCAGAGTGGCTGTGCCAGTTTGCATTTCCACCAGCAGTGCAAAGAGGTTACTCTTTCTCGCATCCTCTCCAGCATCTATTGTTTCCTGAGTTGTTAATTTCACCCATTCTGACAGGTGTGAGGTGGGATCTCATTGTGGTTTTGATTTGTATTTCCCTGATGATGAGTGATGTTGAGCATTTTTTCATGTGTTGGTTAGCCATCTGGATGTCTTCTTTGGAAAAGTGTCTATTGATGTCTTTTAACCATTTCTTCACTGGATTACTTGTTTTTTTGGGTGTCGAGTTTGTAAGTTCTTAATAGGTCTTAGATACTAATCCCTTATCTGATGGTCATTTGCAAATATCTTCTCCATTCTGTTCATTGCCTTTTAGTTTTTGCTGATTGTTTCCTTCGTCCTGCAGAAACTTTTTATCTTGATGACGGTCCCAATAGTTCATTTTTGCTTTTGTTTCCCTTGCCTCTGGAGACATGGCAAGTAAGAAGTTGCTGTGGCTGAGGTAAAAAGGTTGTTGCCTGTTTTCTCCTCTAGGATTTTGAGGGCTTCCTGTCTTACATTTAGGTCTTTCATGCATTTTGAGTTTATTTTTGTGTATGGTGTAAGAAAGTGGTCCAGGTTCATTCTTCTCTATGTCACTGTTGGCTTTTCCCAACACCATTTGCTGATGAGACTATCTTTTTTTCTATTGGATATTCTTTCCTGCTTTGTCAAGATTAGTTGGCCATATGTCTTTGGGTGCATTGCTGGGTTCTCTCTTCTTTTCCAATGATCTGTGTGTCTGTTCTTATGTCAGTATTGTACTGTCTCGATGACTACTGCTTTGTAATATAGCTTGAAGTCCGGAATTAATGATGCCTCCAGCTTTGGTTTTCTTTTTCAGGATTGCTTTGGTTATCAGGGTCTTTTCTGGTTCCATATAAAGTCTTAGGGTTTTTTTTTTAAGTTCTGTGAAGAATGCTGGTGTTACCTTGATAGGGATTGCACTGAATATGATGGATTGCTTCGGGTAGTACTGACTCGATAAGGTTCCCATTTATCTGTTGCCTGTTGCTTTTGGTTATGTCCAAGAAATTAGTGTGAAATTCAACATCGTGAAACTTCTGTATATTTTCTATAATATTTTATACTGAAGCTTTCATATGTAGGTCTTTGATGCACTGGAGTTTTTTGGCTATGGTATAAGGTATAGACCCAGCTTCTTTCTTTCGCATATCTGATTTGCCCAGTACCATTTATTGAAAAGACTGATCTTTTTCCATGAATAGTCTTTGTTGAAAAAACATTTGAGGGGTGCCTGAGTGGCTCAGTCAGTTAGGCCTCTGACTTTGGCTCAGGTCATGATCTTACACAGTTTGTGAGTTTGAGCTCCACGTCAGGCTCTTTGCTGACAGCTCAGAGCCTGCAGCCTGCTTCGGATTCTGTGTCTCTCTGTTTCTTGGTGCCTTCCCTGCTCGCGCATGCTCGCGCGCCACTCTCTCTCAAAACTAACTACACGTTAAAAAAATTAAAAAGAAAATAACCATTTGATGATATATATGAGGATTTATTTCTGGGCTTTCAATTCTATTTCCTTTGTATTTCTGTCTTTATCCAGAGCCACACTGTTGTGATTACTGTTAGCTTTGTGGTAAGTTTTGAAATCAGGAGTATGAATCATCCAGCTTTGTTCATTTTCTAGATTATTTTGGCTATTTAGGCTCCTTTGAGATTCCATATGAATTATAGGGTGGATTTCTGTTGTTATAAAAGATGTCATTTTGATTTTGATATGGATTGCATTGAATGTGTAACTGCTTTGAGTAATGACATCTTAAGATATTAAATCTTCAAGTCCATGAACATGAGATGTCTTTCCATTTCTTTGTGTCTTCTATAATTTCTTTCAGCAGCATTTTGGTAGTTGTCAGTGTTGTCTTTTTCTTCCTTGGTTGTTTATTCTTTTTTGATGGTGTTCTAAATGGAATTTTCTAATATCTTTTTTGGATTATATTTATTGTTACTCTATAGCAATTGATTTTTCTGAGTTGATTTTAATATTCTGCAACTTTGCTGAATTCGTTTATTTCTAACTTTGTGTGTGCATGCATGTAACTATTAGGATTTTCTACATGTTCGTTTTTTATAATTTTTTTTTAATGTTTATTTTTGACAGAGACAGAGCACGAGTGGGGGAGGGGGCAGAGAGAGAGGGAGACACAGAATCCGAAGGAGGCTCTGAGCTGTCAGCACAGAGCCTGACACGGGGCTTGAACTCACAGACTGCAAGATCATGACCTGAGCCGAAGTTGGATGCTCAACTGACTGAGCCACCCAGACGCCCCTACATGTTCATTTTTGAACAAAGGCAGTTTTACTCTTTGTTTTCAATTTGGGTGCTTTTTATTTCTTTGTCTTGACTAATTACTCTGGCTAGAATTTCCAGTACTGTGTTGAGAAGAAGTGATTTAAGTGGACATCCTTTATCCTGAGCAAAGAGGAAAAGCTTTTGGTCTTTTACCACTGAGTATGTTACCTATGAGTTTTTTCATATACGACCTTTATTATATTGAAGTAGTTTTTCCTCTTTTTCTTCTATTCCTTATTTGTTTGATGTTTGTATCATGGAAGTGTGTGGAATTTTTTCAAATACTTTTTTAATTTTTTCCTTTATTTTATTAATGTGGTGTATTACAATGATATATTTTCGTATGTTGAACCATCCACGCCTCCTAGAAATAAAACCTGAGTCATGCTGTATAATCCTCTTAATGTACTGTTGAGTTTTGTTTGCTAGAATTTTGTTGAGGATTTTTGCATCAGTGGTCATAAGGGATATTGGTCTATAGTTTTACTGTGTCTTTGTCTGGATTTGGTATCAGAAAAAGGCTGGCCTAAAAATGAGCTTGGAAATGTTCCTTTCTCTTTAATTTTTGGAAGAGTTTGAGAAAAATTTGTATTAATTCTTTTAAGTGTTAGCTAGAATTCACTAGTGAAATCATCTGATCATGGACATTTCATTATGGGAGAGTTTTGATTACTGATTGATTCAATCTCCATACTAGTCATAGATCTCTTTAGGTTTTGTATTTCTTCACAATTTAGGGTTTTGGGGTTTCTCATTTCTATATTTATTATTTACATGGGATATTTTTTCTGTTCTTTCACTTTTAAACTAGTGGTGCTCTTGGATCTAAACTGAGTCTCTGGCAGACAGTTGGATCCCATTTTTTAAATCCATTCTTTAAATTTAGATCTTGGATTGAAAAGCTGAAACCATGTACATTTAAAGTAAATATTGATGGGGAAGGACTTGTCATTTTGAGATTTGCTTCCCATATATTCTACAACTTTTTTGTTGCTTATTTCCTTTCTTACTGACTTCATTTTCATTTAATTGACTTTTTTGTTGTGACATGGTTTGATTCCCTTCTGTTTTCCATGTGTGCATATTGTATAGATATTTTATTATTTGTTATTATGGAGATTACATATAGCATCACAAGGTTTATAACAATCCATTTAAAATTGATACCAACTTAACTTCGATTGTATACAAAAACTCTACTTGTTCACTGCTCTACCCCTCCCATTTATGTTACTGATGTCGCATATTACGTCTTTATATATTGTGTACTTATAACGTAGATTTATAATTATTTTATGCATTTGTCTTAAATCCCATAGAAAATAAAGAGTGGAGTTGTAATCAGATTATAAGTGATACTTGATTTTACATTTATCATATAAATACCTTGATCTTTAATGAGATCTTTATATTTTACTGTTAGCTGAAACTTTGGGCCCAGGATCCTAAGTAGAGAAGTCTGTTGAACTCGACTGGACTGGTTAGCTGATTTAGTCCTCAGTAGTTTTAGACTGTAACCAGTCCTGAAACTGTCTTTCCGCCAGTACTTTTTCCTCTTCCTTGCAAACCTCAGGCGGATAATCTATTTTATAATTTAACTAAAGACACATCTAACGCCTACCAAACAGTCCAGGGGAATTGTTACAAGGGAGGCAACAAGAGAATGCTCTTAAAGTAGTGCCCAGGCTTTGTGTCTGAAAGGAAGTATAGGGGGAAAGAGGTAAGTAGTGATAGCCTGGCTTTTTCCTACTGCTGTGGACGTCACTGCTATTACTTACCTGCTCCTGTCGTGTGAAAGAGAGACCCATACTCTTCTTTGTTGCTTTTTAAAATATAATGACTCTGTCTACTAGCAAACATTGTGTAGTGTTCTGAATCTTGTTCTCTTTGACTTCTGCTAGGAAATCAAACTACAGTCTGAGAGTCTTAAGGCAGAGGGATGTCAATAATTGGCTTAAGAAAGAAGGAACAAAAGCCATTCTATACATTGTGGATTTTTCTAATCCAACACTAGGTGTAGTCTGATATTAGATATGAGGCTTAGGTTCTCTAGTTCTTCCCCAGATGTCCACAGCCTATTTATTGTTTAATATTTCTTGTAAAGTGTGTCAGTATGTGGTAAAAAACAAAGATGTGTGTGATTTTCTGTTGTAAACATGAGTTTGAATTGATTCCTTTTTAGCTTAGTTGAAATATTTTTTTTTAAAGTATGGTTGAATCTAGAAATTTAGGGAGTACCAGGAAAAAGAAGTTGATATTATGCTGAGGAACTTGCGTTGGGTTGCTCAATCAGTGTATGATCAGGAAGAATTAATGTCCTGTAATGCAGGGAATATGTAGAGCATAGAAACAATCAAAATAACCAATTAAAACCTATATCTGGGGCACCTGAGTAGCTCAGTCGGTTAAGTTTTAGACTTAGTTTTGGCTCAGGTCACAATCTCAGGGTTCATGAGATCGAGCCCATGTTGGGCCCCATGCTCGCTGGATCCTGCTTGGGATTCTCTCTCTCCCTCTCTCTCTCTGCCCCTCCTCCCACTCATGCGGGCACATGCGTTGTCTCTCCTAAAAATAAATAAACTTAAAGAAAAAAAGATAAAGGAAATGCAAGATCATGAGAGATCAGTCGCATGTAACAGTGCAAATTGTTTCTGTAAAGGCACAGATAGTAATATTTTAGGCTTGAATTCCATATTGTGAGTCATAACTATTCACCTCTGCTGTTTTAGGGTGAACACCGCCGTAAACCATACGTAATGAACGGGCACAGGTGTGTTCCAGTCAGTAATACTTAATTTATCACAATAAGCAGCAGGCTGAGTTAACCCCTGGCCATCTTTTACCAGTTTCCAGTCCAGCGCATTGTAGTCAAACATGACCAGTACAAGGGAAAAGATACTGGGAAGGTCATTTGAACGAGTATTCTAATGATACTAAAATTGCTATAGGTTAGGATCAGAGAAGGACAGCTACAATAATAAGAGGCAGAAACTAAATGATTTAGAAAGAACAAATCTGAGAAGCATTTGATTTTAATTTAGTAAGCTGGAGCAGTCTGAAGTGAATATGATAAACCCTGGAACTGTAAAAGTATTAGGCAGCATCCTTTGAAATTTGATCTTAAAACATTTAAGGCAAATAAAAAGGAAGTCCTCTACTATTAGTACATAGTATTTTGGTTGCCCCCATTTTCAGCTTGTACACCTGGTATATATAAAGAAGTTGAAAAGTTGAGTTATAATAATGAGACAGATTTATAATGGTTACCTAAGTTAAACTAGGATATATGGAACTAATTACAAATATTTCAGCTATTAAAGTAAAAGAAAGCTTCTAATTTTCTCAGGAAATGCAGATATGTTTTTAAACTGATAACCTTAGCAGCCATGCGTATGAATTGAAAAAGTTAAGTTTTAGAAAAGATAGAGGGATAAAAATGGTGAATAAAAACTTATTCTCGTTTTGATAAGTCTCATTTTATTTTTTTAATTTTTTTTAAATGTTTATTTTTGAGAGAGACCGAGCATGAGTGAGGGAGGGGCAGAGAGAGAGGGAGACACAGAATCCAAAGCAGGCTCCAGGCTCCGAGGTGTCAGCACAGAGTCCGACGTGGGGCTCGAGCTCATGAACTGTGAGATCATGACCTGAGCCGAAGTCGGACACTCAGCTGACTGAGCCACCCAGGCGCCCCTGATACGTCTCATTTTAAACTATTATTATTTTAGAGACTTTATTTAGAACGGTTTTAGAGTCACGGAAAAAATTGTTGCCGTTGACACACAAGGTTACATTAGTTTCAGGTGTACAGCATAGTGATTTGACAACTCTAAATGTGCTATGCTCACCAGAAGTATAGCCACTTTCTGTCACCATACAAGAGTATTACGATACCATTTGACTATATTCCTTGTGCTATACCTTTTATCCCCATGACTTAGTCATTCCAGACCCGGAAGCCTATACATCCCGCTCCCCTTCACCCATTTTGCCCATCCCTAACCCTCTCCCCCTGGCAACCATCACTTTATTGTCTGTATTTGTGTGTCTGTTTTTTTGTTTTTTAGATTCTACGTGTAACTGAAATTGTATGGTATTTATCTTTGACTTATTTCACTTAGTGTTATGCCCTTAGTCCGCCCATGTTGCAAATGGCAAGATCTCATTCTTTTTTCTATGGTGGAGTAATAGTCCATTGTATATATATCTTCTTTATCCATTTATCTATTGATGGACCTTTCGGATGCTTCTATCGGCTATTATAAATAATACCACAATAAACATAAAGGTGGATGTATTTTTTTCAAATTAGTGTTATCATTCTCTTTGGGTAAATAACCACCAGTAGAACTACTGTGTTTCTGTTTTTAATTTTTGAGGAAACTTCATACTGTTTTCCATAATGGCTGTCTAAGTTTACATTCCTGCCAACGTTGCATGAAAATTTCTTTTTCTCCAGATCCTCAGCAACACTTGTTATTTGTCTTTTTTATGCTAGTTGTTCTGGCAGGTGTCAGGTGATATTGTGGTTTTGGTTTGCATTTCCCTCATGATTAGTGATGAGCATATTTTTATATGTCTGTTGGCCATCTGTATGTCTTCACTGGAAAAATATTCGGGTCCTGTGCCCATTTTTTAAATCAGATTTTTTGGGTTTTTTGGTTTTAAGTTGTAGAAATTCTTTATATCTTTTGGATATTAACCTTTTATTGGATATATTATTTGTAAATATCTTCTCCCGTTCAGTAGGTTGTCTTTCCATTTTGTTGATGGTTTCCTTTGCTGTGCAGAAGCTTTTTATTTTGATGTAGTCCCAGTAGTTTAGTTATGCTTTTATTTCACTTGCTTGAGGAGAAATGTCTAGAAAAATGTTGCTAAGGCTGATGTCCAAGAGATTATGGTCTATTTTGTCTTTTAGGATTTTAAGGTTTTAGGTTTCAAGGAGTTGAAACTTAACATCCCCACAAAAACCTGCACACAGATGTTTGTAGCAACTTTATTCATAATTTACATAAAGTTTATACACTTAAATTTTATATTTCAATTTATAGCCCAAACTTATAAGCAACCAAGATGTCACTTAGTAGGTTAGAGATAAACTGTGCCATATGAAACACTGAAATATTGTTCAGTGCTAAAAGGAAATAAGCTATCAAGTTGTGAAAAGACATGGAGGAACCTTAAATGCATATTACAAAGTGAAAGATGCCAATCTGAAAGGGCTACATAATGTGTGGTTTTAACTAGATGGCATTGTGGAAAAGGCAAAAATAGGGACACGGTGAAAAGAAAAGCGCTTGCTGGGACTTGAAGCTGACAGGGGAGGGATGAATAGTCGAAGGACAAAGGATTTTAGGGCAGTGAAAATACTCTAGATGATATACTCTAAATGATATGATTGATACATGTCATTATGTATTTGACCAAACCCACAGAATGTACAGCACCAAGAGTGAAGAGTAATGTAAACTGTGGACTTTGGTGACTCTGATTTGTCAGTGTAGTTTCATTAGTTTCAACAAACATACACCATTTTGGTTGGGAATGTTGTTAATGAAGGAGGCAAGGCATGGGTACATGTAAGAGGTATATAAAACATCTCGGTATCTCCTATCAGTTTTTCTGTGACCCTTATTTGCAAGTCACATGATACTACACACAAACCCCTAAAGATTCCACCAAAAAAATTACTAGAGTAAATGAATTCAGTAAATTTGTAGGTATAATATGAATACATAGGAATCTGTTGCCTTTTGACATGCTAATAATAAAGTGCAGAAAGAAAAATTAAAACAATCTCATTCACAGTTGCACCAAAAAGAATAAATACCTAAGAATAACCATAACCAAAGAAGTGAAAGACCTGTACTCTGAGAACTATAATCATTGATGAAAGAAAATGAGGATACCAAGACGTAGAAAGAATTCCATGCTCATGGATTGGAAGAATTGCTATCATTAAATGTCTATACAACAAAACAAATTACAGATTCAGAGCAATCCCTAACAAATATCAGTGGCATTTTTCACTGAACTAGAACAAATAATCATACAATTTGTAAGGAATCACAAAAGACCCTGAATAGCCAAAGCAGTCTGAAAAAGAAGAATAAAGCTGGAGGTATCATAGTCTCAGGTTTCAAGATATACTTCAAAGCTATAATCAAAACACTATGGTACTGGCACAGAAATAGACACATAGATCAAGGGAACAGAATAGAGTGCCCAGGAATAAACCCATACTTATATGGTCAATTACTCCATAACAAAGGAAGCAAGAATATAAAATGAGGAAAGGACAGTCACTTCAAAAAATATGCTGAGGAAACTGAACACCTACATGTAAAAGAATGAAATTGAACCACTTTCTTATACCATACCCAACAATAAGCTCCAAGTGAGTTAGACTCAATTATGAGACCTAAAACCGTAAAAATCCTAAAAGAAAAAGTGGACAGTAATCTCTTGGACATCAGCCTTAGCACATTTTTCTAGTTGTCTCTGTTATATTTTTTGAAGAGTATATCTTTGCTTCATTATATTGCCTTTACTTCTTTGTCAAAGATCGGTGGACTTTATTTATAGAAGTCTACTTCTAGGCTCTGTATTCTCTTCCAGTGATCTGTTTGTCTTTTCTTTTGCTAATATCAGTGTCTTGCTGTACCTTTATAGTAAATCTTGAAGTCTGGGAGTGTCAGTCCTCCATCCTTGTTCTTCTCCTTCAGTATTATGTTTACTATTCTGGATCCTTTACCTCTCCTTAGAGTCATTTTGTCAATATTTATTAAATAGTTTGCTGGGATATTGATGTTAATTGCATTGAATCCATAGATCAGTTTGGGAAGAACTAACATCTTGACAATACTGAGTTAAAAAAAATTCTTTAATGTTTGTTTTTGAGAGAGAGAGAGAGATAGAGCATGAGCAGGGGAGGGGGAGAGGGAGAGGGGGAGAGAGAGAGAGACAGACAGACAGAATCCAAAACGGGCTCCAGGCTCTGAGCTGTTAGCATAGAGCCTTATGTGTGGGGCCCAAACCCATGATGGGTGAGATCATGACTTGAGCTGAAGTCGGATGCTTGACTGACTGAACCACTCAGGTGCCCTGAGTTTTAATATCCATAAGTAAACTGGAATATCTTTTTATTTCTTCATTTCTTTTCTGATTTCACTCATCAAAGTTTTACAATTTCCCCAATATAGATCTTGTATATATTTTGTTAGATTTATACCCAAGTATTACTTTTTTGGGTGCTAATATAAACTATCCTGTTTTTAATTTTTAAATTCCACTTGTCCATTGTTGGTATGTAGGAAAGCAATTGATTGCTGCATACCAACCTTGTATTTTGCAACCATGTTATAAGGGCTTTTTAGTTCTGTAGGAGTCTTTTTAGATTTTCTGTATAGATGATCATGTCATCTGTGAACACAATCTGTATACTTTTTATTTTGTTGTCTTACTGCATGGTAAAGACTTCTAGTACAGTATTGAAAGGAGTGATCAGAGAGACATCTTTGCTTTGTACCTAATCTTAGTGGGGAAAACTTGGAGTTTCTTACCATTAAATATGATGATAGCTGTAGATTTTTTTGAAGATCTTTTTTATCAAGTTGAGGAAGCTCTACTTTCATCTAGTTCACTGTAAGTTTTTATCATGGATAGGTGTTGGATTTTGTCATATGCATCTACTTACTATGATCATGTAACTTTTCTTCAGTCACATCTGACTTTTAAACATGATTTTAGATACATAATCTCTTTTAGTAGTTACTTGAACTTGGTAAGCATTAGTTTCCTGATAGGAACTTTGTGCATATGGGAACTTACAAGTAGCAGAGAGCAAAAATAGGTTGTCTACCATATAGGTGGTGAGTATGTATGATAATGTATTTCAGTGCTTTCCTTAGTGTCTGTAATGTAATAAATAATTAATAATTAGTAATTGTGAACTGACCTTGGCAAATAGTAGAGGGATAATAAACATAATAACATTAGAAAATCTGGGGCGCCTGGGTGGCGCAGTTGGTTAAGCGTCCGACTTCAGCCAGGTCACGATCTCGCGGTCCGTGAGTTCGAGCCCCGCGTCAGGCTCTGGGCTGATGGCTCAGAGCCTGGAGCCTGCTTCCATTCTGTGTCTCCCCCCCTCTCTGCCCCTCCCCCGTTCATGCTCTGTCTCTCTCTGTCTCAAAAATAAATAAAAAAAACGTTAAAAAAAAAAAAAAAAGAAAAAGAAAATAAGCGGCTGCAAAATATTGAAGTTAGTTTACCTAGTGAGACTGGTCAGTGAGGCAAAACAAATTTGTGTGGAGGTTAGGGAATAATATGTCATATGGACTGTGTGGGTAATTTTTAGAGCTTAAAATTGCATTTTATTACTTTTGCATATTTCAAGGGGAACATTTGTCTTTTTAGTGCACTTAAATCAGAATGAAGTTTGCCTTATAATGATTACTGTTTTTTTGAAACAGATTCAAGATATTTGGAAAGTTACCACTGATTTCTTTACGAATCTCAGATAAAAAACTGCAAGGGATTTTGGAATTGATCGAAAGCATTCCGAAACCCACACCTGCAACTGAAACATATGCCCCTGTCAAACCATTTCAGGTAATGTTTCTGCAAAATTGATAAAAGTACAAATTAAAATAACTCAACAAAAAGTATTTGTAAGAGTCACAGAATTTTTTGGGTAAAACAATTTAATTCATTTTGAATAGCCTTTAAGAATTATATCTTAAGGGGCGCCTGGGTGGCTCATTCGGTTAAGCGTCCGACTTCGGCGCAGGTCATGATCTCACAGTTCATGAGTTCGAGCCCTGCGTCGGGCTCTGTGCTGACAGCTCAGAGCCTGGAGCCTGCTTCACATTCTGTGTCTCCCTCTCTGTCTGCCCCTTCCCTGCTCATGCTGTGTCTCTCTCTGTCTCAAAAATAAACAAACATTAAAAAAAAGTTAAAAAAAATTATATCTTAAAAGAGAAAATGATGAAAGAGTAAAAGGCGCATGTAGTAAAGAGAGTTACATGGTAAGTCTGCCTCTCTTCCCTTTTTCAGCTTGCAGTCCCTCTCCTCGGTGGTAACATTGTTAACCACTATGTCTGTATTTGTCCAGAAGTGTTTATGGCATGTACTGTGGCATGCTTATGTATAAATATCTTTGTATATATACACACACACACACTCTCAGGTTCTTAAAATTTACATAAATTGGATTATTATACTTAGCATTCTGAATTTGTATTCTTTTCACCATTATATATTATGTACCCTCGAGATATTTTCATGTTAGCACATACAGATCTACCTTTTTCTTTTTTATAGCCATATAGTATTGAATTGTGTGAACGTACCATTCTTTGCCTAACATGATCCCCTTTTCATGGGTATTCACATGAGTGCTCACAGTTAAAATACACTGTTTTCAACTTCCTTATACATATATTTTGTGTATTTTTATCCATTGGATAAATTCCTACAAGTGGCATTGCTCAGTGAATTTTACATTTTCATGAACTTTGCCGAATTTTAAATTGAGTACTGACTTACAGTCCCACCAGCAGTAAATGTGTTTCTCTGTTCTCATTTGTCTTAAGTATTAACAATTTAAAATTTATTCAATTAAATGAAAAAACGTTATATTTTGATTTTGATTTGCATTTACAAGTAACCATAGGACTTATGTTCATAAGTTTATTGGGTGTTTGACTTTCTGTTTTTGGAAACTGGTGTTCATGTCTTTTGTGTTGTGGTTTTCCACTTAAGGAAATTGTTGCTATTTGTCTTTCACGAACATTTGTTTCCTTGTTTATTATCTGATTCATTTATTTTTGGCATGCCAAAGCTTTTACTTTCAACTATTCAGTTATTAGGTTTTCTTTTATGAGTTGTATGTTTTATATTATGTACCTTACCTCTTATGAAGAAAACTTCAAAATGAAGATAAGTGTTCATGTTTTTCTCTTTTAAAAATTATTTCCACATTTAACTTTTTCCTTTTGAAATAATTTCAAACTTAGAGAAAAGTTGTAAAAATGGTACAAGGAACTTAACTTCATCAAACCATGTAAGGGTAATTTGCTGACATGTTGTCCCATACCCTAAAAACTGTAGTGCTTTGTAATATTTTTTTTCATAATCTCTTGCTGAGCTTTTTGTTAACAATCTCTTGAAGAGCAGAGTTTTTACATTTTGATGAAATCCACTTCATCAGTATATACTTTTGTGGAATATAAGAAACATGAATAAAAGAATACTGATGAAGCTTTTTACGTCTGTAAAATTTTTGCCTAATACAAGGTCAAGAAGATTTTTCTTGTGTTACAGTCTGGAAGTTTTATAGTTTTAGCTTCTTATATATTGTTTTCATTTTTTAGAGAGTGAGCATAAGCAGAAGAGGGGCAGAGGGTGGGAGAGAGAGAGTCCCAAGCAGGCTCCATGCTGAGCATGGAGCCCGGTGTGGGGCTCAGTCCCATTACTGTGGGATCATGACCTTAGCTGAGATCAAGAATTGGACGCTTAACTGACTGATCCACCCAGGCGCCCATGTTTTTTCTTCTTAAACATTTCTAAGTTTTAGAGAAAGTACTTAGATAAATGTTAGGTTCATTCTTCATTATCTTTGATATCTGGGAGGACTCCTCTGTCTCCCATATCTTGGGCTTAATCTGTATATCAAGAGGGTATCAAACATAGGATCTATACTAGATGTTCTTTTTAAAATCAAATGCATGTATAAAAATAGGCAGAGAATAACTATGTAATATGTCTTATACTGCGTTTCTGTTATGTGTCAGACCACACGCTTGGCTAAGGAATACTATATGTCAGGTCATCTGTTATTTATGTTCAAACCCTAGTCCACCTCTATATTTCTGTATATTTTTATCTTTAACCCTTATCACAATTCAGCAAGTTAAGTGTTAACAGTCATTATTTTGCCCAGGAAATAGACTCTAGAAAAGCTAAATACTTTGCTAAGATCATAAAGTTTGTAGCCTTTAGCATGCAGAGTCAAACTTTAAATTCAGGTTTCTTTTTTTCTTTCTCTCTTTCTTTAAACAAATCTACAGCCCAACAGCTGGCTTTGTTTTTGCTGTTTTCATGCTTCTTTCTATATAAATGATGTCCTAATCAGTAGAGACTCTATTTTTTTCTGCTTTTTCCAAGTTTCTCAAGAAAGTTGAGTACGAAACACTAGGTCATTTCTAAGAGTTTTAATTTAATTTGAAGTGATTTCATAGGTCAGGTAAAGAAAAGTTTTTTAAGCAAAGAATCACCCCTTCATGGATGCTTGTTTGGCTTGTCTCAGAAAGTTTCAGTCACGAGTCTGAAAGGTCCTAACATCATCTCTTGAAGCTGGATGTTCCTTTCACTTCCTGTGATAGATTTGTTTTTCTTTGTAATTTTTATTTGTTTTGTTAAGGTGTAATTGACTAATAAGATTATACGATCTTTAATGTGTATAGTGTGGTGGTTTAACCTATGTGTATGTTGTGAAAGCATTTCACCTGTATAGTCAATGAACACATCCATTACCTCACATACTTGTTTTTGGTGAGAACATTAAGTTCTACTCTCTTTAGCAGCCTTCTGTTACTCAGTACAGGTCGTCGACAGTAGTCACCATGTTTTACATTTGATCCTCAGCCTTATTCTTCTCAAAGCTGAAAGTCTGTACCCTTTTACTAGCTGTTCCCTATTTCCTCTACCCCTTAGCCTCTGGCAACCACTTCTCTATTCTCTGTTGCCATGAGCCTGACATTTTTGTTGTTAATTCCACATATAAATGATACTTGGCAGTATCTTTCTCCTTCCAGCTTATTTCATTTAGCATACTGCCCTCAAGGTCTATTCATGCTGTCATAATGGCAGGATTCCCTTCCTTCTCTCTCAGAGTTGAATAATGTTACATTACGCACACATCTTGTGTTTATCCATTCATCTGTTTGATGGACACTGGGTAGTTTCCCATATCTTGGCTATTGTGAATAATACCTCAGTGAACATGGAGTGCAGATACCTCTTGGGCATCCTGTTTTCATTTCTTTTGGAAAACTGAGAAAGTGAGATTGCTGGATCACATAGTTTTTTGAGGAACCTTCCCACTGTTTCTGTGGTGGCTGCACCAATTTACACTCCTACCAGGTGCATAGGAGTTCCTTTTTCTCCACGTCGTCTCCAATACTTCTTACCCATTGTTCTTTTATTCTTTTTTCAGGTTTTAAAGCTGTATTTGCATATTTTACAAAATGTGCATTCCAGTAGTTACAATGATTTAAACAAAATATGGCACTCTGATTAAACTGCATTTTACAGCCTATAGGACACCCTGGACCAGCTTGGTTTTTACTTTAGATTTCACTTCTGTTCCACCCAGCTTCTTTCTTCACCAACATGGAAGTTCTTTGCATCTCCCTCTCCAGATGGGAGAGGCAGGCGCCTTCATTGTCAGTAGTTCTCCATTCTTTGATGTGAAAAGGGGCAGGATGGTCATTTAAACTTGATCCAACCTCTTTACATCTTAAAAAGTTCAACAGCCACAAGAAGTAAAATAAGGCAATGCTGCTAGAATGTACGGTCCATATTGGCGGCACATGCCTTATTACGATTCACCTGCTTGCTTCTCCTGTTCAGTTGTTTCTTTTGAAGGCAGTGGATTTCTCTCGTATGTTTGTCTTCTTCAGTTTCAGCTTATTGGACTTCTCAATTACAGCCATACCGGGTTTGTCAGACATAGTTGCAGAGAAAGTGGAGCATGGCCCTCAAGCGAAGTCTGGTCTGTGCAGTAGTGCGTCTTTTTGATGGTAGCCATTCTGACATGTCAGGTGATAAATCATCATGGTTTTGATTTGCACTTCCATTAGTGATGTTGAGCATCTTTTCATGTGTCTGCTGACCATCTGTATGTCTAATTTGGAAAACTGTCCATTTATTTCCTCTGCCCATTTTAAAATTGGATTGTTTTGTGGAGTTGAATAAGTTCTTTATATATTTTATATATTAATCCCGTATCAGGTATGTTATTTGCATATATTTTCTCCCATTCAGTTCATTGCCTTTTATTTGTTGATCATTTCCTTTGCTGTGCAGAAGCTTTTTAATTTGAGCTAGTCCCACATGTTTATTTTCACTTTTGTTGCCTTTGCTTTGGTATCAGATCTAAAAAAATCATTGCCAAGACTATCAAGGAGCTTACCTGCCTGTGTTTTCTTTTAGCAGCTTATGGCTTCAGGTTTTTCATTCAAGTCTTCAATCTATTTTGAGTTGATTTTGTGTTTAAGGTAGGAGTCCAGTTTTATTCTTTTGCCTGTGACTGTCCAGTTTTCCCAGCACCATTTGTTGAAAGAAACTGTCCTTTCCTTGTATATTCTTCACTTCTTTTCGAAAAATTGGTCATTAGGCAAAGGTTTATTCCTGGCCTCTCATGTCTGTTGCATTGATCTATGGCTCTGTTTTTATGTTTGTGCCATACTGTTTGGATTACTATAGCTCTGTATAGATTTTGAAATTAGGAAGTATAATGCCTCCAGCTTTGTTCTTCTCAAGATTGCCCTGGCCGTTTGGGGTCATATAAATGTTAGCATTATTCTTCTCTATTAGTGTGTAATATGCCTCTGGACTTTTGATGGAGATTGCATTGAATCTGAAGATTGCTTTGAGTAGTATCAACTTTTTTTTAAGTTGATATATTGATTTATTTTGAGAGAAAGGAAGAGGAGTTGGTGGAGGGGCAGAGAGAGGGAGAGAGAAAGAGAATCCTAAATAGACTCTTTGCTGTGAGTGCAGAGCCCGATGCAGGGTTCAAACCCAAAACTGTGAGACCATGACTTGAGCTGAAACCAAGAGACAGATGTTTAACTGACTGAGCCACCCAGGCGCCCCAGAGTAGTATGAACTTAATATTACTGTTTGCAATCCCTGAGCATGAAATCTTTCCATCTCTTTATATCTTGAGTTTCTTTCATCAGTGTTCTGTAGTTCCCAGTACACAGATGTTTTCACCTCTGTTTAAATATTTTCCTAGGTGTTTTATTCTTTTTAATACTGTTATCAGTGGTAAATCTTGAAATCAGATAGTGTGACATCTGAATTGCTTGTTTTTCCCAGATAGTTCCAGCTAGTTCTTAACCTTTTCATGTAACTTTCAGAATCAGCTTTTCAATTTCCACAAGAAAATTCTTCTGTGATTTTGATAGTGGTTTTATTGTACTATCAATTTGGGAAGAATTGGCATTTTAACAATATTGAATCTTTCTATTAGCATGATATATCTTTTCATTTATTTAAGTCTTTATTTTCATTTTATTCTTTAATTGAAACATACATTTGCTTCACATATTTTGTTATTTTTTGTTCGCCCAGAATTCGTATGTTGAAACCTTAACCCTATTCCTTCAGAATGTGACTATATTTGTAGATAAGGCCTTCAAAGTGTTAATATGAGGCCATTAGGGTGGGTCCTAATCCATTCGGTCTGGCATATTTATACGAAGTGGAATTTGGGACACAGAAAAGGACATCATTGGTGCATGTGTACAGAGAAAACGCCAAGTGAGACCACAGCAAGAAGATGGACCTCTGGAGAGGGGCAGATGGCAGCGTAGGAGGACGCTGGGCTCATCTTGTCCTGCTGATTGCTCAGATTCCACCTACATCTGCCTGAATAACCCAGAAAACTGCCAGAAGACTAGCGGAACGGACTCTCTGGAGCCAGGCGTAGACGAGAGGCTGACAGAAGAGGGTAGGAAGAGCGGAGAGGCGGTGCGTGCTACACGGACTGGCGGGAGGGAGCCGGGGCGGTGGAGGGGCAGTCCACCTGGCAAGGCAGAGCCCCCGAAGTCTGGCTTGGAAAAGCGGAGGGTTGGGGCTCCGTGAGTTCTGACAGCCCGTGGGACTTAACATCTGGAATGTTAAAAGTCAACAGCTCTGCCCTCAGAGTGCAGGGAGGGCGAGAGGACACTGGGAGGGAGAGGTGTTGAGCCCTGGAAGACAGAGCTCAGCTTGGCGGATAACAAAGGCGCTGGTTAAGTGCCATCTCCCTCTCCCATCCCCCAGCCAAAATTCCAAAGGGAACCAGTTCCCGTCACCAAATTTGCTTGTACCGCTCAAACAGCCAACGCTGTGCTTCTGTGGATCTGTCCCTCCCAAGGGTCTGCTTCCCTCCCGATGCTGCAGGACCCCTCCTGCAGGGGACCACCAGTGGCAAAGTGAGCAAAGCCTACCCCTCCTACCCCTGTGCACCTTGTGGATCCACCTCGGCTAATACCCCAGATCCCATTGAAGCAGCACCACAAGCCTGGCAGTGTGCCAGTAGCCCAGACAGGGGCCATACCACTCCACAATGAGTCCTGCCCCTGGGAGAGGGGAAGATAAGGTATACACCAGTCTGACTGTGGCCCCAGCGGTGGGCTGGGGGCAGACATCAGGTCTGATTGCGGCCCCGCCCACCAACGCAAGTTACTGCAGACAGCACAGGGGAAGTGCCCTGCAGTTCCGTGCTACCCCAGGGACTATCCAAAATGACGAAATGGAAGAATTCTCCTCAAAAGAAACTCCAAGAAGGAGCGACAGCTAACGAATTGATCAAAACCGATTTAAGCAATATAATGGAACAAGAATTTAGAATAATAGTCATAAAATTAATTGCTGGGCTTGAAAAAAGCATAGAGGACAGCAGAGAATCTATTGCTACAGAGATCAAGGGACTAAGAAATAGTCATGAGCTAAAAAATGGTGTAAATGAGGTGCAAAGTAAAATGGAGGCAGCCATAGCACGGATCGAAGAGGCAGAGGAGAGAATAGGTGAATTAGAAGATAAAATTATGGAAAAAGAGGAAGCTGAGAAAAAGATAAAAAAATCCAGGAGTATGAGGGGAGAATTAGAGAACTAAATGATGCAATCAAACGGAACAGTATCCATATAATAAGAATTCCAGAAGAGGAAGAGAGAGAGAAAGGGGCTGAAGGTGTACTTGAACAAATCATAGCTGAGAACTTCCCTGATCTGGGGAAGGAAAAAGGCATTGAAATCCAAGAGGCACAGAGAACTCCCTTCAGACATAACTTGAATCGATCTTCTGCATGACATATCATAGTGAAACTGGCAAACTACAAGGATAAAGAGAAAATTCTGAAAGCAGCTAGGGATAAACAGGCTCTAACTTACAAAGGTAGACTCATAAGAGTAGTGACAGACCTATCTACTAAAACTTGGCAGGGCGGAAAGGAATGGCAGGAAATCTTCAATGTGATGAACAGAAAAAATGTGCAGCCAAGAATCCTTTATCCAGCAAGTCTGTCATTCAGAATAGAAGGAGAGATAAAGGTCTTCCCAAACAAAAACTGAAGGAATTCATCACCACTAAACCAGCCCTACAAGAGATCCTAAGGGGAACTCTGTGAGTGAAATGTTGAAAGGACCACAAAGTACTAGAGACATCACTACAAGCATGAAACCTACAGACATCACAATGACTCTAAACCCGTATCTTTGAATAATAACACTGAATGTAAATGGACTAACTTTACCAACAAAAAGACATAGGGTATCAGAATGGATAAAAAAAAAAAAAAGACCCATCTATTTGCTATCTACAGGAGACTCATTTTAGACCTGAGGACACCTTCAGATTGAAAGTGAGGGGATGGAGAACTATCTACCATGCTACTGGAACTCACAAGAAAGCTGGAGTAGCCATACTTATATCAGACAAACTAGACTTGAAATTAAAGGCTGTAACAAGAGATGAAGAAGGGCATTATATAATAATTGTAGGGTCTGTCCATCGGGAAGAGCTAATAATTATAAATGTCTGTGTGCCGAATACGGGAGCCCCCAAATATATAAAACAATCAGAAACATGAGCAACCTTATTGATAAGAATGTGGTAATCGCAGGGGACTTTAACACCCCACTTACAACAATGGATAGATC
The DNA here is from genome assembly GCF_007474595.2 of Lynx canadensis. Taxonomy (NCBI): domain Eukaryota; kingdom Metazoa; phylum Chordata; class Mammalia; order Carnivora; family Felidae; genus Lynx; species Lynx canadensis. Next base: position 18,760,098 of record NC_044315.2, read on the forward strand.
ATCTAGACACAGGATCAATAAAGAAACAAGGGCCCTGAATGATACATTGGATCAGATGGACTTGACAGATACATTTAGAACTCTGTATCCCAAAGCAACAGAATATATTTTCTTCTTGAGTGCACATGGAACATTCTCCAAGATAGATCACATACTGGGTCACAAAACAGCCCTTAACAAGTATAGAAGAATTGAGATCATACTACACACACTTTCAGACCACAATGCTATGAAACTTGAAATCAACCACAGGAAAAAGTCTGGAAAACCTCCAAAAGCATGGAGGTTTCAAGAACACCCTACTAAAGAATGAATAGGCCAACCAGGCAATTAGAGAAGAAATTTAAAAATGTATGGAAACAAATAAAAATGAAAATACAAGAATCCAAATGCTTTGGGATACAGCAAACGCAGTCCTGAGAGGAAAATACATTGCAATCCAGGCCTAGCTCAAGAAACAAGAAAAATCCCAAATACAGAATCTAACAACACACCTAAAAGAAATAGAAGCAGAACAGCAAAGACACCCCAAACCCAGCAAAAGAAGAGAAATAATAAAGATCAGAGCAGAAATAAACAATATAGAATCTAAAAAAACTGTAGAGCAGATCAATGAAACCAAGAGTTGGTTTTTTGAAAAAATAAAATTGATAAACCTCTAGCCAGCATTCTCAAAAAGAAAAGGGAGATGACCCAAATAGATAAAATCATGAATGAAAATGGAATTATTACAACCAGTCCCTCAGAAACACAAGCAATTATCAGGGAATACTATGAAAAATTATATGCCAACAAACTGGACAACCTGGAAGAAATGGAAAAATTCCTAAACACCCACACACTTCCAAAATTCAAATGGGAAGAAATAGAAAACTTGAACAGACACATAACTAGTGAAGGAATTGAATCAGTTATCAAAAATCTCCCAACATATAAGAGTCCAGGACCAGATGGCTTCCCTGGGGAATTCTACCAGACATTTAAAGCAGAGATAATACCTATCCTTCTCAAGCTGTTCCAAAAAATAGAAAGGGAAGGAAAGCTTCCAGACTCATTCTATGAAGCCAGTATTACTTTGATTCCTAAACCAGAGACCCAGCAAAAAAAAGAGAACTACAGGTCAATATCCCTGATGAATATGGATGCAGAAATTCTCAGTAAGATACTAGCAAATCAAATTCAAGAGCATATAAAAAGAACTATTCACCATGATCAAGTGGGATTCATTCCTGGGCTGCAGGGCTGGTTCAACATTTGCAGATCAATCAGTGTGATCCATCACATTAATAAAAGAAAAGAACCATATGATCCTGTCAATCGATGCAGAAAAAGCATTTGACAAAATACAGCATCCTTTCTTAATAAAAGCCCTTGAGAAAGTCTGAATAGAAGGAACATACTTAAACATCATAAAAGCCATTTATGAAAAGCTCACAACTAATATCATCCTCAATAGGGAAAAACTGAGAGCTTTTTCCCTGAGATCAGGAACACGACAGGGATGCCCAATCTCACCGCTGTTGTTTAACATAGTGTTGGAAGTTCTGGCATCAGCAATGAGACAACAAAAGGAAATCAAAGGCATCAAAATTGGCAAAGATGAAGTCAAGCTTTCCCTTTTCACAGATGACATGATATTATACATGAAAAACCCGATAGACTCCACCAAAAGTCTGCTAGAACTGATACATGAATTCAGCAAAGTTGCAGGATACAAAATTAATGTACAGAAATCAGTTGCATTCTTATACACTAATAGTGAAGCAACAGAAAGACAAACTGATCCCATTCACAACTGTACCAAGAATCATAAAATACCTAGGAATAGACCTAACCAAAGATGTAGAGGATCTGTATGCTGAAAACTATAGAAAGCTTATGAAGGAAATTGAAGAAGATATAAAGAAATGGAAAAACATTCTGTGCTCATGGATTGGAAGAATAAATATTGTTAAAATACTACCACAGTAATCTACACATTCAATGTAATCCCAGTCAAAATTGCAGCAGCATTTTTCTCGAAGCTAGAACAAGCAATCCTAAAATTTGTGTGGAACCACAAAAGACCCCGAATAGCCAAAGTAATATTGAAGAAGGAAGACCAAAGTGGGAGGCATCACAATCCCAGGCTTTAGCCTCTACTACAAAGCTGTCATCATCAAGACAGCATGGTATTGCCACAAAAACAGACACGTAAGACCAATGGAATAGAATAGAGACCCCGGAATTGGACCCACAAAAGTATGGCCAACTCATCTTTGACAAAGCAGGAAAGAATATCCAATGGAAAAAAGACAGTCTCTTTAACAAATGGTGCTGGGAGAACTGGACAGCAACATGGAGAAGGTTGAAACTAGACCACTTTCTTAAACCATTCACAAAAATAAACTCAAAATGGATAAAGGACCTGAATGTGAGACAGGAAACCATCAAAACCCTAGAGGAGAAAACAAGAAAAGACCTCTCTGACCTCAGCCACAGCAATTTCTTACTTGACGCATCCCCAAAGGCAAGGGAATTAAAAGCAAAAATGAACTATTGGGACCTCATGAAGATAAAAAGCTTCTGCACAGCAAAGGAAACAGCAAAACTAAAAGGCAACCAATGGAATGGGAAAAGATATTTGCAAAAGACATATCAGACAAAGGGCTAGTATCCAAAATCTATAAAGAGCTCACCAAACTCCACACCCGAAAAACAAATAACCCAGTGAAGAAATGGGCAGAAAACATGAATAGACTTCTCTAAAGAAGACATCCAGATGGCCAACAGGCACTTGAAAAGATGCTCAACGTCACTCCTCATCAGGGAAATACAAATCAAAACCACACTGAGATACCACCTCCCACCAGTCAGAGTGGCTAAAGTGAAGAAATCAGGAGACTATAGATGCTGGCGAGGATGTGGAGAAACGGGAACCCTCTCGCACTGTTGGTGGGAATGCAAACTGGTGCAGCCACTCTGGAAAACACTGTGGAGGTTCCTCAAAAAGTTAAAAATAGATCTACCCTATGACCCAGCAATAGCACTGCTAGGAATTTACCCAAGGGATACAGGAGTGCTGATGCATAGGGGCACTTGTACCCCAATGTTTATAGCAGCACTTACAACAATAGCCAAATTATGGAAAGAACCTAAATGCCCATCAACTGATGAATGGATAAAGAAATTGTGGTTTATATACACAATGAGATACTACTTGGCAATGAGAAAGAATGAAATATGTCCTTTTGTAGCAATGTGGTTGGAACTGGAGAGTGTTATGCTAGGTGAAATAAGTCATACAGAGAAAGATACCATATGTCGTCACTCTTACGTGGATTCTGAGAAACTGAACAGAAGACCATGGGGGAAGGGAAGGGGAAAAAAAGGGAGGGAGTGAGGCAAACCATAAGAGACTCTTAAAAACTGAGAATAAACTGAGGGTTGATGGGGGGTAGGGGGGGAGGGGAAAGTGGGTGATGGGCATTGAGGAGGGTACCTGTTGGGATGAGCACTGGGTGTTGTATGGAAACCAATTTGACAATGAATTTCCAAAAAAAAAAAAGAAAAGAAAAGAAAATACATTGGTAAGCAAACAAAAGAAAATGATGGATGTCTGCAAGCCTAGGAGAGAGGCCTCAGATAAAGCAAATTATGCCAACACCTTGATCTTGGACCTGTCAGCTTCCAGAACTGGGATAGAATAAATTTCTGTTAGAACTGTCCATGAAGTCCATGGAATTATGTTATGGCAGCCCTAGCAACCAAACACAGCTTTTGGTACCAGGAATGGAGGTGTTGCGGTAACAAATATGTGGTAGAAGCTTTAGAACTGGATAATGAGTAGAGAGGGAAAAGACTTTTGTGGCAAGGTGATCTTGTTATAAAGTCGCAAAGAACATGGCTGAATTGTTTTCTAATGTGGAACTTATAAGTGATGAACTTGGATATTTAATGGAGATTTCTAAGCAGACTGTTCAAGACATGTTCTTGTCTTTTCCTAATTGCCTATAGTAAAATGCAAGAAAAGAAATACATTTTTAAGAAGGATTTCTTAAGCAAAATGGAAGCCAAAGTTAAAGATTTGGAAAATGCTCAGCCTATCCTTATTGCAAAATATGGAAAAGCATGTTACAGAGAGAAAACCCAGGGCGTTGTGCACAAAACACTTGAGAGAAGGATTAAGGTTGTGACTCATGGGTCTAATCCACCATCTCAGCGGAATCCAGGAATGGAAATGGGGCTATACCAGCTGAAGTGTTGCCAGCTTGAACTAAAAAGGGCAGAGTCAGGACAAAATGAAGAAAACTCCTTGCAGTTATGGGATACTAAGGGGCAGGAGAGTAGAGCCAGCTACCTGGGAGCGTGCTTTATTCTTCAAGAAAAGGGGAAAGAATAACCCCGAAGGCTATTCTGAGATCAATAGAGGTGCATGTGTTTTGGAGGCTGAACCTCCTCCTGGATTTCTGAGAGTGGGGCCACTTCCTCAGTTTCAGTGGGTCCAGCTGCTACTACCCAGAACCTAGGTGGCAGGAGTATAGTTAGTCTTAGTTTATTTTTTTTTTTTTAATTTTTTTTTTTCAACGTTTATTTATTTTTGGGACAGAGAGAGACAGAGCATGAACGGGGGAGGGGCAGAGAGAGAGAGGGAGACACAGAATCGGAAACAGGCTCCAGGCTCTGAGCCATGAGCCCAGAGCCTGACGCGGGGCTCGAACTCACGGACCGCGAGATCGTGACCTGGCTGAAGTCGGACGCTTAACCGACTGCGCCACCCAGGCGCCCCAGTCTTAGTTTATTAAGTATGGTAATTACTGTAGGTTTTTCCTACATCTTATTTCCCAGGTTGAGGAGGTACTCTTTTATTCCCAGTTAACTGTTTTTTTATGTGTCATGAGTATTTGTAGCATTTTATGTAACGCTTTTGCTGCATCTATTGTAATCATACAGTTTTTTCTTCTTTATTCTGTTAATATGATGAATTACATTGATTGTTGAATGTTAAACTAGCCTTGCATTCCTTTTTTTTTTTTTAACTTTATTTTTTTTGAGACACAGAGACATAGTGTGAGCAGGGGAGGGGCAGAGAGAGAAGGAGACACAGAATCCGAAGCAGGCTTCAGGCTCTGAGCTGTTAGCACAGAGCCTGATGCAGGGCTCGAACCCATGAACCATGAGACCATGACCTGAGCCGAAGTCAGATGCTCAACCGACTGAGCTACCCAGATGCCCCTAGCCTTGTATTCCTAACACAAACCTTGTTTGTTCATGATATATTATCCTTTTATATTGTTGGATTTATTGGCTAATTTTTTGTTGAGGATTTTTGTATTTATGTTCACATAGGATACTGGTTTATACTTTTTTCTTGTTACGTGTTTACTCATGATAATCAGGGAAAGGCTAGCCTCATAAAATGAATTGGAAAATGTTTCCCCCTTCTCTGTTTGATGAGATTATTTGTAAAGAGTTGATACTATTTCTATCTTATAGAAGTTGGAATTTACCAGTGAAGCCATCTGTGCCTGGAATATATTGAAAGATTTTCAGACTGTATTTAATTTTTACAGGACTGTTTACAGTATCAGTTTGTTCTTGCATGAGCTTTATAAGATTAAGTATGTTAAGGAATTTGTTCCTTTTATCCAAGGTGTTGAATATGTAGAAATACAGTTGTTCCCAACATTTCCGTATCCTTCAGATAACTTTAGGATCCATAATGATATCTCCTGTTCATTTATTATGTTGCACTTTCAGGTCTAGAATTTATGTTTGAGTTCTTTTTACAGTCGGTCTCTTCATTGGTGTTTTCTGTTTGTTGTGACATCATTATTCTGGTTTCCTTTAGCTCTTTCTCCATGGTTCTTATCAGCTTTCTGAGCATATCTGAGACATTAAGAAAATTTTTTTCTTTTATAGTAAGCCCAGTGCCTTGCTTCCTCCTGAACTGTGTCTGCTGATTTCATCTGTGCATGGGCCAGGCTTCCTTGATTCCTTGCATAGATTAAACTGTCCTGCTATTGTAATCAGACAAAGGAAGTATAAGAAATTAAAACTACAGACATGTATATTCATTAACATAGATGCAAAAATCCTTAACAAATATTACAGTGAAATAGTATGATATGTAAGAAGGATAATATACTATAACCAAATGCATTTACCTTATGAATGCAAAAATGGTTTACCAGTCAATTCTGTTAATTATATTCATGGAATAAAGGAGAAAAAGTATATGATCTCAGTAGAAGAGAAAAAATTTCTCACAAAATCAACAGTTATTGATGATAAAAACTCTTAAGTGGGGAATAAAAGAGGGTCTCTTCAACCTGGTGTAAGGGCCATCTAGGAAAAACCTATAGGTATTATCATACTTAATTTGAAAAAGACTGAATGCTTTCCCTGTAAGGTACAGAATAGTTCAAGAAATGCCTTTTCTCATCACTTCTATTCAGGTTCATAGTGTGAATGCTCTAGCTTCTGCAACAAAACAAGAAAAATAAAGACAAGATTGGAAAGAAAAAGTAAAACTAGCTTTATTTGCAGATGAAATGATGAGTCATGCAGAAAGTCCTAAGGAATGTAGAAAACTACCATTAGTAACAGTAAGCAAGGTTAATAAGTTTGCAAGATACATTGTCAATGTAAATAGTCATTTCTAAAAATGAAATGAAAATTATTCCATTTATAACATTAAAAAGGCTAAATTCTTAAAAAAAAACTTTTAAGTTTATTTTGAGAGTTTATTTATTTTGAGTTAATTTATTAATTATACATCAAATGTCGGACACCGGGGGTGCCTGGGTGGCTCGGTCACTTAAGCATTTAACTCTTGATTTGTGCTCAGGTCATGATCTCATGGTTGAGATTGAGCCCCACATGGGGCTCCATGCTAACAGTGTAGAGCCTGCTTGGGATTTACTCTCTCCCCCTCTCTCTCTTTGCTCCTTCCCTGCTTGCATGTGCTCTTTCTCATAATAAATAAATAAACTTTGGGGAAAAAAAAGAGTTGGACACTGAACCGACTGAGCCACCTAGGTGCCCCACAGAAAAATTTAACAAAAGAAGTACAAGACCTGTAAACCTAAAACTGCAAAAACATTTCTGAAAAAAAAAATTAAAACCTAAACAGTAGAATGATAGGCATAGTCAAGGATTGGAGGCCTGACCTTGTTAAGATGGCAGTTCTCTCCAAACTTAGAGATTTCTCATATCCTCAATCAGAATACCAGATATCTCTTCCAGAAATTAACAAGCTAATTATAAAGTATATGTGGAATGTAAAGGGCACATATTAGCCAAAACAATTTTATTTACTCTTATTTTTAATTTTAACTCCAGTATAGTTAACATACAGCATTATATTTGTTCTGGTGTAAAATTCAGTGATTCAACACTAGTGCTCATCAAGATATGTGTACTCTTAACCTCCTTCACCTGTTTCCCCCATTCCCATTCCCCCCACTTTAACCATCTGTTTGTTCTCTGTAGGTAAGAGTCTGCTGTTTGGTTTGTCTTGTTTTTCCTTTGTACATTTGTTTCTTAAATTCCACATGTGAGTGAAATCATTTGGTATTTGTCTTTTTCTGGCTTATTTCACTTAGCACTATACTCTCTAGATCTAGTCATTTTGCTACAAATGGCAAGATTTCATTCTTTTTTTATGGTTAAATAATATTGCACTGCATATATATACCACAGGGCTGCTTCCATAATTTTAGCCAAAACAATTTTTGGATCAGAATAATGTTGAGGTTTTTTAATGCTTGATTTCAAGGATTATTTTATAGCTACTTTATTAAACAAAGTGTCATTTTCATATGAGAATAGACATACAGATCAATGAAGGAGAATAATGTTTGGACATAAATCCACAATATAATCCGCAGTTAATATATGTTTGATTTCATACAAAGATGCCAACCTAATAAATAAGGGGAAATATGGTAGACATTTCAATAAATGGTTTTGAAATAACTAGATTTCCAAGTGGGAAAGAAAATAATGTATATGGGATTTAATGTGAAATGGAACATTGACATAAATGTAAATGCCCAAAGGTATAGAGTTTGTTTAACATATAAGAGAAAGTCTTTTAAGTGTTTGTGGTAGGTGAAGTTATCTTGGGATAAAAAGTGCAAATAAGAAAAATAAATTGATGAAAATTAAAATGTTCTTTTTGAAAGACAGCTGTTAAAAATGAAAAAGGTAAGCCGTGGAATTGAGAAAAATATTTGTAACACATATAATGTACATAATACTTCATCTAAAATATATAGGGAGACGAACAGCCCATAAAAAATGAGCAGAAACATGAAAAATTAAACGTGTTTAATTTTATTACTCATCAGGAAAATGCAAAACAAAGCCATTTGATCATTAATATAGATGTAAAAAATTTCAGAACATTCAGAATTGAAATTAGGACTGCAGAGTTGTTGCTTTTGGGGGTAGTGATTCATGCCTAATTCTTGTGAGGAGCATGATGGAAGTTTCTGCATGATTGTAATGTTTTATTCCTGGATGTGAATTTTGGGTGCATGGATGTGTTTTCTTTATGAAAACTTAACCTTATATAGTATTTAGTTATATACTCCTCGGGAGTAGGATGTGTTTCAATAAAAATGTTTTCCCCAAATGAATAGGATTCAGAGAAGAACAAACCAATTCATGAACCTGTGATATGATATATAACTATAACTCATTTTTGAAATTCTAATTAAAACTATGGTGAAGTTTCCAGGAAGATTGCCAAAATTTTAAATGTTTGAAAACACTAAGAATTTGTGAGGCCACGGAGCCATACCAAATCTAACCTGCTGATGTTAGTTTCATGTGTCACAACTACTTGTGAAAACAGATTGGTAACACTTAGTAAAGTGAATATATGCAGTTCTACTCTTTGATATATACACCGTGGAAAATCTTACACATGAGCATCTGGAGGCATGTTCAAGGAGGCTCATGGTGGCACTGTGAGTAAAAGCAAAAAATCTATAAACAGTACACATATATATCAACAGTGTAGTGGACAATTAAGTAGTCATTTATCAGTGTAATATAGTATAGCAGTGAGAATGAATGAACTACCAATATGGATAAAATTTAAAGATTGTTTTATTGAAGAATGTCCCAGGAACACATGTGATATTATTTCCTTTTCGTACAGTTTAGAAAGAAGTTGATAAACAGTGTTATATTTAGAGAATCTTTCATAGAAGGTTGAAAACAAGTAACTAAAAGTGAAATCATGATCAGTTGTAGGGAACATAATCAAGGAGGATCACAAAAGATGCTTCTGTAGTACCGCTTAATTTTTTGGCCTGGGTAGAAGATTCAGGGATGTCTTTTATTGTTATTTTATTAAACTGTATTATATGTTTTTGTGTGCTGTATTTCTCATAGCAGTAAAAAAGCCAATTTAATGATCTTTCAAAAATTTAAAACTGCAAGTTTCTCAACTCTGTAGGTTTAAAATATGAAGAGCGGTTTTTTTCCCATGGATGTTCTGATATGTATTTATTTAGTGATAGGTTGAATTAACATTGTATCTAAGATCTTTTTCTACTCAAAGCCTGTCAACAAGAAAATTAATGTAATAGTTCGACCATTTATATTTAGCCTTGAAATTGTAAAACCACATCTTTAAACCAAATTTTATTATTTACTTTTCTAATTCAGACTAGGTTTTTTTCTTAATTAATTCGAAGGGAGATTTATTTATTTATTTAGGTAAAAATTGTCTTAGGACTTTGAATAAAAATCTTTGTGCTAATTAACAGTGAATTACTTTTCTTCCAGATTCAAAGGTCGACTTCTTTGGGAACATCACAGATTTCACAGAAAGTGCTTCCTTTCCTGGAACTTCCATGTGTCGAAGATGGTAAAATGCAACCGCTTTAGGAAGTTTTTCTTATTAAAATGTGCTAGGAATATAATTTTCATTTGAGACCATATTAAAAATTTCAAACAATAGCAGATATTTATGTATTTTTTGGAAATTTCACTAAAATTCCTTTAAACACTAGAACTTAGGTGTTCCTTAAAGTTGCTTTTGCCGTGGGGTTTTTTGGTATGTAAAATTTAAACTTGTAATCTCAAAGTCTACTAGTAAGTTAATCTTTTTATCCTCCTTTGAGCTAGGAGCCCTAGTGAAGCTGTTGATATCTAATTCATGATATTACTTAATTATTTAGAGAGTTTTGTTATAGTAAAATTTTAGTTTTATATTTTCCTTTTTTGTTACTAAACAAAAAAATCGAGACTTAATACCTACTACATTCACATATGAAAACTGGTAAATATTTTGATAACAGATATCTGCTTTTTCTTGGCCACATTGGAAAGAAAAGCAAATGTATTTCTCTGTTTTTAAGGCTTTAAAAGTTGCTAAATGGTAAGTAACTGAAGTTGCCGTTTTAATCCTTGGTTTTCTAAAAGAATGTTTTTCTTTGTGGTAAATGGGGCAGGGAGGAGCTATTTTTTTTTTTTATATGAAATTTATTGACAAATTGGTTTCCATACAACACCCAGTGGGGAGGAGCTATTTTTGAGATATTCTGCCCTAAATTCAGTCTTGGGTTGTTCGGAACATACTTCAGGTGGTTTTAGTTTTCTTTAAATCTTCTTTTAATAGTTTTACTAGTTTTGGAGTTGTTTTTAATGGCAAATTGTAGAAATTTTTTATCATATATTTGTGTCCAGACACACACACACACACACACACACACACACACATATACACATATGAATTCAATAGTGATTGATTTCAGTTTCTTCATCCAAATCTCAGGGCCTGCTGTGTGCTTTTAATATTGTAGATTTTATAACTAAGTCCTGTTTCGTTATCCAGATATAGTGAGCATCTTAGTGTGTTTGTTTGAAAATTCATTATGTGTGTAATCATTGGCATTTGCTATAAAATTTTCTTTTGAAATTTTTACATAGACTAATAACTTTAAAAGGTGATGTTCATTAAGCTAAAGATGAATTTTATATTTTCTGTACTTTTTTTGGTCAAAAATGGTATTCTTTCAGACAAAATCTCTGTGTTCTTTACATTCAGGTTTTGATGTTTAGACCCTGGAACATTTAGACCCTTAATATATTAGCATTCATATTTATTTCAAAAAATTATAAAAATGTTGCTAAATCAATCATTTTGATTATTGACTTAAATAGCGTTCTGTAATTTTTAGATTCAGAGGAAGAATTTTTTGACGCACCGTGTAGTCCCTTGGAAGAGCCTCCTCAGTCTCCCACTGGAGTTAAAAGTTGTCAACAGAAAAAGTTTCAAAAGCCAGATTATACAAAAAATATGATTCAGTATAAAATAAGATTTGAAGTGCCAGAGGTATGTACATGGTAAAATTAACATGGCTTATTTAAGTTCGTCATTTCTGCTATTCACATATTACTAATATGCATTCTGTTTTCATCCTATGTAAGCTGAATCCAGATGTTGCTATGTGACTTTTCCTTCACTTTTTTTGAAGATAATTTTCCTAATCAAAAGTTAGGGGTTTAGATTAAATATTATGGTTATCAGTGTACATTTATTAAAGATAATTATTTGTATAGCATAAGTATGTTTGTGTATGTGTATGTAAAATCTCCCCTGAAATTTAACTATATATCATGTATATACCTTACATATTCATATATAATCACCATCGACATAAACAGTTTTTTGTTTTAGGTGGTGGTAGTTCCCTTTTTTCTTTCTTCTCCAGGTTTTGATTCAGTTTTATCACCTTGTTGGAGATTGTGAACTACCTGTGGTAGAAATTGATGTTTTAGGACTGGGCACAGATGTTGAGCTTAGAACATTTGATTTGAAAGCAAATGCCTTTTTGAAAGAGTTCTGCTTAAAATGCCCAGAATACTTTGGTAAGTGTCTCATTTTTTTTAAATAAATAAATTAACTTTATCGTTTGACTCCCTACTGGAGAGTTTTAAATTCTCTAGGCTTTAAATCAGTATGTTTGTTAAAATATTCTCCAAGAAATACTATGTTACGAGTTGGTCTTCAGTTTTTATCTTGTACTTGGGAATCTAGAGAGGTAGATCAAAGAGAAAATGAAGATAATTTTTTTTCATTAAGGAAAATAAAATAGTCCTGGTTTAATTTTAAATCTACCTAATCTACCTACTACAATGCTGAATTAATTTCCTGTTGGTAATGTAACAGTTTACCACAGACTTAGTGTTCTTACAACAACAGAATTTTACTTAGTGTTCTTACAACACTAGAATTATTTAGTGTTCTTACAACAACAGAATTTTATTATCTTAAAATTCTGTTAATCAGAAGTCTGACATAAGTCTCAACAGGTAAAAATCAGGGTGCCAATAGGAGTTCCTTTTTGGAGGCTCTAGGGGAGGATACATTTCCTTGCTCATTCGGTTGTTGGCAAAATTCGTTTCTATGTGGTTTAAATATGTTTCCTTCTGCCTATTAGGTGAGGGCTAGCCTCAACCTCCTGTGGGCCTCTCTAGTACACACACATAGTTCCCTATATTTCAGAACCAGAGCAGGGTGGTAGATCATTCTCATGTTGTCGTGTCTATAGCTTCAGTCCAGGATAATGTTCTCTTTACCTTAGTCACCTTTGCAGAGTCTTTATTGCTGTATAAGGTAATGTATTCTCAGGTTTTAGGGAAACATAGCATGGACATCCTTGGGCAGCAGGACATAGCATTATTTTGTCTAACATAAACGTTTTATTTCCAGAATCATAATGGATAAATTATATAATACATTGGATATTTCCATTTATTGTCTTAGGCATTTAAGAGAGGGTGTTATATATATTTCTTCCTTTACATTTTTAGGTTTATTTTTGTAAGATAATTCTCAATGGTTGATGGAATGATTAAGGAAAATGATTTATTTCCATTGTGAGTGCCTTTTATTTCTTTTTCTTGTGTAATTGGTCTGGCTAGGACTTCTAGTACTATATTGAATAAAGGTGATTAGAGTGGACATCCTTGTCTTGTTCCTGATTTTAGAGTAAAAGCTTTCAGCTTTCCATCATTAAATATGTTAGCTGTGGGCTTATTATATGTGGTCCTTATTATGTTGAGGTATGTTCTCTCTATACTCACTTTGTTGAAAGTTTTTATATAAATTTTGTCAAATGCTTTTCTTCATTCATTGAGATCATATGATTTTTCTCCTTCATTTTGTTAATGTGGTATATCACATTGACGGATTTCTGGATTTTGAACCATCCTTGGAATAAATCCTACTTGATTATTGTGTAAGATCCTTTTAATGTATTGTTGAATTTGCTTTGCTTATACTTTGTTGAGGATCTTTGCATCTATGTTCATCTAAAATATTGGCCTGTAATAATATTTTCTTGTGGTAAATTTGTCTGGATTTGTTGCCAGGGCAATGCTGGACTTGTAAAAGGAGTTTGGAAGTGTTTCCTCCTATTTCTTTTGACGTGTTTCTTCAGAAAGATTAGTATTAATACTTTGTTTAATGTTTGGTAATATTCATCTGTTAAGCTGTCTGGTTTGTTCGGAGGTTTTTTTTGTTTTTTAATGTTTATTTATTTATTTTGAGAGAGAGCATGTGTGCATGTGGGGGGAAGGGCAGAGAGGGGGGAGAGAAAGAATCCCAAGCAGGCTGCACACTGTCAGCACAGAGCCGAATGCAGAGCTTGATCCCATGAACTGTGAGATCATGATCTGAGCTGAAATCAAGAATTGGATGCTTAACTGACAGAGCCACCAGGCAACCCTGTTCAGAGGTTATTGATTAATGATTCCGTTTTTTGTTTTTTTGTTTTTACAAGTAATTGGTCTTAGTATTTTCTATTTCTTCATTATTAAGTATAGGAAGTTCTATTAAGTCTCTGAGTTTATTTCTTTTCAGATGTCCAATTGTTAGTGTTAGGGTTTTTCTTAGTAGTCTCTTATGATCCTTTGTATTTCTTTGGTTATCATTTATTTGTCATGTCTCCTTTTTCATCTCTGATTTTATTTGAGCCCTCTTTTTTTTTTTTTTTTTTGATGAGTCTAAAGGTTTGTGAATATGGTTATCTCTTTAAGAAACCAGCACTTAGTTTTATTGATCTTTTCAGTTGTTTTTTTAAGTCTCTATTTTCTTTATTTCTGCTCTTTTATTTCCTTCTAATTTGGGGTTTCATTTGTTCTTCATCTGGTTCCTTGAGGTGTAAAGTTAGATTGTTTATTTGAATATTTTCTTGTTTCTAAAGGTTTTTGCTGTGCTCTGTATTGCTGTGCTCTGCCCTCTTAGAAACACTTTGGCTGCATTTCATAAACTTTAGTATGTTGTATTTTATGTTCTCATTGGTCTTAAGGTATTTTTTAAAATTTTTCTTTGGATTTATTGACCCAGTAAAAAATGTTAATATCTGCAGTAATTCTTTTTTGACCCAAGTAGTAAAACTGTAACTGTTTGCAGATGACATGGTATCACATCTAGAAACCCTTAAAGGTTCCACCCAAACAATGGCTACAACTAATCAATAAATTCAGTGATGTTGTAGGATAGAAAAACACAAAATTCTGTTGGGTTTCTATATACTATGAGAAAAAGAAGTTAGGAAGACAGTCCCATTTGTTAACAAACTGGAATGAATGGTGACTTTCTGAAAAGAAAATTTACTCAAATGAAAAAATAAAACAGTCCCATTTGCAATTCCATCTAAAAGAATGAAACACATAAGAATAACTTTAAGAAGGTGACAGATGTGTATACTGAAAACTGTAAGACAGTGATGAAAGAAATTAAAACAAATGAATGGAAAGATAGTCCATCCTTATGGCTTAGAATTATTAATACAATTAAAGTGTTGATACTATTCAAAGCAATCTACAGATTCAATACAATCCCTATCAAAACTCCAGTGTCATTTTCACAGAAATAGAAAAAAGAATTCTAAATTTGTCAGCCACCACAAAACACCCCAAATACCCAAAGCATTCTTGAGAAAGAAGAACAAAACTGGAGGCATGATGTTCCTTGATTTCAAAATATATTACAAAGCTATCTGTGGTACTGACACAAAACAAAACTGTATGGTACCAACATAAAAGCAGACTCATCAATCAATGGAACCAAAAAGCACCTAGAAACAGACCCATTAACATATGGTCCATTACTTTATGATAGAGGAGTCAAGAACATAAAATGAAGAAAGGATAGTTTCTTCAATAAATGGTGCTATGAAAACTGGACAGCCACATGCAAAAGAATGAAACTACTATCTTATACCATACACAAAAATTAACTGAAGATAGTTGAAGACTTGAATAAAAAACGTGAAACCATAAAACTCCTAGAAGAAAATGTAGGCAGTAAGTGCCTTTACATTAGTCTTGTGTTGATTTTTTTGGATCTGACTCCAAAAGCAAAGGCAACAATAAACAAGTAGGAATACATTAAGCCAAAAAGCTTCTCCACAGCCAAGGAATCCACCAACAAATTGAAAAAGCAGCTGACTGGATGGGAGAAGATACATGCTAATCACATATCTGATCAGTGGTTAATACCCAAAATATATAAAGAATTCTTGCAACTCAATAACCAAAACCCAGTTCAGTTTAAAAAATGGACAGAGGGGGGCACCTGGGTGGCGCAGTCGGTTAAGCGTCCGACTTCAGCCAGGTCACGATCTCGCGGTCCGTGAGTTCGAGCCCCGTGTCAGGCTCTGGGCTGATGGCTCAGAGCCTGGAGCCTGTTTCCGATTCTGTGTCTCCCTCTCTCTCTGCCCCTCCCCCGTTCATGCTCTGTCTCTCTCTGTCCCAAAAATAAATAAACGTTGAAAAAAAAAATTTAAAAAAAAAAAAAATGGACAGAGGATCTCAAAAACATTTTTCTCAAAGAAGACATACAGATGGTTAACAGGTACATGAAAAGATACTGAATATTGCTGATTGTCAGGGAAATGCACCGTAAAACCACAGTGAGATATGACGTCACACCTGTCAGTATGGCTGCTATCAAAAAAACCCCAAGAAATAACAAGTGTTGACAAGGATGTGGAGAAAAGTAAATCCTTGTGCACTACCAATTAGTGCAGACATTATGGAAGATCACATGTACATTCCTCAAAAAATCTAAAATAGAGTATCATATGATTTCGCAATTCCACTTCTGAGTATTTACCCAAAGAAAATGAAAACACTAACTCAAAAAGAGAAAGGTACCCGATGTTCACTGCAGCCCTATGTACAATAGCCAAGGTATGGAAACAGCCTAAGTTCAATCAATGAATGAGTGCATAAAGAAGATATCCTATTTACATACATACATAGATACACAATGAAATTCTATTCAGCTGTAAAAAGGAACGAAATCTTGCCATTTGTGACAACATGGATGGACCTTGAGGGCCTTATGCTAAGTGAAATAAGTCCGAGAAAGACAAATACCATCTGATCTCACTTATATGTGGAATCTTTACAAACAATCCAAGTTGATAGGTACATAGAACAGATTAGTGGTTGTCATAGGTGGGGGTGGGGTGGTGTGGTAGTTGGCATGGGTGAAGGGGGTCCAAAAGATGTAAACTTGTAGTTAGAAAATCAGTAGGATGCAAAGTATAGCATAGTGGCTATAGTTAACAATACCTAATTGCCTATTTGAGAGCTGCTAAGATAATCTTGAAAGTCCTCATTACAAGAAAAAAATTGTAATTACGTATGAGGACAGATGTTAACTAGACTTACAGATATTGAATCATTATATTTTATACCTGAGACTAATGCATTGTTCTATGTGAATTATACCCCGTTTATGAAAGAGAAATGATTGGGGTGCCAGGGTGGCTCAGTCAGTTGAGTGTCCAACTCTTGATTTTGGCTCAGATCATGATCCCAGGATTGTGGGATTGAGCCCCACATTGGGCTCTATGCCGATCATGGAGCCTGCTTAAGATTCTCTGTCTCCCGCTGCCCCTTTCCCTCGCTCACACACACACACACACACTCTCTCTCTCTCTCTCTCAAAAAATTTTTTGTTTCAACTAAAAAAAAATTTAGTAGGTTAATTTTAATTTTGTAAAACTTCTTTGTAGCAGAAGAACATCATATGAGTAGAAATTACAGTAAATTTTAATAGACTATTTTTAGAGCGGTTTTTGAATCACAGTACAGTCAGCAGATGGCATATGGATTTCCTCAGGTACTTTTCACATGCTAAACCTCTCCCATTATAAACATCCCCCACCAGAGGAATTTGTTGCAGTTGATGAACTTACATTGATGTAGTACAAAGTCCATAGTTTATATCAGGGTTCAACTTGGTGCTGTGCATTCTGAGGGTTTTGGACACATATATAACGACATGTATCCACATTATATTATCATACGCAGTTCCACTACTCTAAAAAGCCTCTGTGTTCCACCTATTCATCCTTTTCTGTCCTCCCCCTTCTCCTGGCAACCACCAAGCTTTTAACTGGTTCCATATTTTATCCTTTTCCCCAAATGTCACATCCCTGGGATCATACTGGATTTTGCTTTTCAGACTGACTTTTTTTTCAGTTAGTAATATGTATTTAAGTTACTATTTCCATAACCTTTCATTACTTGATAGCTCACTTCTTTTCAGTGCTGAATAATGTTCCATTGTATGATGTACCACAGTTTATTTTTCCATTCACTTAATAAAGGACATCTTGGTTCACACATAAGTTTTTAGAGTTCTGAATAAAGGTGCAATAAACATCTGTATGAAGATTTTTGTGTGGGCATAAGTTTTCAACTGCTCTAGATAAATACCACGGAACACAATTGTTGGGTCATATGGTTTAAGAGTATGTTTTGTGAGAAACACTACAGCTCTCTTCCAAAGTGACTTATACCATTTAGCATTCTCATCTGCAAAGAATGAGAGCTCCTGTTGCTTCATATCTTCACCTGGTGTTACTCTCTTTGATTTTGAGCATTCCAGTAAGGTATGAAATGGGCAGCTCAGTGGTTTTTTTGTTTGTTTAAAAAAATTTTTTTTTACATTTTAATTTTGAGAGAGAGAGAGACAGAGCACAAGTGGGGGAGGGGCAAAGAGCAAGGGAGACACAGAATCCGAAGCAGGCTCCAGGCTCTGAGTTGTCAGCACAGCCCATTGCAGGGCTCAAACCCCCACAAACCATGAGATCATGGCCTGAGCCAAAGTGGAAGTCAGATGTTTGAGCCAACCAGGCGCCCATATTTGTTTTTGTTTTACAGGTCCTTAAAGACATGTGTAGAGCATCTTTTCCTATGTTGATTTTGCTTCTGTGTGTCTTCTTTGGTGAGGTATCTCTTAAGGTCTTTGGTCTATTGTTTTTTTTTTATTTAAAAAAATATTTATATCGTTTATTTATTTTTGAGACAGAGAGAGACAGAGCATGAACGGGGGAGGGTGACAGAGAGAGGGAGACACAGAATCTGAAAGAGGCTCCAGGCTCTGAGCAGTCAGCACAGAGCCCGCCGTGGGGCTCGAACCCATGGACCGTGAGATCATGCCCTGAGCCGAAGTCAGACGCTTAACTGACCGAGCCACCCAGGCGCCCCTTTGGTCTGTTGTTTTAATGGTGTTTGTTTTTTCTTGATTAATTTTAAGGGTTACTTATATATTTTGGATAACAGTCCCTTATCATGTATCTTTTGCAAATATTTTCTCCTCATCTATGGCTAGTTTTTTTCATTTTACTGACATTGTCCTTAGCAGAACAGAATGTTTTAATGAAGTCCTTTATGAGGTTTTTTTTTTTTTTCTCCCCATGCATCATGCCTTGGATGTTGTATCTAAAAAGTCATTGCCAAAATGAAGGGTATCTAAATATTCTCCTATGCTCCCTTCTTGAAGTTTTATAGTTCTTCATTTTACATTTAGATTTGTGGTCCTTTTTGAGTTGATTTTTGTGAAGGGTATAATCTCTATGTCTAGATTTTCTTTTCCTGTTGATGTCCATTTGTTCCAATCAACATTTGTTGAAAAGACTAATGTAATGGTACTGTTTGTTTTTGGTGTTATGTTTTTAATGTCAAATTCTAGTTATCCAGTTTTCGTACATAGGAAAGCTTTTGACTTGTATATTAACCTTGTATCCTACAACTTTGCTCTAATGGCTTATTAGTTCCAGGAGGGTTTTTTTGATGTTGATTCTTACAAAAGTTTTACATAGATGGTCATGTCATTTGTGAACAAAGACAGTTTTATGCCTTCCTTCCCAGAAATAAAAGAAAATACCTTTTATTTCTTCTTTTACTGCATTTTCTGACACTTAACAGTATGATGTTGACATCAGTAAAAAGGGAAGGACCTCTTACCTTGTTCCTTACTGTGAAAACCTTGAGTTTCTCACAATTAAGCATGGAGTTAGCTGTAGGTTTTTAGAAGATATTCTTAAGTTAGGAAGTTCCTTATTTCTAGTTTACTGAGGGTTTTTATCATGAATGTTTATTGGATATGGTCATATGCTTTTTCTGCTTCTGTTTATATGATCATGTAATTTTTCTTGTGAAGCCTGTTGATGTGATTACATCAGTTGATTTTCCAGTGTTGAGCTAGCCTTGAAGTTTGGGATAAACTTTACTTGGTCATGGTGCATATTGTTTTTTTACACTTTGTTGGATTCAATTTGCTAATACTGTACTTTGTTGAAGATTTTTGTATTCATTTTTTTTTAATATGAAATTTATTGTCAAATTGGTTTCCATATAACACCCCAACAGTGCTCATCCCAACAGGTGCCCTCCTTAATACCCATCACTCACCCACCCCTCCCTCCCACCCTCCATAAACCCTCAGTTTGTTCTCGGTTTTTAGGAGTCTTCTGTTTTGGCTCCCTCCCTCTCTAACCATTTTTTTTTTCCTTCCCCTCCCCCATGGTCTTATGTTAAGTTTTTCAGGATCCACATAGGAGTGAAAACATATGGAATCTGTCCTTCTCTGTATGACTTATTTCACTTAGCATAACACTCTCCAGTTTTGTATACATTTTAAAGAGAGTTACTAGTCTGTAGTTTTCCTTCTTTTCTTTCTTTCTTTTTTTTTTTTCTTCTTTTTTCTACTGCCTTTGTTGTAAGGTTTTGGTATTAGGGTAATTCTGATTTCATAGAATGAGTTAGCAAGCTTTCTTTCTGTTTGTATCCTCTGAAAGGGATTGTAAAGAATTGTTACAATTTTTCCCTCAAATGTTTATTAGAATTCACCAGTGAACCCTTCTAGGTATGATGGTTTCTTTTTTAAGTTATTCATTATTGACTTGATTTCTTTAATAGATATGAACCTATTCAGGTTGTCTGTGGATTCTTGTGTGAGTTTGGCAGGTTATATTTTTCAAGGAATTGGTACATTTCATTAAGTTACTACTTTTGTGGGCAGAGTTGTGTATAGTATTTTTTAATTATCCTTTTAAGTTCATGACACCATAATTTCTCCTCTTTTACCTCTGATACTAGTAATCTGTGTCCTCTTTGTTTCTTAGTTAGCCTGGCTAGAGGCTTATAAATTTTATTGATCTTTTCAAAGAATCTTTTATGGTTTCTTCAATTTTTCTAAAGCTTTTTTATTTTCAGTTTCATTGATTTTGATCTAATTTTTATTTCTTTCCTTTTGCTTACATCAATTGATCTTCTTTTTCTACGTTCCTAAGGTGGAAGCTTAGGTTATTGATTTTATATCTTCTAACATATGCATTCAATGTTACATTTCCCTGTAAGCAGTACTTTTACTATTAGTCCCAAATTTTGATGAGGTGTGTTTTCATACCCAGTTTCTAATGTTTTCAATTTGAGATTTCTTCTTTTACTCATGTGTTACGAGAAGTGTTGCTGATTCTCCAAATATTTTGGAATTCCCCAAATATATTATTTGATTTGTAATTGAATTCCATTGTGGTTTGAGTGCAGACACTGTGTGGTTTTTATTTTATTTATCTTTTGAATTTAGGAAGGTGTGTTTTATGGCCCAGAATGTTGTCTATGTTGCTGATCAGTCTGTGGGAGCTTAAGAAGGTGTATTCTGCAAGTAATGGAGGAAGTAATCTATAGATATCCATTGTGTCCAGTTGATTGATAGTACTACTACTGATTTCAACTATGTCCCTACTGGTTTTTTTGTCTGCTGGATCTGTCCATTTCTGATAGGGGAATGTTGAAGTCTTAACTGTGATAGTGGGCTCATCTGTTTCTCCTTTCAGTATTATCAGTGTTTTGCCTCACATATTTTGATGCTTTGTTGTTAAGATGCATACAGCTTAAGGATTGTTATGTATTCGTGGAGAATTGACCCCTTTATCATTATATAATAACTTTCATTTTCCCTGATAACTTTTCTTGCTTTGGAGTCTGCTCTGTCTGAAAATTAACATAGCTATCCCTTTTTTCTTTTTATCAGTATTTACATGCTATGGTTTCCTCATCCATTTACTTTAAATCTGTATGTGTCTTTTATTTACAGTGTTATTTCTTATGGACAATATATAGCTGGGTCTTGTTTGTTTGGTCCACTGTGGTAACCTGCATCTTTTAATTGATGTATTTAGACCGTTGATGTCCAAACTGATTATTAGTACAAGTTGGCTTAAAATTTTTGTAATTAAAAGTAGTAGAGCTTTACATTTATTTTTGAGACCATATAAATCTGGGGCATCTGGCTGGCTCAGTTGGTAGAGCATGTGACTTTTTAAGTTTATTTTGAGAGAGTGTGTGTGCATAAGTGGGGGGAGGAGCAGAGAGAGAGAGAGAGAGAGAGAGAATCCTCCACACTGACGGTGCAGAGCCCAATGCAAGACTCAACCTCACAAACCCACGAGATCATGATCTGAGCCGAAGTTGGATGCTTAACCAACTTAACCTGTCAGGCACCCCAAGCATGTGACTTTTGATCTCAGGGTTGTGAGTTCAAGCCCCAGAACAGGTATAGAACTCACTTCTAAAAAAATGTATTCTGCTTACATGTGTATAAAAGTAAGTATTTGATACTTTGGCTGTCCTAGAATCTAATGTTCTAAGAATCAGTCCTAAAATCTGATAGATCCCAAGATCTATCTATGGGAATTAAGAAAGCCAGAAGATATGCTTGTATACGTATCAAGGATTTAAGGTCATCATCTCTAGGAACTTACTCCCAGGCAAAGCTGTCAGTTAGCTACTGTCATGAAAACTACCCTCCCCTTTGTCGAGCCCTGGATTGAATGTGATCTTTGTATTTGAGAAAGCAAATAAAGTATTGGCAGCCTGAAACGTTAATCACTGAATGTGATTTACTCATACATTATAGTTGCCTATTCTACACTTGTTCTGTAGCCCTTGAGAACTCGAGTGTGGTAGATTTTATTATGATTATCTTGTGCTGAGAAAACCATCATACCTAGCAGATACAGAGTTTTACCTTATTAGGCTTTTTTACATCAAGAAACAGTTTGCTCTCGTGATTGGAAAGAAAAGTGAACCAGTTTCCTTAGTGTTGTCCAGTAATCCAGAAGTATTCTAGCAGTTGTAAATTATTCTGTTGATTTTTTGTTTTTCTAAAAGCACAGGATAAGAAACCCCCCCCCCCCAGCACACAGGGGTACTGATACACAGTTGTCACTACATCTATTTCTATAATTTTTTTTTTTTTAGTTGGGGGGGAAGAAGTGAATAGCACAGTTTCTCATAAATGATCAGTAAATAGTTCTGTGGATAAATGTGTGAGAAAAATTGGGACCTTTTTAAAGATTGAAATGTGAGTAGCATGTGCAGTAGGAGGTTGGCTTAATAGCTAATAAGCTTTTAAATCTGGAAGAGTCTGTGGAATATGTTATTTTTTTCCCTCAAAAGTCTTACGATTAATTTGTAGTTCTTTCTTCCAGTATCTAGATGGTAATTTCTAGTAGTCATAGTAATTTGGTGATGATAGTTTATAGCCTTTATACAAAATACTGTTCTCTACGGCAGCTTTCCCACTTAACTTTCCAAAGTTTTAATCAGAAGCCAGAATACAACTAGTGAAGACTAACTACAGGGGATTTATTCTAATCTAAACTAATACACAGAAGAACTTAGTTTCTCATCACATACCTGATCTGTCTTCTTAAAGACAATAGGTTTCCAGGGAGTCTTGTCATTTTCTTTCTAGGTTTTTCTGTGACTCAGGGCTGCAGTTCTCTTCATGTCCTTTCATTGGTCCTAATAACTCTGTTTTTTCTTTTACTGATTGCTACTTCTTACCTGACCTCCTATCTGGGTTTAAAAGGGTAAGATTGTTGAACCTTGTGCCATAAGAGAAGGGAAGGAAATTGGGAGAAACTACAGCTTTAGAGTTTAAAATAAAGGAAGAGGGATCTGACTTGGGTAAGACAGAATTGAAGGCTCAGAACTGCCACAGGAAATTCTTCTTTTCCAGTTCTATTTTATTAATGTTGCTGCTGTAGACTTTCCGTAAGTTTTTTCTGTGAAAGAGTAATTTAAAACATTATTTTTAGATGAAAACAAGAAACCAGTTTATTTGATTACAACGCTGGATAATACGATGGAAGATCTGCTGACACTGGAGTATGTGAAGGTAAGCACTTCCATTTGTGTGCTTGCTGTGGTGAGTGTGCTTCTGAAATGTTGTAATCAAGTTTTGTAAATTTAGGTAGGTTTCGTTTAATCTTCATTATAACGTGATTTCTAAAATTCCTACAACTTTAAGCTTTTCTTGTTTTGTCATCCTTTAGTTTCTAAACATTTCGTATAGAAAAATAACAGGCCTGTGTTCTAAGTAGAAATGACATGAAGTTTGATTGTTTTTCCCTCCATCAGATAACCAAAAACACGAAACAAAACAAAAACAAACTTTTTAATCTTGATGGAATTTAATATGGTATACAATATGAGATGAGGCTTTCATTTGATTTCTTCATTTATTAAGTTTTTATATGTACTGTGGTCTACTTAAGATTTATTCCGCGTTTTCATTGACCTATTTTTATGTAAGTGCCACATTAATTTAATAATTACTTTATAATAACAATGCTGATAGAGTATTTTACCACTTTTAAGACTTTTTTTTACTATTGATGGAGATATTTTAGGGTTTGTGGTGGTGTTTATGCATTGTTAAATAGCCTTTTTTTGACAAAAGCATTACAGATCTAAAGATATCATGCACAGTATTTGGATACTTGGTAGACAATTCTATCACAAATTTTTTCACAAAGGGAAAGAATTAGGAAGAACCTTAGTTACAATTGTATGTACATATGACTTCATAAGATACTAATGGATTTGCTTTTTTCTCTTTGGTTAGGCAGAAAAGAATCTACCTAATTTGAAAAGTACTTACAACAATGTTGTGCAACTAATTAAGGTATGAATGAAAATAATTTATTTTTTAATTAGATACTGTATTTCTAAGTAACTATATTATGGAAATTGTTTTATAACTAGAACTGTATAATCCTTGAGGATAAAAATGGAATATTATGAATTTTATTCCTTTTTTAGATATATTTAATATTTTTGAGAGAGAGAGAGAGAGAGAGAGTGCGCGCATGTGCGCAGACACTAGTGGGGGAGGGGCAGAGAGCAAAGGAAACGCAGAACAGAAAGTAGGTTCCAGGCTCTGAGCTGTCAGCGCAAAGCCCGATGCCACTCTCGAACTCATGAACTGCGAGATCAGAAACCAAGTCAAAGTTGAAAGCTTAACCAACTGAGCCATCCAGGTGCCCCATGAATTTTATTCTTATTACCACAAATTATAGTGCCTTATACTGAGCAACAAACAGATATTTATTGACCTGTTACTAAAATCAGCTTTGTTCTTTAGGTGAATTTTTCCTCTTTGGATATTCATTTACATACTGAAGCACTTCTGAATACAATAAACTACTTTAATAACGTACTCCCACAACTAGAAGAAAAACGAGCCTCTGTGTCTGTTGCGGAGACTGAAGACAAAGGAGAGGTCATTAAAAAAATGTGTACGTTTGAAATTCAGCTTCAAGGTTTTTTACCATGTAGATCAATAAATTTTAGCTTTTTCTTTGTTTTCTTATATATAATATTGGCTCCAGAATTCTGTTGCTTAAATTAGCATCTAGAAAGATTATTATGTACCAGGTAAATTTTGGAAAATAACAGCAAAAGAAAGTATTTACCAGTGAAGAAAATGCGGTTTTTATTTATCATGTCACTCTTTTTAGTCAAATATCATATAGTAGTAGTATTTGAATTAAAATTCATGCATTTAATATCATAATTTTGGATTAGAAATTTAGAACTAAGAAAATTTTAATCCTATCAGACTGTATTTTTTAAGCACATATTTTTTAAGCAATGAAAAGTTGCAGGTTTGACCATGATAAATACCACCTCATAATCATTGTGTCTCAAATGATTCATGATTTTGCAACTACAGTTTTTTTTCGTGTCATCCAGGATGAAACTAAATTGTTAGTCTCATCTAGGAATAGTTTTTGGTTGTGTCTGATTTGTTTGGCTTTGTTTTCATTAGACTTAATTGTTTTTTTAGAATTCCTAATTTAGTAGGGAATATCTTAATTTCAATTGAATGGAAAATCAGGTTTTCCTCTAGTATTATTAATTTATCTTATACTTCAATTACTTTATAAGGGTAGTGAGGTAACTACTGAAAGTTTTTCCTTATGTTTTATAATTTTTTTTTTTTGCAGCTTTAAAACTACCCAAGAACGAAGATATTATTACCTTGCAGATTTTGGCAGAATTATCTTGTTTACAGATCTTTATTCAAGATCAGAAACGTAACATTTCTGAAATTAAGATTGAAGGTAATAAAATTTCAGAAAAAAAAATGAGGACTATGAAATGAAAAGCCATTCATTCCTCCTTTTATTCCCTTAGGGCTTGATTCTGAGATAATAATGAGGACTTCAGCCACTGAAATAAATGCAAAGCTAAGGAATATAATTGTCTTGGATTCTGATAAAACAGCTTTATACAAAAAGGTATGGACTTGTTTCTCTTAAATAACAGTACATCATTAAATACGAGTGTCCTTTAAGGTTGGTCATAGGTATAAATTAGTTGTCAGCATTTTAGCAGTGTGGCTTATTAAGTTGACAGGTTTTGGAGTTAGGCCTAATTGGGTTTGTATTTTAGCTCTGTTCCCTAGTGGTTGTGTGACCTAATCTCAGATTCTTTTTATTTGTAAAATGAGGATTAAGTATCTCATAAAGAAGTTTATATAATACTCTGAAACATATTTGGAGACTGGGGGAGGGCAATTAGTAAATGCCTTTACAATTTTTTTTTTCTTTTTGCTCTTCTCTTCAAATACTGTGAATCTTGTGATGCATTTCAGATTTCAACAGCAGTGGATATGAAGTCAGACTGAGCAGATGAAATTATTTAAGTTTATTTTCATGGGTGCTTACTATAGTATAGCTGTTCACAATGTTAACAGAGTCCTTTGAACCCGATGGCTAGTGGTTGAAGGGATAGGTGTTAGTACTGGGTGTGAGATGGTAAAGTTCTTGGACCAGATACCATTGTCGAGTTGGACAGGTAATTGTTGAACAGTGGAGCATATAGGTAGGATGGTGTATTTAAGGGAGTGAAGAGAACATCAAGTAGTAGGGTCAGAAAAGGCTGAGTTACTTCTTGAGTCAGGAAGTCGGAGTCTGGAGTGTGAAAGGAAAATGTGGCAATAATACCAATGAGATACAGCGATGACCTGATTTTTATGTTAAATGAAAATCCTTACTCTTTATATTTCCTTATTATGGCTTGCTAGCGTGAAATAACAAGAGTGCCAGAGCATCAAAGGTGCGTGGTCCATAGTAATAAGGAACAAGAAATCTTCTAGAAGCCATGGTTTAATGTATTACTTTTGCTTTTATTAAAAAAAAAAAACAAAAACCAAAAAACAAAGTACTAACACATTTAAGATTATTGGTTTTATTTGCCCTGTGTAGAAAGTACAGCTCACATAAATAAAGGCATCTCCTGAAAGTCATACAAATAATTAGTAATGAAACTTATAATATAATCCAAGTTATTTACTTTTTTCTTTTTAATTTTATAACTAATGCATCTGTGAGGTTAAAAATTCAACGTAAGCTACAAACTGAAAAGTTTCTTTCTTTCTTCTTGCCCCACCCCATTTCCCCTTGCTATTCTTTCACTTTGATTCTAGTGTACAGGATTTTTATTTTACTTCTAATTTTTTAAAAAAATGTTTTAATGTTTATTTTTAAGAGAGAGAGAGAGAGAGCGAGTGTGTGTGAGTGGGGGAGGGGCAGAAAGAGAGGAAGACACAGAATCTGAAACAGGCTCCAGGTTCTGAGCTGTTAACAGCCCAATGTGGGGCTCGAACCCATGAACCATGAGATCATGACCTGACCTCAAATCCAGCGCTTAACCATCTGAGCCACCCAGGCGACCCGTGCCGTACATGATTTTTAAATAAACTGCCTTGGTTCAGTAAATCTCCACATGTTTAAGAAGCAGAGGGACAACTATTTGCCTCAGATCAGAGCTTCCTAATTATTGTGCCCTGAGTGGGTTTTGGGTATAATAATGTATTTAGCTTCTTAGCTTTTTGGGCAGTTGGGTGAAGGATACCTGGAGTTCTCAGACTCTTTGAATCTGTCCTGGAGCATCATCCTCTGTTTACCAGAGAACCGTTGTATAGATGACCGTTAATTTTGTGTATCATAACTAACGTAGAATCTGAAAGGGATTCTAGCTGATCTGACTTTCTTATGAAATAAGATCTCACTGTAAATTTCTTATGTCTTCTTTATAGAAGAATGTTTCAAAAGTGAATGTTTACAAGAATTATCCTCTTAATTATTAATTATTATTATTGCTTATTATGAATGGTAGGTACATAAGTATTTCTAATAGTTGGATTTAGACAGATAGAAATAAGAGTGGATGAGGCACTGATAGAGTAATTTTATCGCCTCAAAAATTGAGAGTGAAGGCTTTTTTTCCTCTTACATCCGTTTCCTTTGAGAAAAGTACTGTAAGTACAAGCCTAACAGTCTAAATTCTGGGAGCCAGAATGGTTGAAGAATGTTGGGGACCTTTTCAGTTTACAGATTTTTGCTTAAAATACCCATTTTTTAAATTTTTTTTTTTTTTTAATGTTTATTTATTTTTGGGACAGAGAGAGACAGAGCATGAACGGGGGAGGGGCAGAGAGAGAGGGAGACACAGAATCGGAAACAGGCTCCAGGCTCTGAGCCATGAGCCCAGAGCCTGACGCGGGGCTCGAACTCACGGACCGCGAGATCGTGACCTGGCTGAAGTCGGACGCCTAACCGACTGCGCCACCCAGGCGCCCCAAAATACCCATTTTTTAGTTTTATTTACCCCTTTTCTGCACCTGGTGTGTCTTATGCCATATCCTCTCTACTCTAAACTCTGTCTTAAACAAAATTCTTTTCTTCTCTTGGGCTTTAGGGGAATAGTCACTCAGGTGACTTGTGGAAGATATTCTGTATTTTTATTAATAATATTTGGAATATTATGGTCAGCAAAAGATGCAAAGTCTGTTTCCTGGGGTAAATAATAAATAGTAAATAATAGAAAATTATGTTAGGGAGAATAAGTACTTTGAAAACCAATAAAGTAGGATAATATGATAGATTCTAATAACATTTTAGGATTATCAGGAAATCCTGTTCTGAACATCAGAGTGAAATCTGAATCAGTTGTCAATGTGGAAAGAGCGTTCCATGTAGAGGAAGTAGCAACTATAAAAGGTTTGTGGCAGCAAGCTGCTGGGCACATTTGGGAGGTCGTAAAAGGCCTCAGTAATCCTTTTATAGAATTCTTCACTGGTTTCCCCCCCCCCCATTTTTTTTTTCTTTTTGAAGTCAGGTTTACTTTATATTCAGTAAAATTTAGCCTTTTTAGTGCATATAGTTCCTTGATTTTTGTTGAACACCTACAGCTATGTAACTTCCAACATCTTAAGGATAGTAGATTATATCTATCACCTCCCAAAGGTTACTCCTGCCCTTTGTAGTTATCCCTTCTCCCCACCCTAGCACCTAGGGTCACTGTTTTGCCATTTCCAGAATGTTGAATAAACGGAATACTACAGTATATAACCTTTTTAGTCTGATTCTGTCTTAGCATATGAGATTTTAATTTTTGTCTTTTCTGATTTTCTCTTCAACAGTCTAACTAGAGATGTATCCATTCTTTTCAAAGAATCAGCTTTTGGTTCAATTGAGTGTTTATTTAAATTTTTTTTATGTCTTCTCTCACTTTTTTTTTTTTAAATGTTCTTCCTTCTCGCTTTGGATTTAATTTCTTCTTTTCCTAGTTTCTTAAGGTAGAAACTTAGGTTACTGATTTGACATTTTTCTAATGCAGGCAGTTACCGCTATAAATTTTCCATTAAGCACTGCTTTAGTTGTATCTTAGAAATTTTGATATGTTTATTTTTATTCAATTCAAAATATTTTCTATTTTGTCCTGCAACTTTCTCCTTTACCCATGGTTTATTTAGAAATATGTTGTTTAACCTCCAGACATTTTGATTTCCTTCCCTTCTTTTTGTTGAGCTTCATCATTTTCCATAATTTTATCTTCTGTTTCACCTATTCTGTTCTCTCCCATAATTGCTGTCACTGTACCTAGTTTATTTTGCATCTCATTTATAGCATTTCTTCGTTCATCATGACTACTTCTTAGGTCTTGGATCTCTGCAGCAGTAGAGCCTCTGCTGTCTTC
The DNA here is from genome assembly GCF_007474595.2 of Lynx canadensis. Classification (NCBI taxonomy): domain Eukaryota; kingdom Metazoa; phylum Chordata; class Mammalia; order Carnivora; family Felidae; genus Lynx; species Lynx canadensis. The sequence goes on from NC_044315.2 coordinate 18,789,747, forward strand.
TGTGCTTTTTTCAAGCCCAGCTATTAGTCTTAACGACTGTTATTCTAAATTCTTGTTCGGATATATCGTTTATATCTGTTTGGAGCAATTCTCTGGCTGACGTTTCTTCCTGGATCTCCTTTTGAGGAAAATTCTTCCGTGTCATCATTTTGGCTAGGTTTCTGTCTTTTATGTGTTTTAATAGCTTGTTATGTGTCCTGCACCTGCAAGTAGTACTATATTAAAAAGGTATTGTACGCTGTCCAGGGCCTGGCCCTTCCGAAGTGCTTTTGGAGTGTGGAGCGTGCACTCTGTGATTGCGTTTTGGCTGCTCTATCCCACTGGTCAGTCCACTGCAGAGCTCCGCCTTGCTTGTATCTGTGGAGTGTTGGGACCTTCCACCAGGTGTGCTTTGAATTGTTTGCTGGAGTAACCCTGGAAAAAAGGAAAGGAAGGGGGAGTCTGATCCCATATAAAGAGAAAAATGAAAGGGGTGGAAAAAAAAAGACTTAAGCGGAGAATCAAAAAAACTATAAGGCTTAATTCAAGGAGAGAGAAAGGAAAATAAAGGAGGAGATCTAGAAAAGGTATAAAGAGAAAAGAGTAAAAATGCCTGATTAAACAAACAAAAAATTATATATATATAAAAAATAAGAATTGACCAAAAACCAACTCAAACTATGAACCTGATTCCAAAAGGAAAAGAGAAGAGAAAAGAAAAGAAAAAAGGAAAAGAAAAACAAACAGACAAAACCACAAAACAGTTGTCTGTTGGTGCCTGAGACCCATGGCTATGCTGGTCTGGAAGAGAGGCCCTCTGGTTTGGTTAGTGTCCGTTCTGCTTAGGTAGATCGCAGTTGCCAGGCACGGAGGGGGAGGGTTTGGTGTAGGCGGGTCCCACCTCCACTGGGGGCCCCTGTGCTGCTCCCTGAAGCCGTATCTTGTTGGTGATGGGGAAAAAATGGCGACACCCCAATCTCTCCTCCCCAGACAGGGGTCTCAAGCCACACCACTCAGGCAGCCCTCACGTAGTGGCGCCAGAGGTGGGCTTGCCCTGCTCCACAGTCTCCAGTGCCAGAGGCGCTCAGCTGGGATTCAAAACCCAATGTCTTAGAGGGCCCTGCACCCTACGGACCCTGTTCTGGTGTAGCCCCACTCCGCCCTGCTGATAGCAGGCCTCTGGCTGGCGCCTACAGGGTCTTTTGCCCTTGGGGAGGCAGTAAACTCTTTTCCCACAGTATTGGAGGAAGGGGACTGTCGCTCCCGGTGTGCCCCTGAGATCACTACGCGGCCCCAGGCCTGGCTCCCTTCGCCTCCCCACCCCTCCCCACCCCCACCCTGGGCACGTGCACGTCGCAGCTTCAGTCTGCAGAAAGTCAAGCACTTTGAAAACTCTGATCTTCAGTCCTAAAGCTGTTGCAAAATAGAAACTGGCACTCTCTGTAATTCTTGTTCCTCAGTCCGTGGTCTGGAGAGATTTTTTTTACCTTGTCGATACCACAGTTGCACAGAGAGATTTTTTACCCTGTCAGTACCACAATTCCACAGCCTCTCTGGATTTCCCTTTTATCTCTCCACAGAAGGGGTTCCCTCCCCTGTATGCCTCCTCTGTTTCCTCTGTCCCAATTCACACACACGCACCCGGAATCCACCAGGCTGTCCCCCTCCACCTGTGGAAATCTTTCTGCCCAGATTTCCTGGGTGTTGCAAGTGATCTGACCTCCATACAGCTGTGTTTAAGGGATGAGGGAAATCCCTGTCCCCCTACTTCTCCATCCTAACTCCCCACCTCTTACCTCCAAATATTTGAGATTCCTTTCAGATCTCTTATTGTTCCTGATTTCCAGTTTAAATATCCCTCTTAAGCCAAAACTTTTTTAGTTCTTTTAAGCATGTTGGTGTTTGTTTTATGGACCATAAAACATCAACTTTGGTGAATGTTCCAAGTATACTTGAGATTAATGTGTATGTTTGGGTGTTGCTGGGTTGAATGTTCCACAAATGTCAGAGCACTAGGTTGGTTGATAGAATTCTACAGGCTACTGATTTTCTGTTGTTGAAGTTTCAACTGTGGCTTGGTATGTTTCTCCTTTCGGTTACCTCAGTTTTTGCTTCATTGTTTCAGAGATCTTCTACATAGAGCTTTTATACTTCCTTGGTGAATTGAACCTTTGTGTTATGTAATATCTCTCTTTAACCCGGTAATTACCCTTAATTTGAAGTTTGCTTTGGTAGTAATGTAGCCATTCCAGATTTCTATGATTAGTGTTTGCATGGTATATCTTTTTCTATGTCTTAGCTTTTAGTCTATGTCTTTATACTTAAAGTGAGTGTTTTAGAGGCATCGTATATTTCAATCTTGCTTTTTTATCCAGTCTGACAATCTCTGACTTCCAGATTGTGTTTAGGCCATTAAAAAAATCCAATTATGATATAGTTGGTTTAAAATTTGTTATCGCTTGGGGTGCCTAGGTGGCTCAGTCAGTTGAACGTCTGACTTTTGATTTCAGCTCAGGTCATCATCTCACAGTCATGGGATTGAGCTAACAGCGTTGATCCTGTTTGGACTTCTCTCCCTCTCTTCCCCTCTCCCCTCTGCTCTCTCAGATAATAAACTTTAAAATTTGCTTTCTCTCTAATTGTTTTCTGTTTTCTAGTTGTTTTATTCTGTTTATTGTATTGTCTCCTCACATTTAACCTGATTTTGGATTGTTTGTCATTGATTTTACAGTTTCCCTTGGGTTTACGATTCATAATTTCAATCATAGTCTACTTTCCAATAATGTTTTTGCTTCATGTATAGTATACCTTACAATACTACTATCAACCCCTAATTATTTATTGTCTTTCATGGTATTACTGTAATATGTTTTGATATTGTGTATGCTGAAAATCTATAATACATACGTACTGATTTTGGTTTAGTCAATTTTCCTTAGAGCAGTTTTTTTTTTTAAGCTCTTTTTATCTTCATTCTAGCCATTTCTGGAATTAATTTCTTCATGTAGCTTCAAGTTTCTTGTTATTTTGTTTCTACTCATTTCTTATAGTGCAAGTTTGTTGGTAATGAATTCTCTCAGCTTTGGGGCACAAGGAGGAATGAGAACTGGAAAAGAACCCACTTTCATTTCATTTTCATTTCCCATTTGAAGTTTTTGCTAGGTATAGAATTCTGTGATGACAGGGTTCCCGCCCCCCCCCCATTTCAAACTCTTAAAGATGTAGCTCCAGCATTCTTTCTTAGACATGGTGTTGATGAGAAGTCATCAATGTATCTTTGCTCCTTTATACATATTTCTCATTTTTATCTGACTTCTTTCAGGATTTGTGTATGGTGCTTCTAGGAATATGTAAGTGTGTTTTGATTTTGGGGTTTTCTGAGCTTCTTGGATATGTCTACATTATTTTTCATTACCTTTTCAAATAGTTCCTTTGTCTCTCTCTCTCTCTCTCTCTCTCTCTCTCTGTCCTCCCCCTCCTCTCCCTTATTCATCTGCTCCTTGTACTTCCTCCTCTTGGATTCCAAAAATTCTTTCTAGATTCTTGTTAGATATTGTCTCACAACCTTTGAATCATCTGTTCAACTTTTTCCCCTTCTTTTCCCCTGTTTTAGTTTGGATAATTTCTGTTAAGCTTTTTTTTTTTAATGTTTCTTTATTTATTTTGAGAGTGTGGGGAAGGGACAGAGAGGGGTAGAGAGAGAAACCCAAGCAGGCTTTGTGCAGAGCCTAACACAGGTCTTGATTTCATGAACTGTGAGATCATGACCTGAGCCCAAATTAAGAGTGGGATATTTTAACTGACTGAGCTGCCCAGGTGCCCCTGTTAAGCTATTTTTGTAGCTTAACTGTTCACTGATTTTTATTCTTAGCTCTTTTGAATCTGTTTATTAACCCATTGAAGGTATTCTTCATCTCTGTTACTGTTTTTTTTTTTAATCTTTAATATTTTCTTAGATTCTCATTTCTTCATCTGTTTCTTTGGTGATATTCATCTGTTCTTGCATATTTTCCACTTTTTCTACTAGAAGCATTTACCATATTAATCATAGGAACTTAAAATTCACTGGGTGAAATTTCCAATATTTGTGTTATGAGCAAACCTGGTTCTCTTGATTTCTATGTCACCTGATGGGTTTTATTTTTCCTTCCTTTTTGCAGTGTATCTTATTGATTGAGTGTAAGAGATCATGTATGGAACAGTAGATACTGAAATGAATAGTATTTATGTCTGATAATGGATCTTTTTTTCTGCCAGGCAGTTAGCATGGAGGTTGAGTCAATTTAACGGAGAGTTGAATTGGCTTTGAGTGTTCTTGTTTAATATGATTGCCTTCATTATACCCACTGCTTCAGATTCTTTCAGCTATATCTTGTGCTGAGGATGGGGGATTTTGTTTCTGGACTGTTTTATCCTTACATTTTGGGCTGCTTCGTTGGCTTGTAGCCTCAGATTTCTAGTGGTTTTAAGCACTGTTGTGATTTTTATAGGTCATCTAGTTCTTTGTTGTTGTCTTTGCTGCTGCTGCTGCTATTGTTGTTGCCAAGGTTTGGAGTGGACCTCTGCCCAGCATTGTACATTCAGGGCAGAAGCAGAATTCCTGTAGACTTTGTTTAGCCTCATCTTGCGCCTCCGCCTTTAGAGGTCCTTAATATCTTTGGTTCCTGAAGTTTTCTTTGTACCATGTTGGAATTCATTTGCTTATTGATGGCTCTTCAGCTTTGTACCTTCCAGCATTTAGAAGGGTCAGGAAAGCTTTAAACTAAGTTTAGTTGGTGATACGTCCAGCTTACAAAATTTTTTTGACAATTCACATGCGCTGTTTTCTCCACCATTTTTCGCTAGTATTGCAGAGCTTGAGATTTCGCTAGTATTGCAGAGCATACTGCTGTATGTAGGGGCGCCTGGGTAGCTTAGTTGGTTAAGCATCGGACTTTGGCTCAGGTCATGATCTCGCAGTTGACAAGTTCGAGCCCCGCATCAGGCTCTTTGCTGACGGCTCAGAGCCTGGAGCCTGCTTCGGATTCTGTGTGTCCCTCTCTCACTTGTGCTCTGTCTCTCTATCAAAAATAAATAAACATTAAAAAAAATTTTAAGTAAATAAACTGCTGTATGTAAGTCTTGTTCAGCAGTTGAGATGACCCGTCACAAACAAATTAGGAAGAGAAATATAGGAGGAGACTTTTTGAAGGATCTGGAAAACCTGTTGACATACTTAAAATAGAAGTAGTTTTCATTAAGTTGTAGAGGTACAGCGTCTTTCATACATTTTACAGTGACCAAAGAGTATGTTCATTGGGCAACTCTCAGTACCCAAGTATACACACTAAATGAGAATGTTCGTATGATCTGATCATTTTTCTTCTGTTTTCCCCACTAAAAAAAATGTTGGGAAGACCTACTGTGTTGGTTTCATGGCCCACAAAGGGAGCTACCACCACCACATTGAAAAATCTTGCAGTGTGGTTTCCAATAGAGGTGTTAGAATTACTGTTTTATTTGTACTTGGCTTGAATACTTGAAAGATTTTCAAAATATGTGTGTATATTTTATTATTTTGTGCTTGACTCTTGTAGTGAAAACACATTTCAAAAGTGGATTTTGATAGTTGGATTTTCTCTCATTAAGGCCGTTTACATCACTGGAAAAGAAGTTTTCAGCTTCAAAATGGTCTCTTTTGTGGATGCAACTGCTGGTTCTGCATACACAGATATGAACGTGGTTGATGTTCAAGTTACTTTAACTGTTGGTTGCATTGAAGTAGTTTTTGTCACAAAATTTCTGTGTTCTATATTGGTAAGTATACTAATCGATTTTTTTATTTTTTCTTACTATTTGGAAGTTATTTGCTGTGTGTTAGGTGAAGAGCAGTAATTCCTCACTTGATTTTTTTCCCCTGATTTTTCAGAATTTTCTGGGTATCTTTTATCAATGCTGAAATGCATAGTGTTTTATTTATATAATATCATTTTCATATGAGAATAGTGCAGTTAATTCAAGCATACATATTAATGTATTAAATATACGTACATATACCATACATGGATTTGTTATATGTGTTAATTGAACTCTTCGTACATAATTGGTTTAAGTCTTTGTTTTACCTGACTTCCAACTCTAAATAAAAATACTAAATATAAGGATGCCTAAGTGGCTTAGTCAGTTAAGCATCCAACTATTGATTTTGGCTCAGGTCAGGATCTCACAGTTGGTGGGTTTGAGCCCCTTGTTGGGCTCTGTGCTGACAGGGTGGAACCTGCTTGGGATTCTTTTTCTCCCATTCTCTCTCTGCCTCTCTCTCTTTCAAAATAAATTAATTAATTAAAAAAAAAAACTCTATGATTGAAGTTTGTTTTGGTCTCATGTAAGTAATCATTATGGAAATTATGTTTTCTATTGCGTGTTCTATCTGGGGTATAAAGGCTTTAGAATGAATCTCTATATGATACCACCGTATGATGTTTGATTTCTTTTTCTGTTTTTCATGGTTATTTTTTTCCTGTATCATACCTGTCTTTAGGACTTCAGTATTCACTTTTTAAAAAATGTTGTCTTTAAATCTTGGTGTATAAACTAGGTAATTACCTGATTCTAATAAATGTTGCTATTTTTGTGATCTTTTTAAAATTTTTTTAAGGTTTACTTATTTTTGAGAATAAGAGTGAGCATGAGTGGGGGAGAGGCAGAGAGAGAGAGGAGACAGAGAATCCCAGTCGGTCAACCCAGAGCCCTATGAGCTCGAACACACAAATCGTGAGATCATGATCTGAGCCGAAATCAAGAGTGGGATGCACTGAGCCACCCAAGCGCACCTTTTTTTGATTAAATATCTATTTTTGAGAGAGAGAGAGAGAGAGAGAGAGAGAGGGAGAACACTCAAGTTGGGGAGGGGCAGAGATAAAGAGGGAGACACAGAATCCCAAGCAGCCTCTTGCACTGTCAGCACATAGCCTGACATGGGGCTCAAACCCACGAACCATGAGATCATGACCTGAGCCAGAGTCAGACACTCAAGTGATTAAGCCACCCAGGCACCCCTGTGATCTTTTTGAGATGACAGTGCAATTTTTCCTGTAGCTTGTAGTGTGTTTTCATACTCAAATAGTAAATATGAACAAGCATTCCTGTTCTAATTTTTTTTTTCTGATTTATTTTTTAAGTTTGTTAGTTTATTTAGTTAGAAAGGACACAAGCAAGGGAGGGACAGAGAGAGAGAAAGAGAGAATCCTGAGCAGGCTCCGCACGGTCAGCACAGAACCCAGCGCGGGGCTTGGTCTCTCAAGAACCATGAGATCATGACTTAAGCCGAAATCAAGAGTTGGGTGGGCCACCCAGGAGCCCCTCTAATTTATCTTTATAACTCAGCCTCATGATGTCCCTGAGCCCTGTTGTGATGGCCTTTTAGTCTTAAATTACTGAAAATACGGGTGCCTGGGTGCCTTGGTTGAGTGTCCCACGCTTGGTTTCAGCATCAGGTTATATGATCTTGGTTTCCTTAGTTCGAGCCCTGCTTCAGTGTCTGCACTGGCAGTGAAGAGCCTGCTTGGGATTCTCTGTCTCCCTTGCTCTCTGCCCCTCCCCTGTGCACCCTGGCTCTGCCTCTCTCAGAATAAATAAGCTAAAAAAAACCCTTCTGTTTAAAAAAAATTACTGAAAATAAATTGTTTGGAAACAACTACTGAAAACAAATTGTTTGGAAATTAGGTATAATTCTAGATACATTTTATGTCACTGAAATATTTTTTCTAGAGGTCAGAATTCAAAAACTACAGAGTTCTTGACATTTTATTACTTTTCAAGTTACTTTGTAGTTTACAAACTTAAATAAGCTGTCTGTCCTTTGAGGTTGTATAGGAGAATACAGTGTGATTGCTTAGCCATTAGGGAAAGTTATGTTAATAAGGGTAGTAGGTATATCACTGAAACCTTGCAATATCTACATGTTAACCTTTTTCCTGGGACAAAATTTTTGTTGTTTTATTGTGTTTCTGTATCTGTATCTTACTGTTTCTCAGTTTTCAGTGGAGAATATTGAGATTTAGTACAGATAACCAGACTTGGATAAAAGAATGCTTGGTTGTACCGAGAAAAAATTTTTCTCACGGAAGTAAGATCATCAGTATCAGTATGCATTTAACATTAACATTCATTAATGGTAACCTTAATATATAATTCTGTTACCTTTTAGGCTTTTATAGATAATTTTCAAGCGGCTAAACAAGCTTTGGCTGAGGCTACTGTTCAGGCAGCAGGAATGGCGGCTACTGGTGTAAAAGAACTGGCACAGAGGAGTTCTAGAATGTCATTGGATGTTAACATCAAAGCCCCAGTGGTGGTCATCCCACAGTCTCCAGTTTCTGAAAATGTTTTTGTTGCTGATTTTGGACTAATTACAATGACAAATACATTCCATATAATAACAGAGAGCCAGAGCAACCCCCCACCCATTATTGATTTGATAACAATAAGGCTGAGTGAAATGCGACTATACAGGTAAGCTTTTCTTAGGTACATTTGTGGAGAATGCAGTCTTTTTCAGACTTTTTACATGAGAGGTTTTGGTATCTGGAGTCTTCTATCTACAGGGAGATTTTATTTTATTATAACTATACTAATTTTGAGAATTTCTCTTGCGCAGGTTTTTTGAAAACCTACATAGTATTTGAAAAATGCTCCTTAGGTAACCAGGAAGACTCTCAGGAATGACTGTTGTCTGATGTTCTGTGTCTTGAAAATCATTTTTAAATGTTTTTTGTGTGAGTTTTTTTTGGTGAAGGGGATGAGTTGTTTCAGGCAGTGTGATAAATTCGGTTTATATTATTTCATGTTGGATGGAAGGAGAAATGTAAGCACCTCGTGTATCCCAGGCACTCTTCTCGGAACAAGACGTATTATGATGCGCAGTCTTTACAAAGGATGAATAAACAGTTTCTACTTCATTGTCAAGGTAGCTGTTCTTTAATGAAAGTAATGAGCTGATGCCCAAAACTGGGATCACACTTAGATTTTAGAAGGGTTGTAGAAAACAGGTCAAAAGGAGACAACACTAGAGGTTGAAAGAGTGGTTTACTAACTACTGGTGTGATTTCCATAAGAATTATATGTGATGCTGTCTAGGGTAGGGAAGTGAGGTAGTGGAGAACTAGCCAGTTAAGAGAAATTTAAAAAGTAGAATATATAGTAAGAGATTATTGAATGGATGTCAGAGTTTGAGGAGAGAAATTTGACTCCAGATTGCAGGCTTACAAAATTTGTTATTTGGTAATAATGCAGTTCACCGAGATAAGATAGAACAATGCAGAAAAAACAGTTGAGTGGAGACATTGAGTTCTCTAGTGGGTAAAGTAACTTGGAAGTTGCTGTGTGACTTTGGTATAGAGATCTATAGAAAAAGATTGGAAGGCACTTGGTTCGTATGTGTGTAGATTTTAGGAGAGTGTTTGGACTTCCGGATTTGGGTGTCCTTAGTAATATTTAGCTATCTATTAAAGTCACTGAACAAGTGATATCACATAGTTTGTAGAGTGGGACATACGGGACAGAATCCTGATGAATGCCAATACACAAGGCATATATATTTCTCAAAAGAGACTAAGAAATGGCAGGCAGAGAGATGGGAGGCATTCCAGGAAGATATGTTGAGACAATGTTGAGGACTCTGTTGACATTGTTAACCATGAATTAAGAGTACATGATAATTTTTTTCATGTAGCACTTGATATTTGGTGTCGGATTCAGGGAAGACTGAATTTTTAACAAGCAGGTGTGACCAAAGTGGGACAGGATTTTTTAATATTGAGAGTCATGTTGATGGATAATGGAGACAGAAGAAATCAAAGATAAGAGGGTACATAAAGAGTAAAAGAATGTAGAGAGAGGTTTATAAACTGGAAATTCATCAATCTTAAAGTCTTCAAAAATAAGCACTGACTAGTTGATACAGGAAAGCAAGAGTAGAAAGTGGTAAGTCTGGATGATGATATTCTTAAAAGGGTAGGAGTGAGAATTGAGTGTCATTACAAACTAAGGAAAATGACTTCTGTCTTTTAATGCTGAGATGAATAAGATGTTGGAGAAAAATTGGCCCCTATTTAATAGAGCTCCATGGAAAGCCAGGTTTTGGTTACAGTTATACATTTAGTGAAGACATTGGAAAATGTAGATTTGTTCGGCCAAGCCCAGGGAATTAAAAAATCACAGGGAAATATTGAGGTGAGAGACTTTTATTTTAATAATAGGCTATAGATACATAGAGACACTTTAAACTTCAGATGGCTCATTAACTTTTAAACTGTATAAAAGTCTAAATTTACTAAAAGAGAATATGTATCTAAAATCACGTCTTGCCTGATTTCAAGAAATGGTACATGTAAATCAGGTGTGAATCTATATTACAGATAGATTATCTGCTTTGAAAAGAGTTTACTAAATATCTTTAGAGCATTAAAAATATTTATTTTTATGTCCAAAAATGAGTTAACTTTTTACTGAAGACATAACATAAAATGGTATTAGGATGAACAGAAAAATATGACCACCCAGAGGTAAGTACTATTAATAGTTTGGTATGTTTCTTCTAGTTCATTATTTCTGCACATATATGTTAAGTAAAAGAAGAATTATATATTTTGCATCATAAATACATTTTTTTCCCTTAACAGTATGCTATAAATATTTTTCCATGTTATTTTGAGGACAAAATTATTTCTAAATACTTCATTTTATTCTGTTAAAAATTAGTTGCCTATTGTTTAAAAGTTAATTTGATTGTGAGTTTTTTTTGCTGTTATAAATAACGTTACAATTATTCCTATCATGACATCCTACTCATGTCGTTAGGATAATTCATTTCCTTCCTGCAGATGAATTTCTAGAATAGAATTACTCAGTTATACAGTTACAGGTTTTCCCTGAAATAATTTTCAAGTTCTTGATATTTGGAAATTCAGTTTGGTTTCAGCTTCATAGAAAAGCACATAAAGACAAGTAAGTATTTTATTTTTGTGACAACCTGTGTTGAAATCATTTTGTTGCAAAGCTACTAATCGCAATGTAAAATTTTTACAAAGATACTTATAGTACTTCTATAAGGAAAGTTGTAGACCTTAACCCATGGCCAGAAAGAAATCTTGAATAAATGTGGAGAGAATATTTTCCTAGATCTAATATTATAAAGATGTCAGTTTGTATACATTGATTTTGAGGTGGGGAATGGAGACATCATAACATTAGAGGTACTACTAAAATACTAAAATAGATAGAATTGCACTAAATACTTCTAAAATGTATTATAAACTACAATGATTAAAATAAAGAGAATAGAAAGGTAAGCAGCAATTGACCATCTGCACGTACGTGTGTTACAGTCATACATACATATACAGTCAGTCTGCAGTATTCTTAGATACCATATGTGTGAACTTGCCCATTCGCTAAAAGTTATACGTAACCCCAAAATCAATAAACGTGACACTTTTGCAGTTATTTTTGCGTGTGCATGTCCATGAGAAGTGTTGATCTTCCAAAACCTGTGTTCCCAACTAAGGTGTCAGACAAAGTGACACTCTGTCTTCTTATTTCAGCAAATAATTGTATAGCATATGACGTACTGCAATTATCTAAGCCAAGGACTGGCAATACAGCATAGATTGAGATGAAGTAGTCCCCTTTTTTCAGGAAGATTTTATTCTTTATTTTTTTAAATGTTTATTTTTGAGAGAGGGAGAGACAGAGCATGAGCGGGGAAGGGTCAGAGAGAGAGGGAGACAGAGGATCCTAAGCAGGCTCCAGGCTCCATGCTGACAGCAGAGAGCCCAATGTGGGGCTCAAATTCGTGAACCACAAGATCCCGACCTGCGCCTGAGTCAGATGCTTAACCAACTGAGCCACACAGGGGCGCCATCATGAAGCTTTTATTTCTACTGAAACTATAGACAAGACAATAAACTATGAAAATACAGTATATAAAATAGAATGTGGGAGCACATAGGAAAAGTATCTATCCCAGATACTGAGTAACACTGATAAGGCAAATATTTTTAAGGAAGTAATCTTTTGACACAGCAATTAATGTTAATTTCTTACAGTTTGTCCAGAACAAGAAACTTAATCAAAAATAGGTACAAAAGTACTGATCCAAGTATTTATTTATACTGAAAAAATAAAAGCAACATAACTTTCAACAGTGGAAGGTCGAAGTTATATTATAGTCATGTAACATGCACCTATTAAAATTGCATATGAGGAATTTCCAGAGAAGAAGGCAGAGGGGGAAGATCTGGGTTCACCTTGTCTCATGGATACCCTTAGATAATACCCACATCAGTATAAATAACCCAGAAAAAGACCTGAAGACTGGCAGAACAGACTCTCCACAGCTAAATGTAGAAAAGAGACCACGTCAAAGAGGGTGGAGACAAGATGGGGAGCCAGACTCAGCCATGAGGCTGTCAGTAGGAGGGCGGGACACCTGTAGGCATGGAGAAGGGAAAGGAGCAGGTACCTCCGCAGGCACCGGGAAGATGGATCTTCCATAACACTTGGCTTTGAAAACCACAGGGGTGTAAATTTAGCAAGTTCTTACTATCAGTGGGCTTAATACCTGGAACTTTAAAAATTCAGGTTCGGCTCTGGGAGAGCCAGGGCACAATGGGAAATGGAGTACCCACCCTCTAAGAGACAGCACAACAAACAGCCCCCTTGCACAGAAGCAGCAGTTTGAAAAACACTGAGGGTAAACAGGAAGGAGATTTATTTACTAACCTCAAGTCTTGTGCAGAAGGGATAGGGGTTTTTGGGAATCCACAAGAACAGAAAAGCTGACCATTGCCCTTACCCTCCCCTGATAGATACATGAGCACCTGTGGGAACCAGCACAGCGCAAGCACTCCCCACCTAGCTTGTTTATAGTGTGTCCTGTTGCCACATGCTTCTGTAGACCCACCCCCATCATCCTCACTGGGCAGTTTTCCTGGTTGGCTGGAGATCCCTCCCATAGCAGATGAGCACAGACCTTGCTGACACCATGCACTTTGCCCGCACATTCTCCCGAGGACCTGCCCCCTCCATCGTGCCCTTGGCAGGCGTCCATCCAAAGAGGTGGGACAGGTCTGCCACTGTGCAAGCAGCCCTGAAGGCGGGGGGCAGCCACCTTTCCAAAGTGACTCCTGTGACGGGGATAGCGGAAATAATCACATAGTTCAACTCTGGCCTCAGCAGTGGGCCAGGCACATACATCTGGTCTGACTGCAGGCTCCACCCACTAACAAAACTTGTCAGGGGACAACACAGGGAGAGGCCCCTGTGGTTCAGTGCTACTACTGTTCTGCCAGACACTTGGTCTGACCCACCTCAACCCCAGGGTGGCCCCATACTGGACCGCTAACAACACAGGTACCAAACTCTGCCCACAACAAGCAAAGAGCACCATTTCAGGCAACTGGATGGAAAGCAAACACAGCTCAGCAGTAGTAGGGCACACAACACATAGAGGACACTCCTTAAGCACCACATTCTGATGAACAGGGGACCTTGCACTGCCGGACACCATGTGGACCTTGTCTTCATAAAGCCACTACTTTCAAGAGCAGGAGACACAGCTGACTTTTTTTTTTTTTTTTAATGTTTATTTTTGAGACCAAGAGACGGTGTGAGTGGGGGGGAGGGGCAGAGAGAGAGAGAGAGGGAGACACAGGCTCCAGGCTCTAAGCCATCAGCGCAGAGCCTGACACAGGGCTTCAACTCAGTGATCACGAGATCATGACCTGAGCCGAAGCCGGACGTCCAACCTACTGAGCCACCCAGGTGCCCCACAGCTGACTTTCTTAATGCATACAAACAGAGAGACAAAGTGAAGAGACGGAGGAGTAAGTCCCAAATGAAAGAATAGAATAAAATCACAGCCTAAAAGCTAAACAGAATGGAGATGATATGCCTGATAGAGGATGCTATTGAAAGTAATGGTCATGAAGATACTCACTGGACTTGAGAAAAAAAGGAGAGGACTTCAGTGAGACCCTTAATAAAGAGGAAGAAAACATTTAAAGAATCAGAGATTAATAACTCAATAACTAACGTTTGTATGAGGAGTAAATAGACTAGAGGAAGCAGGAGTATGGATCAGCAACCTGGAGGACAGAGCAATGGAAAGCAATCAAGCAGAGCAAAACAATAGTGAAAAGTGAAAGTAGATTAAGGGAACTCAGTAACACCAGGAAGTGTAGTAACATTTGTATCCTAGGGAACCCAGAAGGGGAAGAGAGTAGAAAGGTGACAGAAAATTTGTAGATATGATAGCTGACACCTTCCCAAATCTGGAGAAAGAAACAGAAATCCAGATCCAGGATGCACAGAGAGCCCCCAACAAAATCGGCCCCAGGAGACGCACGCCAGGATACATAGTAATTAAAATGGAGAAAAAGTAGTGATAGAGAATCTTAAAAGCAGAAAGAAAAGAGAAAACAGTTACATACAAGGGAAACCAAAGCAAAAATAAATTATTGGGACTACAGCAAAATAAAAATCTTGCCAACGAACAATCAAGAAAGCCAAAAGACCAGCTATGAATGGGAGAAGGTATTTGCAAATGACACATCTGGTAAGGGGTTATTATTCAGAATACATAAAGAACTTCTACAACTCAACACACACTCTCACACACAGTTTAAAAAATTCGCTGAAGAGATGAACAGACGTTTCTCCAAAGAAGACATCCAGATGGCCAGCAGACACGTGAAAAGATGCTCATCATCACTCATTATCAGGGAAATGAAAATCAAAACCATATTGAGATATCACCACACACCTGTCAGAATGGTAACAATCAAAAACACAAGAAACAACCAGTGTTGGTGAAAGTGTGGAGAAAAAGGAACTTTTGTCCACTGTCGGTGGGAATGCAAAATGGTATAGCCACTGTGAAAAACAGTATATAGAGATTCATTTAAAAAAATTAAAGAGGGGCGCCTGGGTGGCTCAGTCGGTTAAGCGGCCGACTTCGGCTCAGGTCATTATCTCGCGGTCCGTGAGTTCTAGCCCCGCGTCGGGCTCTGTGCTGACACCTCAGAGCCTGGAGCCTGCTTCAGATTCTGTGTCTCCCTCTCTCTGACCCTCCCCTGTTCATGCTCTGTCTCTCCCTGTCTCAAAAATAAATAAACGTTAAAAAAAATTAAAGAATTACCATATGATCTGGTAATTCTACTGGGTATTTGCTCAAACAATATGAAAAATGAATTTGAAAAGATACACTTATGTTCATTGCAGCATTATTTATAATAGCCAAATTAAGGCAGCAGCTCAAATGTACATCATTTGATGAATAAAGAGGAAGTGGTGTGTGTGTGTGTGTGTGTGTGTGTGTGTGTATGGTGGAAGATGGGTCATAAAAATATTGAAATCTTGCCATTTGCAACAACATGGATGGATCTAGAAGAGAAAATGCTAAGTGAAGTCATTCAGCAAAAGGCAAACACATAGGGTTTCGCTCCTGTAGTTCAAGAAACAAAGAAAAAAACAGACTCTTAACGGTAGAGAACAAACTGATGGTTACTAGAGATGGATGGGGGAATGGGCAAAAGGGATTAAGAGTAGACTTAAAATGATGAGTACTGAGTCATATATAGAATTGTTGAATCCCTGTATTGTATTTATACCTGTATGTTAATGATACTGGAATTTTAACTGAAAATAATTTTAAAAACATATGGAGATAGTTCTCATTTAAGGGTTTACTATACCAACATATATTTTGGCACTTTTTAACATTGTAAAATCATATTTTAAAATTACGCTTCTCTATAATATGGAACACTTGAGCTCAAAAAAAATCATCTATGTTTACAGTGGGATGTACTGTCATTTTGACTTGGAGAGCTGGGTAGATTTTATTCTTCATACACGAATTACTGATTTTTTTCTATTTGTATATAGAATGGTAAAAATTATTTTTTACTCCTCTGAGTGTATATGAAACAAAACAATTTTATTTCTACTTACAGGTCTCAATTTATTGATGATACATACCAGGAAGTACTGGATCTGCTACTGCCATTAAATCTTGAGGTGATTGTTGAGCGAAATTTATCTTGGGAGTGGTACCAGGAAGTTCCTTGTTTTAATGTAAATGCTCAGCTAAAGCCCATGGAGGTGAGTTTTTTGGATGCTTATTTATTTCCATTTTGTGTGTTAAAAATATTTCTTGGGAACATAAGGTATTTTGGTTGTAGATATTACATACTGACCAACTTTGTGAAAGTTGTAATAGTAGCTATATTAGAATTCATTGAATGTTCTCTATTCATTCATTCAGCAAACATTTGAGTGACTACTCTGTGTTAGGTTTTAGGCTGTATATGGGGAGACAGTGGCAAAGAAGCTATGGCATTGTCATTGGCTTCGTGGAACCTAACTAGTTCCAAGGGTCGGTGGTCATGGTGATCTAGAGGTGTGATAGTTAAACTTTTAAAAAGTGCATAGGCATGTACTTAAAATAGTTATAAGTTGTGGTAAATTCTGTAAAGAAAACAAATATTAGATATGGTGAGTAGTCAGTTGGGTATATTAATTTAGAAGTTAGTGGGGAAGTCTAAGCTGGAAATAATAATTTAAAGTCATCAGCACCTAGATGGTATTTAAAGCCATGACAACATAAGAAATAGCCTAGAGAAAGTCCTAGAAGAAATGGAAGAGGTTGATAATGAAAATGGCAAATGGGTCATTTGCATAACTTTACTTCCCTGTTGATTGATAGTGCTTCACAGCTCTCTAATATAACTATCCAAAATTTGTATTTTCCCTCTTGGCTGGATGGAAGTCAACTGTATCACATGCTTTGCTGAAGTGACGGCAACACATACTCTGTCTGGAAGGTTACTTTAAGAAACCTACTTAACAAATCCTCTTTCCTCCTCCAATTTCCTTTCTATTTTTCCCTATAAAAATTGTATTCAAAAAGAGAAAATCATCATTTTTAAAGGTTTCAGATTTTTATTTCAGAAATACATTTCGAGTTTAAAACATGATCATCTCAAGTGAAAAATCTTTATGCTCATAGTGTATAAGATCATATAGACTCCCTAACTTACAAATGGAAAGTATTTTCTTAAGATGAAAATTGAAGTCTCTCTATATTGATAAGACAACAGATCAAAACTTTTAAAACATTAAGTAGCATGGTTCACCCAGCTTACTGCACAGATCTTGCGAGTGGCTTTAGTTAGATCTCTGGGGGGCAGCTGGGACACCATTTTGTTCCATTCTTCTCTAGGAAGATCCATGCAGAATGTTCAGATGAACCTTTGTAGACCATCTGTAAAGGCCCAGCTGCCTTCTAGGGCAGATGAAATTGGGTCTTCCCCTACCCTGATCCACCTGAATAGGGAGCAGATATGGCCCTGGGTCCACATATTTGACCCCTCCTCGTTCAGGGAAAGGTTGAAATCAGTTACTGTCATACATCTAGACTAAGTACTGCAGCCTCTGATTTTTGACTTCTCGGACTTCTGGGGGTGGCAGGATAGCCTGTCCTGACATGTAGGAGCCATAGTCCAGCGGTCCTGGAATCCTTGTAATTCTTCTGACTTCCTGCACTGAGCTGTTTTCAAGAGTGAAGATTGCAAATACCACTATTTTGGGGGGCATTTGATACATACATGTACTAATTCAAAGATGAGCTTTAGATGTAGTGGTCATATTTAACTTCAGCTTATTAATTTATATGAACATACTATTTTTGTAATACCAGGTATGTAATAAACACAAGATGTCATGAATAAATGAAAAAGAAAAGCACAGCATAAATAGCATGAATAAGATACACATGGACTTAATCTTTAAAACACTAGATTAGCATATCATCTTTGAAATGCAGTCAAAGGAATCCTAGTACAAACAAAAGTGTTAAATTTTGTGGTGTTAAAATTATTTCCTTGAGGTGATTGAGTATATCAACTTAAAACTCAAAGGGATTTTTTTTTTTTTTACATAATTGCTATTGTATTACAGTTCTTCAGAGAAACATAATCAAAGGGTGTGTGTGTGTGTGTGTTTGTGTGTGTGTTTACACTTGGTCTGGATGTGGTAGACTGACTTCTTGATGACTCAATTTTAGCCTCTCCCTGACACAGAGGATGAGGTTCATGAGGGGTCAAACATGTGATCCCCTGAGGTAGACTGTAACAGTTGTTAACTATTCAGGTGGATCATGAAGACCCAGTTTCATACTGGTTGGTCTGCCCCAGAAGGCAGCTGGGCACTTATAGATGGTCTGTGCATGAGGTACATATTCTATATGCATACCATATATGTAATATCTTGGATAATATTGGACCAAATATCTAGATACTGTGACCTAGCCAAGTTGACATTGAATTAACACAGTTTTCAATACAGATCTTACGTTGGTGATATTAGGCTAAATTCACAACACATGGGGTTTTGAGTGACTGCATGAGTTCTTTAAGTGGATTTAAGTATCATATTTGACCATTAAACCTCAGCTTTTTATATAAAGTCAGGATATATTTTTTATACCGAGGACTTTTGTTAGGTTCAAAGGAAACAATTCATGTAAAACACTGAACTATTTTTCATGATGCAAGTCCATATTTTTGATTAAATTGCATTTGTAAATACAGGTGCTTAGTAACCCAAAAAATGCAGAGTATCGAGGTAAAGGTGAAAGTTCATTTGAAAGGTTTTAAATTATTAGGTTAATTGGTATATGCCTAACAAAAAACTTTTATTCATAATTTCATTGGAATTGACATCTAATTTCCATATTTCACAAGGTACTAAAAATCACATGGTCATTTAGGAAACTCAGTATTATTCGGTTAGTACAAATATCTAATGCATTAAAAAATTGGCTTGTAGAGGATTGAAATGAAACACTTGGCTTTTCTGTGGAAGAGAATTTTGAACTACGTAAAGTAGTAATGTTAAAATAAGCAAATCTTTTCTTCACAGTTCATTCTTAGTCAAGAAGATTTAACAACTATTTTTAAGACATTACATGGCAATGTATGGTATGAAGAAGGTTATGGTGCCTCACCTGCAGGAGTAAAAGATGAACATAGTATTACTAGTGGAGCTAGTAATGCTTCACACCATTTAGAAGGTATGTTCTTAACTTCAGATTAGCCCTCCCCTCCCCATGTCCAACCCCTACTTTTTCCATTCTCTAGTTTGAGTTTTTGGAAAACAAGATTTATAGATCTTTTTTAGGTTCTCTAAATTGAGTATCTCTAAATTGTCTGTTAGTAGACATTCTGTTGATTTTTTTTCTTTGAATCAAAATTCCTAATCGTGTTGTGACAAAATTCGTTAGTATTTATTCTTGTTATACCTACTGCCCTATATGTCCTTTTTTCAGTTTTTCTCACCATCCTCCTGTTTTCCCTTATTCCTAGTGCAGCCTATATCCCAGATGGGATATTTTATATTAGTATCAAAATATTAAGGATGTCGAGAGAGAACAGTCACTGATAAATGATGAATTTCAGCAGATATCTGCAAGATAGATCGGTGGAGCAGAGCAGAGGGAAATATAACTCAGTTGCATCTAATGTTGGATTTAATGTGCTGTGTGGAACCTGACTGGGTCATATAGGGCTGGGATGATTATGTGCTTGACAAGAATAAAGTTCACATTCTGGCATTTTGGGGTATCCTCAAACCTACCTACCTCAAAATGGAACCTACTAGTCCACTAGATCCACTCTTGCAAAGCCCTGAGATAATACACAACTTTTCCAGTCAAGGAAACACAAAAACAACCCTACATTTATAACATTATAGGACACTCTATCCTTATTGAGTAGTATAACCAGTCTAGTCCTTTGTTGTTAAAATATTCATAGTCAGAATAAGGAACTAGCAAGAACTAAAGCATAAAAGAAACAAAGATGACAACTATTTTCTGAGTGAAAGAGAAATAATTGAGGTAACAGAATAGAATGTAAACAAACAGAAAACAAACTCTAATTCATAATCAGAGGATTTTGAGAATATAGAAACTGAATCCTACCATCACGACCTTCCCCCCTCTCAAGATAAGAAAGAGTTCTTGGAACCCAAAAATATGGTGAAATTTTGAAACAGAACAAACGCACTAAGCATGAATTTAAAACGTAAGTACTGAGTTGGAATATATAGTTGATGTAAAATCAGCTCCCATGACACTGAGGAAAAATAAACCATAGAAATGTAAAATGAGATAAAACTTAAGAATGACAGACCTTTAATTACCTTGGGGTGCCTGGGTGGCTCACTTGGTTAAGTATCTGACTCTTGATCTCAGCTCAGGTCATGATCTCATGGTTTGTGAGATGGAGCCTCACATTGTGCTCTGTGCTGACAGTACAGAGACTGCTTGGGATTCTCTCTATGCCCCTCCCCTGCTCGTGCTCACTCGTTCTCTCCCCTCCCCCACCTCCCCATCAAAATAAATAAACTTCAAAAAAAAATGATAGCCCTTTAGTCAAAGGTTGCAATCCAGAATAATAAGTATGTTAGGAGAAGAACTGAGAAAATGGAAGAGAAGAACCTTTGAAAGAAATAATAGAAAATCTCCAGAGCTAAATAAATAGTGAAATAAATTCTTGGATATAAAAAAAACATAACGACTGTCAGGCAGATTGAATAAACAAAGACTGCCCATGCACACATATCTTTATGAAATGTTACAACCACAAAGGTAAGATTTATAGTTTCAGAAAAAAAGTAGGCTGTTTGTTAGGGGCTTGGAAAAAGAGTTACTGGAATCAGATTATCGTGAGCAAAACTGGATGGGATGGGGTAGATGGATGATAAAAGACAATGAAGTACTATAGTCCTATATCTAAGAAAAATGATTTTGAAGTTAGGATTCTGTATATGATCAAACCTTGAAATGTGAAAACACAATAATTCTCAAATTTCTAGTGGCTCAAAGTTTACTTCATTCTCATTCATCAAGAAATTACTTTGAAATATAATCTAGCAAAACAAACAAGGAATCCAGGAAAAAGGAAAACATGGGAATCTGAAAACAATGGGCCTACTCAAGAGTACATTGAAAAGGAATCCCAAAATTATCTGTTTGATTGGGCTAGGAAGTTCTTGGTTTTCATTAAAGGGGAATTCAGAATGCCTTAAGAAAAATTGTAAGAAATGGCAGAATGTCTTTAAAAAAAGAAAAATAGCATGAATTTCATATAGTATATAGAATGAGGGCTTAATTAGGTAAATAAGTGATATTTGGAAAGGAAGACATGCTTTTGGTTCTTAAGAAGGGAGATATCTCTACTATACAGTCTGGGCCAGAAGTGAAGTGGATTTACATTTTGCATGATTTTGAGCCACTGTTAGAATATGAGAAAAGAGTCTTCTTTTTTGAGAGATGGAGTGGTTGTGATATAGCAGTAGAGGAAGTGTTGATAATAAACTATTACTCTCTTCATTGAAAATTATCACATAGCCATAGTTAACACATTGAAGACTTAATTATGTAAGTAAGAATGTAAATGTTATTAACTCTGTTAACATGGAAATGGAGATATAACTGATCAAAGCAGGAAAAGAAGAAGATGGGACAGATAGAGGAAGTGGTAAGGACTTAAAATAGTGGGGAGTGTAAAGATCATGTCCAAAATGAAACAAAAAATAGACATGTGAATATATTACTATTTTAATCATTTTCTTGAAATTTATGCCTACACTGAGGTGGAAGGAATAAGGTAAACGACTCTTATGTACTCATCAACCCAGTTTCAACAACTAGTATCATGTGACTGTCTTTATTACTGCTGTAACTCTGCTTTATCTAACCCCCTACTGCCATCCCACTAAATGACTTTAAAGAAAATCTTAGATGGTCTTCCTTCAATTGGTATTTAAGCAGTAAGAACTTTACTTTTTAAATGTAGTCACAGTAACATTGTCACCCCTAAAAAATGGCTATACCCCCTATAAACCATGAAAATATCCTGGTAGGCTTCATTTTTCTCCTGATTGTCTCATAAATGCTTTTTTTTTCTTTTCATAATGGTAAAGGAACCAATTTGCAAGGATGCTCTAACAACTTTAAATCTGTTGTACCTAATAACAGAGTTCCAAAATGTCTGCAACAAAAATTGACAAAACAAAAGAAAGAAATACCCCTATACAGAATCATAGTTGTGTATTTAGCACACCACTCTTAGTAATTAATAGAATATAGACAAAAATCAGAAAGAATATAGAACATTTGAACACTGTTAACAAAATTGACCTAATTGACATTAATATAATACTACATTCAACAATTGCAGAATGTACTTCTTTTAAAAGGGCTCTCAGAATATTCACAAGGATAGACCATCCTGGGAGGCCATAAAATTTTCTGGCCACATGGAATTAAATTAGAAATGAGTAGAAGTAGGATGTCAGAGAAGCTTGAAATACTTGGGCATTAAACATTTTTCAAATAACCTGTGGGTCAAAAAAGAAAAGATGCGGGGCTCCTGGGTGGCTCAGTCGGTTGAGCGTCCGACTTCAGCTCAGGTCATGATCTCGCATTTCGCGAGTTCGAGCCCTGCATCAGGCTCCGCGCTGTCGGCTCAGAGCCTGGAGCCTGCTTCAGATTCTGTATCTCCCTCTCTCTGCCCCTTCCCCGCTCATGCTCTGTCTCCCTCTGTCTCTCAAAAATGAATAAACGTTAAAAAAAATTTTTTTTTTAAAAGGAAAGTAGAAAAGTGTTTAAACGGGAAGATAATGAACATAAAGCATACCAAAATTTGGGGATGCAACTAAAGCAGTGCTGAAATAATTTTGTAGCTGAAAAGGATTTGATTAGGAAAAATGAGTTTAAAAGATTAAATATTTTGCCTGGAGAAAGTAGAAAAGAGCAAATTAAACCCAAAGTAAATAAAAGAGAGCAGTAGTACAGGTATGAGTAGAAGTCAGTGGAAGAGAAACAGGTAAATAATAGAGAAAATTGGCAAAGTCAGAGATCATTTTCATTGGAAAAAACTAATGAAATCGATAAACTCTTAGGATGGAAGAAAGAAAGAAAAAAAATTGGCAGTATCAGAGTTAGATAGATACTGCAGATCACTACCAGGATAATGAGGAAATATTATGAATAATTTTGTGACTGGATTCTACAACTTGTTTGAAATGGAGAAATTACTTGGAAAACACAAAATTGCCAAAACTGACATAAGAAGAAATAAAAAATCTGAGTAGCCCTCTGTCTGTTAAAGGATTTGAATTTCAGTGGTGAATTCTTTGAAATATTTGAGTTAGAAATAATACCAGTGTTACACAAACTTTGCTGGAAAATAGAGGAAGGGGGATCACTTCCTTAGCAATTTTTTAAAGCAAGCATTACTCTGGTAACAAGGAAAAGAAAAAGCCAGTTCAGGAAAAGAATCTCGGGGTACTTGGTGGCTTATTTGGTTAAGCGTTTGACTCTTGGTTTTGGCTCAAATCATGATCTTGAGTTTGTGGGATTGAGCCCTATGTTGGGCTCTGCGCTTACAGCATGGAGCCTGCTTGGGAAATTTCTCTGTCTCTCTCTCTCCCCCCCTCTTTCCCCCCCCCCCCCCCCCCCGCATAAATAAGCATTTAAAAAATCACGCACCAAATACTTCATGAACACAGATACGGAAATTTTAAACAACATATTAGTATACTGAATCCAACAATAAGGATATAGGATACTTCACCTTGACCAAGTGAGAATTAGCCCAAAATAACAAAGTTGGTTTTAACAGTCAAAAATCAATGAATGTAA
Organism: Lynx canadensis; assembly: GCF_007474595.2. Taxonomy (NCBI): domain Eukaryota; kingdom Metazoa; phylum Chordata; class Mammalia; order Carnivora; family Felidae; genus Lynx; species Lynx canadensis. The sequence goes on from NC_044315.2 coordinate 18,813,478, forward strand.
ATCACCAAATTAGCAGAGAAGAAAAAGATTATATCTCAGCAGATGCAAAGAAAGCATTTGACAAAATTCTGTACCTGTTTGTGAAGAAAACTAGAAATATTTAAAAGGCATACTTAATGCTGAAGTGTTAAATTTTTCCCTGTAAAGTAGGCACAAGTTAGAAGTGTCCATAATCATCATACCAGGTCAATTGGTAGTCATTGATAGAGTAATAAGGCCAGGACAAGGATTAATAGGTCTAAAGAGTAGAAAGAAGGAAAAATGCCTTTGACCACATAGCCAGAAAGCCGAAAAACAAAGGGAAAAAATACATATATATGTTGCGAAGGAAGAACAAAGATTTATACTGTCTAATTTCAAAACATGGAATAAACTACAAATCTTGTTAGTATGGCTATTGGCATAACATAAACGGAATAGTAAAACCCAGGAGTCCAGAAAACACACAGATAGAGTCAACTGATTTTCAGTGAAGACTAGTCAATAGGGAAAGGATAAACGTTTTAACAAATGGTGCTGTCACAACTAGATAAATGTAGGAAAAATTGAACCTTGTCCCTGGGATAGCCAAAGATTTCTTAGGCAGATAGAACACTAATCATGAAAACTTTATAAAGGACACTTCATAAACATTTTTAATTTATACTTATCAAAAGATGGTATCAGATTGTGAAAAGTGAGGCCTCAGTCTGAGATACATATTCATGATACATGTATATGATGTTGTCATATCTAGAATACCTGATAACTCCTTGAAATTAAGAACTTTAAAAATAAAACCAAAAGAATTACCAAAAAAAATTGGATACATGGGAGAGGATACGTTAAATGTACAGTAAGCATGTGAAAAGGTCCCAATATAGTTATTTATCTGGAAAACTCACCAGATGAGTCAGTTTTTAAAAGACTGACAACTCCACATATTGATGAGAATATGAAACAGCGGAGACGCACATAATGTGATTTGGGAATGTGAATGAGTTGGGAAAATGTTGGGAATGTGAAATACTATAACTACTTCAACAGAGTTTGGCAGTTGACGTATATCTACCTTGTAACAAACAATTGTGGTCTAAGTATTTATCCTACCCCACTCCAAAATCAGTGCATATATCTACAAAATGACTTATTCAGGAGTATTTGTAGCAGATTGATTCATAATAGCTTAAATCGGGAAACAACCCATATGTTCATCAGTCCTAGAATGGATAAACTGTATTTTTTGTAGAATGCATTTTCATAGACTGCAGAAGAAAGAATGACCCTTGCAACAACATGGATGACTCTGAAACATGTTTACTGAAGGAAGCCAAACACGAAAGAGGTTTTACTCTGAATATGACTGTGCAGAATTTAAGAACAAACAAACAAAACTAACCTTTGGTGATTAAAAATTAGAATGGTAGGGAGGTTGAGGATTAGCTAGAAAGAGTTACAAGAGAGCTTTCTGGAATGATGTAAATCTTCAGTATCTTTTTTTTGTAAATAATTAAACTTTTATTTTATTTTTAAATATGAAATTTATTGTCAAATTGGTTTCCATACAACACCCAGTGCTCATCCCAAAAGGTGCCCTCCCCAATATCCATCACCCACCCTCCCATGCCTCCCACCCCTCCCACCCCCCATCAACCCTCAGTTTGTTCTCAGTTTTTAAGAGTCTCTTATGCTTTGCCTCTCTCCCTCTCTAACCTCTTTTTTTTCCTTCCCCTCCCCCATGGACTTCTGTTAAGTTTCTCAGGATTTACATAAGAGTGAAAACATACATATATTGGCAAAGATGAAGTTAAGCTTTCACTTTTTGCAGATGACATGATATTATACATGGAAAATCCGATAGACTCCACCAAAAGTCTGCTAGAGCTGATACATGAATTCAGCAAAGTCACAGGATACAAAATCAATGTACAGAAATCAGTTGCATTCTTATACACTAATAATGAAGCAACAGAAAGACAAAGAAACTGATCCCATTCACAACTGCACCAAGAAGCATAAAATACCTAGGAATAAACTTAACCAAAGATGTAAAAAATCTTCAGTATCTTAATTGAAGTGTTTGTGGCATGGATATATAAAATCTCATTGAATTGTTCTGCTAAGATCTATGTATTTCACTGATGTAAATTTTAACTTAATTAAAAATAAGTTACGTGGTGTGGTGGTACTTGTCTCTGCGGTTGGGTAGAATGAGAATTAGCAAGAGCTGTGTGTTTAGTAAAAGCCCATTTAATATATACCATGTACATAAATGCCTTGGCTCAAAATGTAAAATGCAGGAAAGAATGAATTTTGTTTCCTTCTTTTCAGTGGAACAATTTTTTAAGCCTCATTTAAGATGATCTTGTTTGGTTTTAGTTTTTTGAAGTAAGTTTGAATATTAAACTAGGTGCCAGGTATTCTAGTAGGAATTGCACACATACTCTTTTACTTAATCCCGAAAACAAACCCAGTGGTTAGTTCTGTTATTCTCATTTTACAAAAATGGAAACAGGAGCATCAGTGTTTAATATTTCCAAGTTACTGCATGGATAGAATCTTAAGCCAGTAGTTACTGAGCTCAGCATCTGAATTTTCTAATCTTTTTTTATTTTCTTGAATATCATTATACTATACCTGTTTAGTGGATAATTCTCTTAAGCCTAATTTAAGCCTGTTTTAATGACTTCTATTTTTCTTAACTTTTTTGTCCAATAACTTTTCATTTTTCCAAGGAACAACTGTAGTGACAGCTGCTGTGGTAGAAATACATTCACAGGCCTCTCAAGTTAAGACAACGCTAAATATGAGTTTCAAAACTGATTATCTCACCATGGTACTATATAGTCCAAGTCCTGAGCAGGTAAGTTAAGGAAGAAAAAATACTTTCTCACTTGATGAAAATGATATAGGTGAATGCTTATTAAAGTAACAGTTTTTGGGGTGCCTGGGTGGCTCGGTTGGTGGTGCCTGGGTGGCTCGGTTGGTTGAGCCTTCGACTTTGGCTCAGGTCATGAGCTCGCACTTCCTCACTTGGAGCCCCGCACTGGGCTGTGTGCTGACAGCTCAGAACCTGGGGCCTGCTTGTGATTCTGTGTCTCCTTCTTTCTCTCTGCCCTCCCCCACTCACACTCTGTCTCTGTTGTTCAAAAATAAGTAAACATTTAAAAAATATTTAAAAAAATAACAGTTGTTAATATTTCATATGTATTTTGGATTATCTTTTCCTCTGAAAAATGTTACTGATTATTTCATTTTAATAACAAAATTTAACCTTTGCCCTTTTAAGATAAGTTTTCTTTCCTATAGGTAGTGATGTAAAAAAAAAAAAAAAAGTTTTTAAATTAAATGGCTTTTTTGGCCTTTCATTAGCAAGCCCTGTGGAGATAGAGAATGTGGTAGTTCATATCTTAAAATGTGTTAGACTTTGTCTTTCTGTAAAATGTGTATTGGTTTCCTCTTCCACAGACTTCCTTTACAGATGTTCGTGATCCTGCTCTGAAACTTGCTGAATTTAAGTTGGAGAATATTATAAGTACTGCAAAGATGTATACAGATGACTCAGTATTTTCTTCCTTCTCATTAAAAAACTGTATTTTAGATGATAAAAGACCTCATGTCAAGAAGGCAACTCCTAGGTAACAGGATGCTTAGTTTTTATTTGAGAAATGTTTGAATTGTTTGACAAAACTTAATCCCAAAGTTGCATGTTTGTTTTCTGGGTACATCCTAAGATCTTCAAAGTTTCAATTTAGTGGAGTCACGGTTTTCAGCATTCCAAATGGCCTCGTTCATTTACGTGCTGTTCTTACTGGATGGTTGATGGAATGGTTCAAAAGAAATAATTCAGTTAAACTCGTTTTTTAAATGAATCTCTTTTTTCCTAAATTATTATTCATCTTTGTAAGTTCTAATGGGAAAACATGAAAAATTGAGAAGACATTTAAGTTCTGCCAATTGCTTAAAGTTAACATTTACTAGTTTATGAAACAGTTGTGCTCCAGAAGTTCTTAAGTCTGTTATTTGGAGTACTTTGTGATCTTCCCAAGAGAAATGACTTCAGAATGTTGGTTTGCTGTTAGTAAAATGAATAAGAGGTCTTTTGACTTTTATTGGTGTGTTTGGTTATTTTTAAGATACTCACAGGAATTGTTATTGTATTTTTCAGAATGATAGGACTGACAGTTGGGTTTGACAAAAAGGACATGATGGATGTAAAGTATAGGAAAGTCAGAGATGGTTTGGTGACTGATTTAGTCCTTCAAGAAATGTATATTTGTGCCAGTGTAGAATTTCTGCTGACAGTTGCAAACGTCTTTCTTGAGGCCTTCACCACAGGCACGGCTATAGAAACCAGTGTTCAAACATGGACTGCTAAGGAAGAAGGTTAGTTATTGGCTAAAATATTTAATATATGTATTATTGAAATGCTACAATAGCACTTGCCTTGATTATCTGTCTAGATGATGAGGCTAAGTGAATTAATAAAGTAAAATATTTTTCAGAGGTAAGTGAAAAACTTAAATGTGTTTTCCTGTAGGATGTGCAGTTTGCGTATTTTTCTACATATAAATATATATTGGGTTCAATAATTAAGGAACCTATATTAGAATAAGCAAATATGCTTCTCTACAGGCAGTAATTTAAAAGAATTTTTTTGACAAAAACAAGCAGGAGGAATAATGAACCAGCTATTCCTTTTCATATTTAAAGACAATATTTTTACTTAATGTACTCTTTTATTGTTGTTATTTTTACAGCTCTCCATTATCATTTACATATGTGGCTCTTTGTGGTGTAGCGGAAGGAGTGCCAAGTTGAGAGTCAGAGATTGGGTTAGTTCCAGCTCTGCCATGAAAGGGGTTTTCCCCCACATTTTGAAATGCTCTTAAGACTATACGTCTTCAACTTTTATACTAAAAGAATTACAGTAGATTCCTTTGAGATCTAAGATTCTTGTATTTTTTTCCTTGGAATGAAAAAACCATTTTCTCACAAGTAACAAGTTTTTCCATAAATAATCTGTATAAGAAATACTTAGAAATATTTTAAAATGTGAAGTTATTTTGTTTCTATTTAGTACCTGTACAGGAAAAAGAGAAGTGGGAAGTTAATATTATTATTAAAAATCCTGAAATTGTGTTTGTGGCTGATATGACACGAAGTGATGCTCCTGCCTTAGTCATTACAACACAATGTGAAATTTGTTGGAAAGGTGACCGTGAGAACAGTACAATGACTGCTGCCATTAAAGATCTTCAAGTGAGAGCATGCCCATTTCTTCCAGTCAAGAGAAAAGGCAGAATCACTACGGTGAGTTTACTCTTTCCTTATCTGCTTAATTGTACGCTATTTCGGATTTAGCCATATGCCTCTTTAGAAAACTACTAACGTACTTCTCAGCCTTTTTCTGTAAAATACCTTTCTTTCTTCTTGAAGAGCCTAGTCTAGATTATTATTACACAAACTTTGAAGCTCTTTTTCATTCCCCAGTTGCTCCACAGTGTTGTATGTATTTGTGGGAATAGTCTCATCAACAAGTTTTCGTCGGGACGCTTCTCGGAGACCTCACTCTGGCTTTCTGACCACGTCAATTTCACACTGCTCTTAGCTCTTTGAGACTTTCTGCCAGTCATTTGCTATGTTGTTTCCGTTTTATTATCTTTAATTTTTTTTCTCCCATCTGGACACTTTTGCTCAGATAGATGGTTTTTTTTTTTTTTTTCTTTTTTCCCTGTAATTTATTTGAACCTTGAGCCATTTGCTGCGATACACATTCACATTTATGTTTTACTCTGTGGTAGCCTCTTGGCCTTCCACTCTTCATAACTGAGGAAAGTCCGTTTCTTCAAAGACATCTTTTTCTTTCTTTTTTTTTTTTTTTTTTTGATGTTTATTTATTTCTGAGATAGAGACAGGGCATGAGCAGGGAAGGGGCAGAGAGAGAGGGAGACACAGAATCCGAAGCAGGCTCCAGGCTCCGAGGTGTCAGCACAGAGCCCTACACAGGGCTTGAACTCACAAACCGTGAGATCATGACCTGAGCCGAAGTTGGACACTCAACTGACTGAGCCACCCATAGATGTCGCCCCTAAAGACATCTTTTTCAAGTTAACTATTACTCCTAGTACTCGTATAAAACACAAATTGTGTAGGCTTCTACAAGGAGTAGTAGAAGTATAAATGTTCTTAATAGTCAACATAGAAATATAAACTGTAATTTTGTGATAAGTCAATACATATATGTCAATTAGGATACAGGTGAGTTTCTTTTCTTAGTTTGCAAGGCTGATGGCTCACCACTAACAACAGAGAGGAAACAACAACTGGAGGGCAAGGTGATTCTCTTTTATGTTATAATTTAGAAATTTTACATATATTTTTTCTATTTACATCTGTTTGGCCTTGTTAAAAGACAAAATCCAACCAGGGAAATTTGAAGATATAATTGGCTTTATTAAGCATTTCATGAATTTGGCTGCATCCCATCTAGCAAATAGAAAGAAGTTCCTAGGAGTTATGTAAAATGGAAGGTTTTTTTTTTAATAGGAAGGAGAATGAGCAGGGAAGTTGTTAGCAGAAGAAAGGATTGTTTCAGACAAGGTCATATTTCTTTAAAAGAGAGAGGCTTGTTGGGTAGATTAACTCCTCTTCCTTTTGGGGATGGAGAAGGGTCCATATGACAGATTACCTTATTGGTGCAGACCAAAAACTTCCTGATTAAGACTACATTTTGGGGGGAGGTTGAAACTGCAGTTAGGTTAGGTATTAAGCCCTGGTTTACCAATTTAGCCTAGCATAAGTAAGTGACTTCATCTTGATCCTGTGGTTTTTCCTTTTATTACCAGCTTGAACTTAGTTGTAGGACCACACTTCTCTTCAAAAAGGACTGGAGTGTGTGCTCTTTTTTCCTGAGCTACCGTGTGCTTACCTGAAACTTCTATTACTGTAGGAGAGAAAAGGAGATACAAGGTGACAGTTAGAGGTCCTGCCCTATTGGTCACTCAGAGGTTTTTTCCTTTGTCCCCACGTATAATTCATAGTTGTCTTTTCTCATCCAGAGAACATCTCCATCTCTTCCTTAAGGGGTACAAGTTCAAAGTCCAGGATCTTTGGGTGATAGTTTTTTTCAGTCTGCTGTGACTTCTCTCTTTTAGACCATCTATTAACTAACAGGCAAATACTCTATTGCTTTTCAGCAAGCACTCCATCACCACACGCACAAATACCACATACTGGTGGTGTAAGGACAGGGTAGTTGCGGTTCAGAAAAAGAAAGAATGGGAACACTTGGTAGTCCCTTATCCTTAACAACTGTCATATCCTTCTGAGTGGGAATGCGAAAACTTGCAGCTCCTATAGTGGAGTCCGGCTCCTGGGAGAGCATGTGTTGTGCCTTCCGTTTTACTCTCATGGAAGAGCATTGCCGTCTTTTTCTCAGATGGCTCTGGCCTTCCCCTTTGAAAATTTTTTTTTTTTTTTTTTTTTTTTTTTTTGCCATTATTCTCTGTAGACACTTCTGAGGTGGCTATTGTCTTTTTTGGGGGAACCCCACAGTTATCACAGCTTCCTCCTGAGTTGGTTACTCAGCAGTTGAATAACAGGGTTTTGCATCACAGATATGGTTTCTTTGGCATTCCTTCATTCCTTGAACATTTAGTTTACATCTAGGTAGTTCCAGGTAAAAGCAGTCGTAACCAAAGCATGCATTCATTCACTTACCGTAGAAAACTCCTGTTTTACTTACTGATGTTTATATTCTGTCTATTCTGCCTCCATCCTGATTTAGTAAAGGCTACTTTAGTAACAGGTGTGGGCAAGGGGGACAAGCACCATCTGTAATCTAATTTTTGTTGTTATTTTTGCCATGGGCTAGTTCCATATTTGATTTTAACAAAAATTGCTAGAGAAAGACTAGGAGTGCAGTCTTCTCTCTCGCTGAGGCTCCTCTTTAGAGCTGGAGTCTCCTCAGTGGTTTCCTGTCTCTCATAGGACTTTGCAGACAGCAGAATGAAGGAGCTAATACAGAGCAACATTCTAAATATTCCAAGCCTGTCTGGCTGAAGTCAGGTTTTTTCCCAGAGTACGTTGTCTGCCTTCCTAGGTATCACCAGTAGCAGTCTTCCCAGGTATTTTGCTATGGCATTCTTAAAGTCATCAGCTTTGTATTTTTGTAGCTGGGGTACAGGGGGGCAAGAGCACCTGGCCCTGGGGTCCCAAATAGACCAGGTTTGACCAATCACTGCTGACAGAATCCAAAGGCAGAGAGACAGTGGTGGTGAAACAGGAAAGGAATTTATTTCAGTGAGGCCAGCACGGGGAAGACAGCAGACTAATATCTCAAAGACGGTCTCCAAAGTACCGAAAATGGGTCTAGATTTATACAAGGAGAATGTGGGTTGGGGGCCTGGACGGCTCAGTTGGTTGAGCATATGACTCTTGATTTTAGCCAGGGTCATGATCTCATGATCTGTGGGATTGAGCCTCATGTCAGGCTGTGGGTTGGCAGCAGGAGCCTGCTCAGGATTCTTTCTCCTCCTTTCCTCTGCCCCTCCCCTGCTTGAGTGCGCATTGGTGCACATATGCTTGCACACTCTCTCTGAAAATAAAACAATAAACTTCAAAAAAATGTGGGGCAAAGGTTTGTGGGTGTGAGCAGGTGGGCAGTAAAGGTCAGGTGGACCATTGTCTTGTGGTCAGTCACATGGGGTCTTGCTGGCTTAGGGCAGTGCTTATTGCTTGAAGGGTAGTTTCGGCTCCCATCAGAGGATGCTTTGCCCATAGGGTCTGTTGCCCTTGTTAAGTAATAAGCTGTAAAGAAAAACTTAATCAGTTAGAAAGTACAGACTAAGGTCACAGTGGAGGTAGTTGAAGGCCTCTTTCATTTTGAAATATCCCTTGTCCATTCAATTGGCAAATCAGTCACAGATATTTTGAACTTTGCTGAAGTGCCAACTTCTCTGAATGAAATTCTGTGCTTAGTTAGGATATTAACTAGGTGCTGTAACAAGCAGTACCTCCCAAAAAGTAGCTAAAGCATGGCTTAACTACATTTAAAAGATTGTTTCCATCTTGTTCTGCTATTCCTAGGATGTAATTTAATCTGCTTATTCAAGGAAATAGATTTTTTCCTCTTAGTCCCATTCTGCTGACCATTTAGAAATTGCTGACCACTCCACTCTACTTAGCAATAGCCTTCTGCTTAGTATATAACTAATTTGACAAATAATTAGAAGGTAAATCACCTCCAAATTTTGAGATAACTCCTCTGCTCCTTTTTCTCCCCCTTGGGAACTTTGCAGGGTTACCTTGGTAGCTTGCTTATACTTCCAAGCAGATGTTTTTAACATGACTTTCAACTTGTAGATGGATTTCTACTCTGCCACAAGTGGCTTCCTTCATAGATGGAAACAGAAGTATAGAAAAGGATGGGGCACTTGGCTGGCTCAGTCTTTTAAGTGTGCAACTTCGGCTCAGGGCATGATCTCATGGTTTGTGAGTTCTTGCCCTGTGTCGGGCTCTGTGCTGACAGCCCAGAGCCTGGAGCCTGCTTCAGAATCTGTGTATCTCTCTCTCTGCTCCTCCCCTGCTCATACTGTGTCTCTCTCCCTCTCAAAAATCAGTAAACATTAAAAAGGAAAAAAAAAAAAAGTATTGAAAAGGAGATCTTTAGCTGGGTAACCATGTCTTAAGGGAAACTTCTGTGATTTGGGGGGATTTTGAAAAGTGTATTTATTATTTATGGCCAGCCAGCAGTTTTGGCCACATACATTTGGATAAGTTGTAGTTAGTGGAACTTTAATTGATACTGTATTTATTTAATATTAAAGTTTCTTAATCTAATATATTTTTTTTAACATTTATTCTTTTTGAGAGAGAGAGCACCAGCGGGAGAGGGGCAGAGAGAGAGAGAGAGAGAGAGGGAGACACAGAATCCACTGCAGGCTCCAGGCTCTGAGCTGTCATCACAGAGCCTGATACAGGGCTCGAACCCACTAACCACAATATCATGACCTGAGCCAAAGTCAGATGCCCAACCAACTGAGCCACCCTGGCACCCCAGGGTGCCCCAGATTAAGAAACCCCCTTAATCTAATATTAATTGGGGTCCATAGATGCTTATTAAAACTTCATGAACCTTGTAAAGTGTATCCATGTATACATGGATTTTTAAAAATGACAATTTACTTTTCAAGGGATACAAAACACCAGATTTTTAGAAGTTTTAACAGATTGGATATTCTCATCTTTGCTCCTTGTAGAGTATAAATTTATATTTGTTTGACTTTATTTCACCCATTAAGATTTTATAATTTTTGAATAAATTCCTAAATCGTAATAAAAGATAAATCATGATCCAAATTTTGAATTTATATCATAACGAATGTCTGTAAGTTTTTTTTAAGTTTTTATTCAAATTCCAATTAACATACAGTGTAATATTGTTACAGGGGTACAATGTAGTGATTCAGCACTTCAACAACACTCGGTGCTCATCACAAGTGCACTCCTTAATCCCCATCACTTATTTAACTCACCTCCCCACTGCTAACCATTGGTTTGTTCTTTGCAGTTAAGAATCTGTTTCTTGGTTTGCCCCCTCTCTCTTTTTTTTCCCCTTTGCTCATTTGTTTCTTAAATTCCACAGATGAGGAAATCAAAGGGTATTTGTCTTTCTGACTTATCTCACTTAGCATAATATTCTTCACCTCATTGTAAATAGCACTATTTCATCCTTTTTTATGGCTGGGCTGTCAGCTTTTTTAAGTGAATTTGTGTTATTCTATAACTTTACTAAACTTGTTACCTATTCTAGTATTTTTAATTATGTTAGGTTTTCTAAAAATTACCTGCAAAAGTAACATTCTTTGTTCTTTAAATGACAATAATGACTCATCCTCATTGCATTCCCATTTTTAAGTTATTACTATATTACTATAATTTTAATATTTGCTTGTGAATTTATACATATAACCTTGAGATGTTGAAAATTTTCCATATCTAATTTTGAAAGAATCTTAATCATGAATAAGTGTGGAATTTTATTTTTTTAAGTTTAATTTTTTATTTTGAGAGAGAGCACTGGAGAGGCAGAGAGAGAGAGAGATAGACTCAAGCAGGTTCCATCACTGTCAGCGCAGAGCATGGTGTGGAGCTTGAACTCACGAACTGTAAGATCGTGACCTGAGCTGAAACTGAGTTGGATACTTAACCAACTGAGCCTCCCAGGTGCCCCATATATGATATTTTATTGAGTGCTTACTACTATCCGCTGATAAAAGCATAATAGTTTTTATTATTCTTATAATAAATAACATTAATAGTTTTTCCTATAGCATGTGAGCCTTACATTTGTGGGAAAAATACCCCAAATTGGAGACTATTTTAATTTGTTCTTCTGTTTTGTTAAAAGTACCTTCGTGGACTCTATAATAAAAGCCTGTAACTCTCCTGGAAGAGTAGCTGGGGGAGGCTTCTCAGCAGAAATGACCTTTATGCTGATGATGCCTGTAGGATGAGTAGGTATTAACTAATTCACCTGCAACAGGAGCATGTTACAGGGTAAAGGGATAGCATATGCAGAGAACCTGGGTTCCAGGGAGCACAAGTTCCCACCCCACACCTACCCGCACACCAGCATCTGTACTCTTATACTCTGCCTTTTTCTCTTGTTATTCAGTTCTTCAGTGTGAGGCAGTCCTTCCCACCACCAAGATAAGGTTTGTAAAGTGGAGAATTTATAGTGAACTCTTACAGGTTTTTGTAGATGTTGTGTAGCTTAAGATTGCTTCTGCAAAGGGAAAGCAGTAGCAGCAGGAAAGTCTTTTCGTGTAAGACTGGGAGCAGTTTGGTGAGAAAGTAGGAAAGAGAAAAAAATGATAGAAATACCTCTGAAATCACAGTGGATATAGTTGGAGACAAATACTAGTAGGAAAACAATTCCATTTTAAGAACTGTTTCTGCGTCATTAAATTAATCTATATGGACTGGATCGTGGACAACTTGACAGTAATGTTTTGGCATGAACACCTTTACTGTTACTGACCAGCTGCATTTTTAATCTTCAGTAACTAGACTTGAAAATAAAGGAACTGGGCAAGGATCAACGTATACCTTCGTATTTATTTTGGGAAGGGGCTATTAAAAAATTTCCAAATTATAGAGAAACTTGTATATGTATGTATCATGGTATTTTTTTTGGTTTTGTTTTGTCTTCCCTAAGATGAAGAGATAACACAAATTTTATATTGAAAATCTTGGATCATGTATTATAATGTTATCATTCCTATTTGTGAAGTTTAAAGACGTAATATACTGAATGTTAAAGTCGTGTACCAGTTTTTCCTAATGATTTTATTAGAATAGTGGTAGTTTTTCTTTTTTTGGTGTTTGTTTGTTTATTTTGAGAGAGAGAGAGAGGTAGGGAGAGGGCTGGGCAGACACTGAAGGGAGGGAGAGAATCCCAAGCAGGCTCCACATTGTCAGCACAGAGCCCAACACAGGGCTCAAACTTACAAACCGTTAGATTATGACCTGAGTCAAAACCAAGAGTCAGACACGTAACTGAAGGAGCCACCCAGGTGCCCCTAGAATAGTGGTAGATTTTAATGTGATTTCTTTGGGAAATTGTTTAGGATGTCAATTTTTCTTCCTGACTTATTCTTCATTATTAGTGTAGGCAGAATTCTAAGATGGCCCCCAAGATTTCTATTCCCTGTTGCATGTGCCCAGTATGGTTTTCTCTTGAGTGTGGGTAGATTTAATAACTATAATTAAGTCACTAATTAGTTAACTTTGAGTTAATCAAAGAGAGATTCTGGGTGAGCCTAACCTAATTTTTAAAATGTGAAACATCAGAATAATGTTTTCCTGTTGGCTTTAAAGGAGCAAACTGGGGAGAAGACAACATGGCAAGAGCCTGTGAGTGACCAGTAGGAGTAGAAGGCAGTCCCTGGCCAACAGCCAGCCAGCAAATGGAGATCTCAGTCATAGGGCCGCAAAGACAGGAATTTTACCAGCGACCTGAAGGAGTCTGGGAGAAAATCTTTACCTGGTCACACCTTCAGATGACATAACTGGCTGGCTGACCCCTAATTTCAGCAAGATTCCTAACCCATGAAAACAGGGAAATGATAAATTTGTGTTAAGTTGCAAAGTGTGTAGAAATTTGTTATGCAGCAATAGGAAGCAAGCAGTTAATCTATAAAATGTGGGAGTGGCAGGGGTGCCTGGGTGGCTCAGTCTGACTCTTCATTTTGGCTCAGGTCATGATCTCATGGTTTGTGAGATAAGCCCTGCCCTGGGCTCTGTGCTGACAGTGCGGAGCCTGCTTGGGTTTCTCTATCTCCCTCTGTTTCTGTCTCTTGTTTCCCGTGCAGGTGCCTGTGCACGCTCTCTTTCTCTCTCTCAAAAATAAGCATTAAAAAAAAAAAATGTGGTAGCAGCTTTGGAACTGGGGAGCATGCAGAATCTGGAGGAATTTTAAGGAGAATGGTAGAGAAAGCCTCAAGTGTGTTGAACAGACTCTTTTTGAATATGCTGCCCAAAGGGCCTACAAAGAAGGTGAAAGACATGTTATTGGAAGCAGAAAGGATGGCTTGAGTTACAATACAAAGAGCTTTGCAAAACTGTGTCTTGTAGTTGTCTGGAAAGCAGAACTTATGAGTGGAAAACATGGAGCTATATATATATATATATATATATATATATATATATATATAGCTAAGGAGATTTCTAAGATGCCTGATTTGAAGATGTTGGCTGCTTTCTTTTTGCATTTTTTAATGTTAATTGATTTTTGAGAGAGAGAGAGAAAAAGAACACAAGCAGGGAGGAGGGGAGGGCAGAGAGAGGGGGAGACACAGAATCCAAAGCAGGCTTCAGGCTCTGAGCTGACAGCACAGAGCCCAACGTGGAGCTTGAACTCACCAACTACAGGATCATGACCTGAGCTGCACTCAGATGCTTAACAGACTGAGCCACCCAGATGCCCCAATGTTGCCTGTTTTCTTACTGTTTATAGTAAAATGCTAGACCAGAGGGATAAATTGAGGAAGAACAGTTAAAAAGAACCAGAACTTTATGATTTTGATAATTCCTTAGCTTTTCAAATGGCAGAAGATGCTAAAAGTCAGAAATAGCTCCCAAAAGTGTGGCATAGAGAAAAGACTGTGTATATAAACTTTTGCTAAATCTCAGGATAAAAAAACACAGTGTTCATACACAGGAAGGGCCCTTTCAAGAGATTTTGAAGGATTAATGTGTGTTTCACAGATCTTCTCAAACAGAGAGTGTCTAGGAATTATAAAGGTATCACCTGTTAGCCATTTCAACAGGAGGCCATGATTATCTCAAAAAGAGCAGTGGGTGTTGCTTTTGTGTAATGCAATGAAACCTCATAAAATTTACAGAAGGCCCTCAAGGTTCTTGAGAAAAGTATTTTAATAGAAACACTGTGAGGATGGACTGAGAGGGACAGAGAGAACAAAATGAAGAGAGACTCTTTGCATCTCCAAAATTCTACTGGCAAGAAGCAGGATGGTAAAACTACTCAGTTGCAAATTTATGCTACCTTTTCTAGAAATGGAAGGATGACTCTCAGGGTAGAAATGAGCACCACAGAGAATTGATCCTAGGCTTTGAAACCTAATCAAGAAACTCATTTACCTGGGTAGAGTTCAAAGCTACGTTGTGCTAGTGACTTCTTTTTACCTTTCATTTTCCCCGTTTGAACTAGAATATCTGTAATTATTACCCTATGTCTGCCCCACCATTCTGTGTTGGGAGGGTGGGGGCAAATAACTCCTCTTCCTTTCACAGATCCACAAAAGGGAAACTGTGCCGTTATATTTCATAGATTATACCCATGTACTTCATCAGTACCTGTACCCAATTTAGATTTTAGACCTTGAGCTAAAAAGATAAAAAGAGGGGCGCCTGGGTGGCGCAGTCGGTTAAGCGTCCCGACTTCAGCCAGGTCACGATCTCGCGGTCTGTGAGTTCGAGCCCCGCGTCGGGCTCTGGGCTGATGGCTCAGAGCCTGGAGCCTGTTTCCGATTCTGTGTCTCCCTCTCTCTCTGCCCCTCCCCCGTTCATGCTCTGTCTCTCTCTGTCCCCAAAAAAATAAATAAACGTTGAAAAAAAAAAAATTTAAAAAAAAAAAAAAAAGATAAAAAGAGGTGAGGTTTGGGGATTTTTGAATCAGTGAGAGATATAGAGAAGATTGATGTGTGATGAGATAAAAGATACAGATGATGAGATTTTAGACTTCTGGGATGAGGCTATTAGAAACCTTAGGAGCTAAATGAATATATTATGCATTTGAGAGGAGCCTGAGTCTTTGGGGGCTAGAGGGCAGAATTCTGCTACCACACCTAAAGGAAGCTCAATTAATTTATAATTACATTAAGACTTATTTAGTAAATCTAATGTACTTATAATTTCTTCATCTTTGGTAGTTCTCCTATATAATTTTGTTTCAATTTTATAATGAAAAAATACCATGAAAAAATTTTATTATAGTAAGTAAAATAAAGTATATAAAATCAGGTTTTATGGGGCTTTCATATATTTAATGTATCTTTTGACTTACTATGTTTAATTAATATTGTTGCTATTAATAATTTCTAATATAAATGATAGGTATAAAAGATAATTGTGTTATTGAGTCACGTTTTTAAAAGTTACTTTGACTAACTTATTTAACTTAGCTATTACTAGAAATATCTATAAATAAAACCGTTTTAGAACAGTGTTAATTTGGTGGGATTGAATTATCTCTCATAGGTTTTGCAGCCCTGTGACTTATTCTATCAAGCTACTCAAATAAGCGCAAATCCACAAGTGATTGATATATCAGTAAAATCCTTGACACTGAAGGTAAGTTAAAATGCAGTCAGTTGTTCATATCTTTAGTGCACCCTTTAAAAAATTAGTAAAACCTAGAAGTAAGCAATTATTATATTGCCTTTTAATTGTTAAATAATCAAAAACGCAGCTGTGTTTCTGAAAATATTTTTATGTGACACATTATTTGTGATGTATTATTTAACACACATTTTATAACGAATGCTGTATATTTTATTATTGGTGTTTGACTCCTTCTGTGGATAACATCTAACATTCCTACAGTATATATAGTTGAACTTCCACTTGACCAGTTTAATAGCTATAAGATTCATGTAAGTATTTTAAAAATTGAAATCATTATAAAATTTTTGTAGGCAATAAATTATATCTACTCTCTGGGTAGTGATGTTAGTTTAATATTCTTCATGATCCTTCGAGTATATCTAATACTTTTTTAAATACCTAATTTTGAAAGTGTTATGTGTAGATTTTTCATTACTTTTAATTTTTCCCCTTAGGTTTCACCAGTTATCATAAATACTGTGATTACCATAACGTCAGCACTTTATACATCTAAGGAAACCATCCCCGAGGATACTGCTTCTTCTACAGCACATTTATGGGAAAAGAAGGATACTAAGAGTTTAAAAATGTGGTTTCTTGAAGAACCAAATGAAGTTGAAAACAAAGCTCCCACAACTGAATTGATTCTCAGAGGAGAGATCATAAGAGTGAACATTGATTCTATTTTTATAGTTCTTGAGGCTGGAGTTGGTCACAGAACAGTGCCTATGCTGTTAGCAAAGTCACGTTTTTCGGGGGAAGGCAAAAACTGGAGTTCCTTGATAAATCTATACTGTCAGCTTGAATTAGAAGTAAGCATATGTAGTATTTTTCTAGATTCTGTAACAAATAGTTCTACATGTGGAATATTTGTGAAGTATTATGTAAATATTTTCATTAGGCTTATTGTAAAGATGATGTTGGCTCACAATACTTTTGGAAGAAAGTACACAAATTTATGCCCTTGATATAGTTGCTCTTATGCGTATATTACTTTTATTGAAATATAAAGTTAACTTGGATATTTCAATTGATTTTTATCAATTTAAAGGTGATACATTAGTAATGTTGAATAGAGTCAAAATTCTTATTTTTAAGAATGGAATATCTTTTATCCTTTAAAAGGATAATAGATTATTTCTGAATCTCTTCTAAAAGAGTAATAGTGGGGTGCCGGGTGGTTGATGGTTGAGCATCGGACTCTTGAATTTGACTCATGTCCTGATCCCAGGGTCATGAGATTGAGCCCGGACTCCATGCTGAGTGTAAAGCCTACTTAAGATTCTCCCTCCCTCCTTCTCTCTCTCTCTCTCCCTCTCTCTCTCCCTCTCTCTCCCTCCCCCTCTCTCCCTCCCCCTCTCCCTCCCTTCCCACCAATTGCGCACTTTGTCTATCTCTTAAAAACAAAATATAATAAAAAAGTAAAAGTAATAGGAATTAGGAGAATATACCTTATACTTCTATAGAATGCATTATCTTTAGTGACTTTGAAATTTTTGTGAGAGTACTTTAATTATAAAGGAAATGCTTGTTTTGAAATAACATATATTTTGCTTCACAATTTATCTACTGAGAATTATCCCCAAAGATATTTTGGTTTTAATTATGAGTTTATATCTAGTAGAAACTAATTGGATATTCTAGCTTATATCAATAAACATGAAGGTTTATAAGCTGATTTATTATTTGTGCGTTGATACAGAAATATACACTAATAAAGGTAGAACTGACTGACTAGATGTCAGATTTTGAAATTCTGGCTAGATTCCGTATATTTTGCAGAGAACATATGATCTAGGATGTCCAGGAAGTTCTGAAAATTCAAATAAATAAGCACTTACTGAATTGTAGGTTATTCATCAAGAGATTTCAAAAAAAATCAGTGAAGGTAGGCAGGTCTGTTTAAAAATGTCACTAATACATGATAAATGGACACAGTTTTTGCTCTTTGGCCCAGTCTGGAAGTCAAGGAGAGATGCTTAAAAGAGAGTTTTATGTGGATTAAATTGTGAAGACTAGACTCTGAAGTTAGCCAGGTGAGGAAAGTGCTGAGGGAGTGTGTGCAGGAAACCAAGAAATGGCATGTAGAACAGTTTTCGTAAAAAGACATAACATAGCCAAAAGAAATCGTTGTGGGAAACAGCAGGGAAGATCACCTTCAAAAGTATAAGAATGCCTTATTTCAAAATTTGATTTTCTCTATAGGTCCATTATTACAATGAAATGTTTGGTGTATGGGAGCCTTTGCTTGAACCTTTAGAAATTGATCAGACTGAGGATTTTAGGCCATGGAATCTTGGAATCAAGGTACATTAGAAGTCTGAAATTTTTTTTCCCAAAATTGAGAATGTCCACACCACACAAAACACTTGAATTTTAATAACAAAGTTCAAGTTTTCTCATTATGAACCTTGACGCGTGCTTCCCTGTTGGACCTGTGAATGTAATTTTCATCCCCAAGGCCAGTGCCTCCTATGTTAATACAAATAATTATGTAACTTTTATTGTGTTTCTAGACACTGTTCTAAACAATGTACTTTTGCTTGACCCCTTATAGCACCCCTCTGAAGTTAGAGTTTTTAACTCCTTTTTAACATGTGAAGAAACTGAGACTAGAGAGCTTAAGAGACTTCCCTAAAGTAGTATCTTCAGTGAAAGAGGGGGGATGCATTTCTGGCTGCAGGTTCCCAGCTCAGAACTGCCACATCCAATGCCTCTAGCATCTTCTTGTACGTTGTTGTCTACCCTGTGTTTCCTTTGTCCTTTGAAGGGTGCATATATATAGAAAAAAGTATGCTATTACTTGTTTCAAATATATTACAATACATTTATGTAATCATAAGAATCAGGGCCTTTAGATGGATGAAATTGTGCTTCAAAACAGGAGACTGAATAATTTCTAGTATGGCTTCCCTCTGAGTAATGATTTGTCACCTGCAGACAGATTTTCAATGGTTGAAAGCCAGTTAATGTAACAACAAAGGTGTGACTAGTTTAGCATGTCCAACTTTTTGTATTAGATTACTGCACTTATTTTGTACATCTTTCAGATAAAGGACTGGATAAAGGAACTTCTTTGGTGGTTTTTAGATCAGAAGATACGTGGGCAGTGGATCTGTGAATCCTAAAAATTCGTACATGGTATTGATTTTTAGGAGCTGTAGGACACTATTCTGCAATGTTGTTGGGACTTTCTAAATCCCTGGGTTTCTATTCTTTATTCCATAACCAGTAAACGAAATGACTTCTCTTGCTCTGAATGCCCATGCGCTACGAAGTGTGTGCTTTTACTTTTGATTCAGATGCCACACGCATTTAGTAATTTTAGTGTGTATTTTTCCTTTTGAATTGTGCTTGCCATTTTAGTATCACTGAGGATGAGAACTATTTTTCCTCTAATATTGCCCCTGTCCTGTAAGACCTTAGTTGGCTGATATCCAAGTAATTCCAGTAAGGGAATGGAATTGAAAAAACTTGCTGTCTCTAATGTTATTACTGGGACTTGTCTAGTTTTTTTTTTCTTTTTTTCTTTGCTAAATGAGTAATGTATGTTCCTAGGAACAAATTTCCTTATATTTCTATAATTTATGTATCATTTTAGATGAAAAAGAAAGCAAAAATGGCTATTGTTGAGTCAGATACTGAAGAAGAAAATTACAAAGTGCCAGAATATAAAACTGTTATCAGTTTCCATTCAAAAGACCAACTAAACATTACGTTATCCAAATGCGGCCTTGTAATGTTAAATAATTTAGCCAAGGTAAGGAAAGAAATTTGAAACCTTAAGTGTTGGTGTAGTCGTCTGAGCTAACCCTTTTTGTTAATTGAATAAGAAGTTTTTTGTTAACTTAGTTGTCTTATGGTCATTAGTGTTCTGTTAGTCATTTTATGTCATTTTATTTACGATAATTCTTCTTTATAGGCATTTACAGAAGCCGCCACTGGAGCTTCAGCTGTCATCATACGCGATCTAGCGCCATTTATGATTTTAAATTCTCTTGGACTTCCGGTCTCTGTTTCACCAAGTGATTCTTTTAGTGTACTCAATGTTCCATTGGCAAGATCCTATGTATTGAAAAATGAAGAGAGTTTAAGTATGGATTATGTGGGAACTAAAGACAATGATCATTTCAATGCAATGACCAGCCTAAGCAGTAAACTCTTCTTTATTCTTCTTAGTAAGTTATAAATTATCTTCCTGGGTCTTTAATTTATTTTAAGTTGCATTTTTATATCCTATTTTACATATTTGTGGTTTTTACAGGTTTTTTAATCTTCCAAATAGGTTGGGAATTTTGCCTTTTCTTTTGCAGGACTTTGGTTGCTCACTGTCACTATATATTTGTATTGTGAATTGTGACTTCCTTTGTCCACTGCATTATCTAGGGCATGGTAATTCACCACTTTTTCTATGCTGGGGAGGAAAACGATTTGATCTGTTCCTTAACCCAGCTTTTACAGACTGTAGGTGTTGGTATTTGTTGCTTTAACCACATTTAGTATAATTCAGTAATACTCCACTAGTTTTACAGCTGAATGAATTAGAAATAGTTTGAATTCACAACAATGGCACACTGGAATGGTTTTGGAGTTTGTAAATGGTTTATATATTCTGCCTGTTGAGGTTGAAGGTTTTTCTTTTTGTCCTTTCTGATTCTCATTTTCATGAGAAATGAAAGTAAAAAAAAATTTAATTGTCATAATATTTATTCATTGTAAAGTTAATTAGTCCCAAAGCCTCACCCACACCCCTTTATGACACTCTGACATTTAAATCATTATGGAGGAGGGAGAGTATTAATTAAGATGTGGGAGAGGGGTACTAAGACTAACTGCTAGTGCTTTTAGTCAGAAAATGATGCTTAACGGTGGCTAGGTTTCAGGTGTAGACCCAGCGTTGTCAGTGAATTAATTGTTCTTCTAGCTTTTACCTCATTTGTTTTTGAACTAACATTTTTACAGAATTGGAGGGGTATATAAGTCATACTCCAATAAAATGTATGTATGTATAAAATTTTGTTTAATCAAGTCCTAGACACCATAAAGTATCACAGGTTATTGGAATGATGAAAAACTGAAAATTTACAGCTACTTTTGGTAATTGCCAGTGACTGCCTAAAGGTATTAGGCCCTGGTTATGATGACAACAAACCACAGTTCAGTGTACTTGTATTTTATGACTTGTCTTGTTAGTTTGAAAACATTTATGTTATTGTCTTAGGTTAAACTACTGAGTGAAAAATTTTTTTCAATTAAAAAAATTTTTTTTTGGTAAAATACTTTGAAGGTTTTAGATGAATGCTTTGGGAATGTATTATGGCTTCTTAAAATACCCCTTGATTGTAGATTATACAAAGAAATCTCTCTTTTTTTATAGTCTTATATATATAAACTTCAGTGATTATTATTCATGATATTAAAAAATGATCTATCTGGTATTTAGCACTTACTTAAAATTAATATATGATGATTTATAATAAAAACTTACAAACATACATATTCCATTTAGCACCCACTAACCACTCTACTGCCGATAAGATTCCTTTAACAAAAGTGGGACGACGACTATATACCGTAAGACACAGAGAGTCTGGGGTTGAAAGATCTATTGTTTGTCAAGTCGATGGAGTGGAAGGAAGTAAGAAGGTAACAATTCGTTCTCCAGTGCAGGTACGAAATGATCCATTTTTTTGTGGGGTCATATTATGCATATTTGTGTGCTAATAAACTAAAGCTAATTAATACCAAAAGAATATAAACTGCAATAAAATCATAACTAATATAAAAAAGAATCATTGCCAGTACTACTCTAGTATGAACAGTGGTAGGATTTTGTTCAATACTTCTCATAACTTTTTTTTAGGACTCTTTGTAAAATCTTTTTGGACTGTTACTTTTAAATGCCTCATCAATATTTTGTTTTGGACTTGGTAGTCGTATGTGTACGTCCTTTGATTTTAATTAGAAAATATGGTGAGGGAAAGTTTTTACATCTTTATTGAGGTTAAACTGATGTACAATAAACTGCACATATTTAAAGTTGATGAATTTGGGCACAGAATACATCTGTGAAACCGTCATCACAATGAGCATGCTGAACATATTTATCACCCCAAAAAGTTTCCTCTCTCCCTACTTCTCCATTCTTACGCATCCACTGATACGTTCCCATTGTGTATTGCACATAGAGAAGCTCATGTAAACAGAGTACAAAAAGGAATAGGACTTCTTTCACTCAGCATAATTTTGCATGTATCAACTTTTGTGTATTAATGTTATATGCAGTTACATGTTGTTGTTGATTAGTAATCTTTTGAAAGGATGTTCCAAATACCATTTTGAATGAATCTTTGTATATGGTGTAAGGGTTGAAGTTTATGTTTTGCCATGTGGCTATTTAGTTGTTCCAACCAAGACCATCCTTTTTCCATTAAATGCCTTGGTGCTTTTGTGCCAAAAAAAAATTGATCATATCGATGAAGTGGGGCGATCTGGGGTTCAGAACTAATGGCCAAGAAAGCATTCTTAAAGACATCTTTGGTGCCAAAAGGTGATTTTATTAAAGCATGGGGACAGGACCCATGGGCAGAAAGAGCTGTTCTGGGGTTGTGAAGAGTAACTGGTTATATACTATGGGCCTGGGGGAGTTAGAGTCAAGAGGAAGTTTCTTAAAGGATTTTCCATATGCCGAAGACTCACAGGTTGCTTGAGGCCTAGCTGTTTTGCTAAGGTTGTTTTTCCCTTTAGCAAAACATTAATATTAAGACGGTAGGGAGTTCTTGGGCATTTGGCTATTGATAAGATTGCCCTTTTCTTGGAATTATGCTAAGATATTTGTAAGCTGATGGAGACTCTGTAAGTTTAACCATGTGTTTTCTGTTCTTTGCTTTGTTCTTAGGCAGCCAGGAGTGCCAGAGGAATATCACGCATATCTCACTGGGGGAGGGGGAGGAGCTCTGCTAGCTTGTGCTTGGCCATCAGCTTGCCTTATGGTCCCTCATCAATAACTTTGGGGGTTTATTTCAGAACTCTATCATCTATTTCATTGATCTATTTGTTGACCTTTATGCCACAATTACATTGTCTTCATTACCTTTTTATCCTGAGTCTTGACATCAGGTAGTACAAGTTGTCCTACTTTGTTCATTTTCAAAGTTGTTTTGGCTATTCTGAGTCCATTCTATTTCCATTTAAATTTTAGACTTAGGTTTTCAATGTTGATTGAAAAGTTATGATTAAGTTGGTATTTTTACATATTTCTGATTTTTATTGCTGATAGTACCACTAATTTTTATATTAACCTATATTGGGTAATGTCACTAGATGCACTTGTAGTAGCTTCTTCATAGATATAGTTTTGATATCTGCAGATAAAGATTTTTCCTTTTTCCTTTCCAATCTGGATATGTATTATTTTATTTTACCTTTACTTCCCTGTTGCATTGGCTAGAACCTCCAGTACAGTATGAATAGATGTTCTGAAAGCAGATATTTTTGCCTGGTTCTCAATCTTAGCAGTATTCATTCTTTCACCATTAAGTTTTGAGTCGCTTTCTTGTAGATGACCTTTCTTAGGTTGAAAATGCTCCCTTATGTTTCGAGTTTACTGAGTTTTGGTCAGAACTGGATGTTGGATTTTGTCCAATGATTTTCTGTGTTTATTAAAAGGGTTTTTTTTTTTTAATGTCTGTTTTTGAGAGAGAGAGAGCGCGTGCGTGAGCGAGCAAGCAAGCAGGGGAGGGGCAGAAAGAGGGAGACAGAGAATCTGAAGCAGGCTCCAGGCTCTGAGCTATCAGCACAGAGCCTGATGCAGGGGTCAAACCCATGAACTGTGAGATCACGCCCTGAGCTGAAGTGGGATGTTTCACCAACTGAGCCACCCAGGGGCCCCTACTGTGAAAGGTGTTTTAAAACATACCTAATGTGTTGAATTGAATTTTTTTAATTATTGTATTAAATTACAAGTGGTTAGATTCAGTATAGTGATTCAACAGTTGTATATATTAGTGTTCATCATGATATGTGTACTCTTAATATCTTACATATATTTCACCCATCCCCCCACCCACCTCACCACTGGTAACCACCAGTTTGTTCCCTATACTTGAGTCTCTCTTTTTTTCTTTGTTTTGTTTCCTAAATTCCACATAAGAGTGAAATCATATGATATTTGTCTTTATCTGACTTATTTCACTTAGCATTTATATTCTGCAGCTCCATAAATGTTGTTGCAAATGACAAGATTTCCTTATTTTTTATGGACGAGTAATGTCACATTGTTTATGTATACCACATCTTCTTTGTCCATTCGTCTATTGGTGGACACGTGAGTTGCTACCATAATTTGGCGCTTGTATGATGCTACAGTAAACATAGGGGTGCATATATCTTTTCAAATTTGTATTTCTATATTCTTTGGGTAAATAGTAGTGGAATTACCAGATAATGTGGTAATTCTATTTTTAATTTTTTGATAAACCTTCATACTGTTCTCCACAGTGGCTGCATCAGTTTGTGTTTCCATTAACAGTGCACAAGGGTTTCTTTTTCTCTACGTTCTTGCCAACACTTATTGTTTCTTGTGTTTCTGATTTTAGCCATTCTCACAGGTGTCAGGCGATATCTCATTGTGGCTTTGATTTTCATTTCCCTGATGATTAGTGATGTTGGGCATCTTTTCATGTGTCTATTGACCATCGTATGTTTTCTTTGGAATAACATCTTTTCATCTCATCAGCCTGCTTTATAATTAGATTATTTGCTTATTTCTGTTCTGAAGATGTATAAGTTCTTTATATACTTTAGATACTAACCCATTACTGGATATGTCGTTTGCAAATACCTTCTCCCCTTCACTAGGTTGTCTTTTAGTTTTGTTGGCTGATTCCTTTGCTGTGCAGAAACTTTTTATTTTGCTGTAGTCTCACTACTTTAGTTTTGCTTTTGTTTCCCTTGCCTCAGGAGTCTAGAAAAATGTTGCTAGTGCCAATGTCAAAGAAATTACTGCCTGTGCTCTCTTGTAAGCTTGTTATGGTTTCAAGTCTCACATTTAAGTCTTTGATCCATTTTGAATTTAGTTTTGTGTATGATGTAAGAAAGTGGTCTGGCTACCTTATTTTTAATTTTTTTTTGAGTTTATTTTGAGAGAGAGAGAGACAGAGACAGAGAGACAGAAACAGAGAGACAGAGAACAGTGATGGGCACAGAGAGGGAGAGAATCCCAAGCAGGCTCCACGCTCAGCATGGGGCTCAATCTCATGAACCGCAAGATCATGACCTGAGCTGAAATCAGGAGTCCACTGCTCTACCTACTGAGCCACTTAGGAGCCCCTGTCCACTTGCATTCTTTTGCAAGTAGCTTGCCAGTTTTCCCAACCCATTTGTTGAAGAGACTGTCCTTTGCCCATTGCACATTCTTGCCTTTTTTGTCATAGATTAATTGACCATATAATTGTGGGTTTATTTCTTGGCTTTCTCTTCTGTTCCATAGACTTACATGTCTGTTTTTGTACCAGTACTATAGTGTCATGGATTACTGCAGCTTTGGTATATCTTGCAATCTGTGATTGTGATAGCTCCAGTTTTTTTCTTTTTCAAAAGTGCTGTGGCTACTCAAGATCTTTTGTGGTTCCGTATCAATTTTAGGTTATTTGTTCTAGTTCTATACATTGTGCTGTTGGTATTTTGATACGGATTGCATTATATCTGTAGATTGCTTTAGGTAATGTCAGCATTTTAACAATATTTTTTTCTCCCAGTCCATGAGTAGGGAATATCTTTCCATTCGTTTTTGTCATCTTCAATTTCTTCTTTCAGTATTTTAGTTTTCAGAACACAGGACTTTTACCTCCTTGATTATAAGTTTATTCCTAGGCATTTTATTATTTTTCGTGCAATTATAAATGGAATTGTTTTCGTAATTTCTCTTTCTGCTACTTCATTATCCGTGAATAGAAATGCAACAGATGTCTGTGTATTGATTTTTTTATCCTGTGACATTACTGAATTCATTTATCAATTCTAGTAGTTTTTCATTGGAGTCTTTACGGTTTTTTATATAGAATATCATGTCATCTGCAAATAGTGAAAGCTTTATCTTCTTTGATTGCAATGGCTATGACTTCTAGTACTATGTTGAATAAAAGTAGTAAGTGTGGACATCCTTGTCTTATTCCTGATCCTGGGGAAAAGCTTTCAGTTATTTGCCACTGAAATGACATTAGCTGTGGGTTTCCCGTATATGGGCTTTATTATGTTGAGGTATGTTCCTTCTTAACCAACTTTGTTGAGGGTTTTTATCAGGAATGGATGTTGTACTTTGTCAAGTACTTTTTCTGCGTATATTGAAATAATCATGTCGTTTTTACCCTTTCTCTCATTGATGTGATGTACCACTTTGATTGGTTTGTGAATATTGAACCACTTTTGCATCCCCAGAATGAATCCCACCTGATCATAGTAGATGATTTTTCGCCATGCGTTATTGGATTCAGTTTGCTAATATTTTGTTCAGGACTTTTGCATCTATGTTCATCAGAGATATTGGCCTGTAGTTCCCTTTTTTGTTGTGTCTTTATCTGGTTTTGGTATCAGTGTTATGCTGGTGTAACAGAATGCATTTGGAAGTTTAATTTCCTCTTTTATTTTTTGGAATAGTTTCAGATGAACTGGTATTAACTCTTCTTTAAATGGTAGAATTAACCTGTGATGCCATCTTGTTTGGAGCATCTAAAAAAAAAAATGTTTTTAATGTTTATTGTTGAGAGAGAGAAGGAGAGAGAGAAAAAGCATGTGAGCGGGGGTGGGGCAGAGAGAGACAGAGACACAGAATCTGAAGCAGGCTCCAGGCTCTGAGCTGTCAGCACAGAGCCTGACACAGGATTGAACCCACAAACCATGAGATATCATGACCTGGGCTGAAGTCAGATGCTTAACTGACTGAGCCCTGTTAGGGTGTTTTTAATTCCTGGTTCAGTTTCAATAGTGGTAATTGGTCTGTTCAAATTTTCTGTTTCTTCCTGCTTCAGTTTTAGTAGGTTATATGTTTCTAGGAATTTATGCATTTCTCCTAAGTTATCCAGTGTGTTGGCATAGAATTTTTCATAATATTCTCTCATAATCCTTTGTACTTCATAATCCTTTGTACTTCTGAGGTGTTGGTCGTTGTTTCTCTTCTTTCATTACTGATTTTGTTCATTTGAGTCCTCTTTTTTTTGGTAAGTCTGCCTAACAGTCAGATTTTGTGGATTTTCAAAGAGCCAGCTCCTGGTCTCATTGATTAGTTCCTTTTTTTTTTTTTTTTTTTTTTTTTTTTTTTTTAATTTCCTTCCTTCACTCGTTAGGGGTTTTGTTTGTTCTTTTTGTAGCTTTTTTTGCTATAAGCTTGCATTTTCTTTTGAGATTTGTCTTGCTTCATGAAATAGGCCTGTATTGCTATAAACTTCCCTCTTAGAACAGCTTTTGCTGCTTCCCAAGGATTTTGGACCTTTGTGTTTTTGTTATTATTTGTCCTCATGTTGATTTTTATTTCTTCTTTGATTTCTTGGTTGACTTATCATTGTTTATAGTAGTATGTTATTTAACCTTCATGTATTTTTCTTTTTTAAAAATGTGTTATTGTTTTAAATTTACATCCAAATTAGTTAGCATATAGTGCAACAATGATATCAGGAGTAGATTCCTTAATGCCCCCTTCCCATTTAGCCCATCCTCCCTCCCACAACCCCTTCAGTAACCCTCTGTTTGTTCTCCATATTTAAGAGTCTCTTATGTTTTGTCCCCCTCCATGTTTTTATATCATTGTTGCTTCCCTTCTCTTGTGTTCATCTGCTCTGTGTCTTAAAGTCCTCACATGAGTGAAGTCATATGATATTTGTCTTTCTCTGACTAATTTCACTTAGCATAATACCCTCTAGTTCCATCCGCATAGTTGCAAATGGCAAGATTTCATTCTTTTTGTTTGCCGAGTAATACTCCATTGTATAGATATACCACATCTTCTTTATCCATTCATCCATCGATGGATGTTTGGGCTCTTTCCATACTTTGGCTATAGTTGAGAGTGCTGCTATAAACATTGGGGTGCATGTGTCCCTTCAAAACAGCACACCTGTATCCCTTGGATAAATAGTAGTGCAATTGCTGGGTTGTAGGGTAGTTTTTTTTTTATTTTTTGAGGAACCTCCATACTGTTTTCCAGAGTGGCTGCCCCAGTTTGCATTCCCACCAGCAGTGCAAAAGAGATCCTCTTTCTTCATATCCTCACCAACATCCGTTGTTACTTGAGTTGTTAATGTTAGCCATTCTGACAGGTGTGAGGTGGGATCGCATTGTGGTTTTGAGTTGTATTTCCCTGATGATGAGTGATGTTGAGCATTTTTTCATGTATCAGTTGGCCATCTGGGTGTCTTCTTTGGAGTAGTGTCTATTCATGTCTTTTGCCATTTCTTCACTGGATTATTTGTTTTTTGGGTGTTGAGTTTGATAAGTTCTTTATAGATTTTGGGTACCAACCTTTTATCTGATATGTCATTTGCAAATTATCTTCTCCCATTCTGTCATTTGCCTTTTAGTTTTGCTTATTGTTTCCTTCACTGTGCTGGAAGTCCCAGTAGTTCGTTTTTGCTTTTGTTTCCCTTGCCTCTGGAGACATGTTGAGAAAGAAGTTGCTGCAGCCAAGATCAAAGAGGTTTTTGCCTGCTTTATCCTCAAGGATTTTGATGGGTTCCTGTCTTACATTTAGTCTTTCATCCATTTTGAGTTTATTTTTGTGTATGGTGTAAGAAAGCATGTCGCTGTCCAGTTTTCCCAGCACCACTTGCTGAAGAGACTGTCTTTATTCCATTGGATATTCTTTCCTGCTTTATCAAAGATTAGTTGGCCAGACATTTGTAGGTCCATTTCTGGGTTCTCTATTCTGTTCCATTGATCTGAGTGTCTGTTTTTATGCCAGTATTTGTATTTTTCCCAGATTTTTTCTTGTGGTTGATTAGTTTCATGGCATTGTGGTCAGAAAAGATGCATGGTATGATTTCAGTCTTTGTGAATTTATTGACATTGATATTGTTTTGTGGCACTGTGTGATATATTCTGGAGAACGTTTCATGTGCACTTGAAAAGAATGTGTATTCTGCTGTTGTATGATGGGATGTTCTGAATATATGTTAGATCTGTCTCTTCCAATGTGTCATTCACAGCTGCTATTTTCTTTTTGATTTTCTGTTTGGATTATCTATCCATTGATGTAAGTGGGGTGTTAAGGTCCCCAACTATTACAGTATTACTATCAATTGCTTAATTTATGTTTGTTAATAGGTGCTTAATGTATTTGGGTTCTCCCATGTTGGGTGCATAACTATTTACAGTTATATCTTGTTGGCTTTTCCCCTGTATGATTATGTAGTGTCTTTCTTTGTCTCTTGTTACAGTCTTTGTTTTAAAGTCTGTTTTGTCCAATGTAAGTGTTGCTATCCTGGTTTTCTTTTCACTTCCATTTACATGATAAATGCTTTTCCATCCTTTCATTTTCATTCTGTATATGTCTTCATGCGTGAAACACATCTATTGTAGGTAACATATGGATGGATCTTGCTGTTTTATCCATTCTGTTGCCATGTGGCTTTTAACTGCAGCATTTAGTCCAGTTACATTCAAAGCAGTTAATAGGTATGTACTTAATGCAGTTTTGTTAATGGGTTTATGGTTGTTTTTGTAGTTCTTCTATTTTCCTTTTTTCTCTTCCCTCTCTAGTGATATACTTGGATTCCTTTCTCTTTACGTTTTACATATCCATTATCAGTTTTTGATTTGTAGTTACCACTAAATTTATTTATGACATCTTATGCATATATCAGTCTATATTAGGTTGATAGTCTCTTAAGTTTGAACTCATTTTAAAAGCACTTTAACTCTTGTCTCCCCCTCCCACGTTTTAAGGATGTGAGTCATACTTTATATTATTTTCGAATCACTTAATTTTACTGTTTTTGTGCTGCTCTTACTCTTCCTTATGGTCTTTCTTTCCCACTCAGTCCCATATAACGTTTCTGGTAAGTCTGAGTACTGGTGATGAATTCGTTTAACTTTTTTTTTTTTTTAATCAGGAAAATTCTTTGTTTTTTTTCCAATATATGAAATTTATTGTCAAATTGGTTTCCATACAACACCCAGTGCTCATCCCAAAAGGTGCCCTCGTCAATACCCATCACCCACCCTCCCCTCCCCTCCCTCCCACCCCCCATCAACCCTCAGTTTGTTCTCAGTTTTTAAGAGTCTCTTATGCTTTGGCTCTCTCCCACTCTAACCTCTTTTTTTTTTTTCCCCCCTTCCCCTCCCCCATGGGTTTCTGTTAAATTTCTCAGGATCCACATAAGAGTGAAAACATATGGTATCTGTCTTTCTCTGTATGGCTTATTTCACTTATCATAACACTCTCCACTTCTGTCCATGTTGCTACAAAGGGCCATATTTCATTCTTTCTCTTTGCCACGTAGTAATCAGGGAAATTCTTAATCTCTCATTCTATTCTGAATGATAATCTTGCTAGATAGAGTATTCTTAGTTGGAGGTTTATTCTTTCAGCACTTTAAATATATCACCACTCTTCTGTGGCCTGCAAAATTTCTGCTAAAAAATCAGCTGATAGCTTTATGCGGTTTCCCTTGTATGTAACTGTTTCCTTTTTCTCTTGCTACTTTTAAGATTGTTTGTTTATCACAGTTTTTCCCATTTTAATTACTGTGTCTTGGTGTGGACCTCCTTGTGTTGATTATGTTGGGCTCTCTCTGTACCATCTGGATCTGGATTTGTCCTTCCTCAGTTTTCAGGTATTAATTTCATCAAATAAATGTTTGCCCCCTTTTTCCTCTTTTCCTCTTAGATCTTTATAATCATATATGTCAATAAGTTCCCTTATTCCCATTTTTTACTATTTTCTGTCTCCTCTTCAGCTTGATTGCTTTCCTTTGCTCTGTCCTCCAGATCACTGATAAATTCTTCTGCTTCTTGTAGTGTACTATTTTTAACTTCAGTTATTGAGTTACTCATCTCTGATGATTTCTTTTTAATGTTTTCTGTCACTTTTTTGAGGGTCTGACTGTGACCCTCCTCACTTTTCTCAAGTCCAGTGAGCATCTTTATGACCATTACTTTAAATTCTCTATCAAGCATCTTATCTCCATTTTTATTTTATGTCTCTTACCATGATTTTCACGTTCTTTCATTTGTGACATACTCCTCTGTCTCGTCATTTTCTCTAATTCTTTGTGTCTGTTTCTATGTGTTAGGAAAGTCAGGTATATCTCCTCCTGAAAGTAATAGCTTTATGAAGAAGAGGTTCTATAGCATCCTACACTGTAATGTCCCATGTTCTCCAGAATGTGGCAGTTCAGATATGTGTCCTATGTGTGTTGCACATATCCTGCTATTGTGGCTTAGCTGAGTTTGCCTTCAATTCAGTTGCCTGAGATGGCTCTCTTTGCCTGTTGGGGGCAGGGTTTAGTTCCTGTGTTGTTAGTGGTCCAGTCTGGGGCTGCCTTGAGGTTGAGTTGGTTCAAACTGTATTTGCCAGAACTGTAGTCCGTCCCCAAGAAGCTTTCATTGGTGGGTGAGGCCTGCAATCAGATCAATTGTCTGCCCCTAGCCCATTGCTCAGGCCATAGTTGAACTGGTATGTGTGGTTATTCCCCCTCTCCCATCACAGGAGTCACTGTGGAGTGATGCTGGCCCTTGTTGGGTCTCCTTGCACACTGCCAGGGTTGTGACACCACTTTGGATGGACTCCTGCTACAGGAGAACATGCAACTGTGGCACATGGTCATAGCAAGGTTTGCTCAGATCTGCTGTGGGAGGAGGCCTGAGCTGCTTTAGAGAACTCCCGTTGACGGTGGGTTGGAGGTTGATCTTTACTGAGCCTTCAGTAGTTTCAGTCATGTTCATGTGCATGTTCCAGTCAGTAATGAAGTGAAATTTTGACAATAGGGACACTCTTAAATCTGCAACTCTTGCCTCTCCAATTACTCGCTCCTCAACGTGCTGTGCGTTTAAGGCACATTGGCTTCCCCAGATTCTCATATCTGTCTCTTTGACTTCAGCAGACAGAGCTCTGTTTGACCTCTCTTTCTGCCCCCACAATAGTCTTAAAAACTTCAAGCTGGGGTAGTCTTACTGCATAATTTGTTGGTTTCTTTTTTATTCTTTTTCTTTCCTGTGCTATATGCTGCCCAGTATCTGAAAACCATTATTTAATGTAGGTTCTTTTTCCTGTGTTTTGGTTGTTTACATTGGGAATGTTTGTATAGTCCCTATTATTCCATCATGGCTGAAAACAGAAATTTTTCTCTTTCATTTTTTATTTATAGTTAACTGTTTTAAAAGATGACTGTTGTCCTGCTTTACCTATTATTGATTTTTTTTTATTTTTTAAATAGTTATACGTTAATTTTAAAATTCTTGAAGACACTATAGAAATTTGAAGGTATCCCTGTTGCTTCAAATAGAGCCAATGATTTACCTAGAAAAAAACATAGTGTAGTTAAGATTATCCATTTATCAGTTCTTAATCCTCAGTATGTTTTCTGTTTTGGTATGTTTTTTTTAAGTTTCTTTGTTACTTATTTTGAGAGAGAGAGAGAGAGTGGGAGAGAACGGTGGGGCAGAGAGAGAGAATTCCAAGCAGGCTCTGTTAACACAAAACTTGTGAACCATGAGCTCATGACCTGAGCTAAAATCAAGAGTCGGATGCTTAACCAGCTGAGCCACCAGGTGTCCCTGGGTATTATTATTTTTTTTTTAATAGGACAATTTTACTAGAGATCTAGAAAGATTATAATAAAATGGTTTTACTGACTAGTTTGTTTTTATCCATCCCAAGGATAAATATAAGTGTTTGGAAGTTTATCTGATAACATATAGTAATCTCAATGATGTTACCTTTTATACCATTGTTGTATGCTACTTATTGGATGAGATAGTCTCCATACACTTCAGAGAGTACCTTATCCAATCAGGAGCATACAACAGTGATTTACAAAAGTACACATTACCCAGCCTGTGACCTTTTTTGAGGATTTTTAAAGTATTATTGTTGACACATTTTTTCTATAAAACTGTGGCAACTTTCCTTGTAATTTTTAGGATAAATAATAGCATGTTTGTTTCTTTTCTAACTTCTATAAGAAAGATAAATATCTCCCACTAGTTTCTTTATTGGGATATTTTGATGGAATGTTTTTTAAATGTCTTTAAATTCTGAGATTAATGGTGCTAAATATGATTTGTTTTTCTTTCTCAGATTAAAAATCATTTTTCAATTCCACTTTCTGTTTATGAAGGGGACACTTTATTGGGAACAGCTTCACCTGGAAGTGAATTCAACATACCATTAACATCTTACCGGTGATTTTTTTTTTCTTTTTTATTTGCTCTAAGGTGCCATGGAATTTTTAGTTTCTGATTTGGTAGGGATATCTGTCTTTAGGTGATCAAAGTTTAATCAAATCTGTTCTGTTAATAATTTGTCTACCTTATTTAAGTTTCAGGGTGCTTAAAAGGTGTTATAAATTTTTTTAAAGGAAAATGTAATGAGTTTAATTTATACCATGTGAGTTACTTATGCTTTTACTAGTAAATACATTTATTACATGCTTACAGTATAGCCATCATAACCATATCATTTTTTCATGATTTTTACAAAATGATGAATTGAGCACGATTGGTAGCTTCTAGATTTAAATATACTATTATGAAGAGATTTTTACCTTTGAAATGTTTTAGAATAGAATTTTTTAAAAATCCTTTTAGAAACATAAAATATTTCATCTTTTTACCTATGTATTGTTCAGTGGTAGAATTATAGTATAAATTGTGATATGCGGTACATTGATCTTAAATATTAAAAATTAGATTAAACCTGATACAAAATTTTATAGGTAAAAATTCTTACAGGATGCTGATGATGTATTAGTCTTAGAATTTTAGGGTTAATATCATAACGGACAGATATTCAGGATATTTATATAATCAGGAATTAAAAAATAATCTCTTTTAGGGATATTGAACTCTCTTGGAAAGTAGAACTTTCCTGAGAATAATCATCGCGGTTTGTCTAAGTACCATTTCAGAACACATGCTAGCCCTGGACCCAGACCTGCGTTATGGAAGGGTGGAGGCAAAACTGCAAGCAGTGCCAAAACACGCTCTTCCTCTAGTCCTTCTGATCCATGCCAAGTTCACTATTGACTCCCTAATGCTTAGAAAGCAATCTAGCAGGTTTAGGCACATATTTTCAGTTAGTAGACCTGCTACTAAAAAGTATTTTATTGCTTACACCTTCAGCCCTAATGAGCATTTTATTGCTTAGTTCAGACTTGCTGAGGGCAAGAATTCTCTTGTTGAGAGAACAACAAAATGGTTGTTCATAGTATCTGACCTTATTCTAGGAAAGATTTTGGGTGGGTTAGGAGACTAAAGATAGCATGTAGGATATGTTTAAAAATTTCTGTAAAAAGTTTCAACTCCTTTTGTCCTTGAATGAGAAAAGGTAATGGCATTCTGCTTTATTTTTAATAAACGATTGCTGTATATTTTGTGACTCTGTCCATAAAAAGTGTTTTAGAGTATTTTTACACTTTCTGGTTCAGGGGTAAAATAGTAACTTGTCAAATGGAAATTAATTAATCTTAATTAAAATTATTAGTGATGAACCAGCTTGTATTTCACATTAGGTATTTGTCTAATCTAATTCTGAGATGTACACTTACATTTAAGTTTTGAGGTCTTATATTTAACAAAGGTACACTTACATTTTAAGTTATGAGGTCTTTAACAAATGGCTACCTCTCCCTGGAGAATTTAAATATACTGATTCTTTAATTCATTTAAAAAATGTCAAGTGTTTTGCTGTGTATAAGGCACTGGTGTGGAATGCTACGATGAGTTGGGCATTGCTACTACCCTTGAGAGATTGATACATTATGTAAATACAGAAGGAAGCAAACAGTGGGTTGTAGAGATACAGAACAGTTAAAAGTTGCAGAAAACTACAGAAAACAAAGAAGGTCTTAATGATGGAGTCCTGGGCGAGATACATGCATTAAAGATAAAATATAATTATAGATTAGCAGGGAAGGGCAGTGTTAAGTGGGAGGAATTGGGTGAATAAAAGTAAGGAGGCCTGAAAGCACAGAGTTTGTAAGTGACT